>NC_136689.1:43632943-44012943 GCF_903797595.1 Erithacus rubecula | reverse complement strand
CCAAGAATAAGAGGTGTTTTCAACCAGCTGAGCATAGTGACACTGTTATATGACTCAGAGCCCAGTCTTTTCAGAGGTGACTACAAAACGAACACCCTCAAACTGGTCTGAAGTTGCTATTAAATGATTTCTTTGTATGACCATATGTGCCCATTATTAATGAGAAACAGCAGAGAAGTCATCAGTGGGTGATGTCTAGAACATTTAGCCTGATTGCAGGGTTTTGTTACACTAATACAACCTGTTTACCAAATGCAAATAGCTTCCCCTTAATATAAGGTCTTGATTGTGTTTCAGTGCTGATGGAGATTTTTTCCTGACCACATTTCCTGCCTGTGGTGACTTCCCTTGAATGGGGCTGAGAAGTACACTTCTCTAATAAGAGGCACCATTCCAGGAAAGCTCCAGATGATCTTGAAAAATAGAGCTAGTCTTTCTGCCTTGTCTTCCATTATCTTTTATTTCTCTCCCGAGCTTGACCTCTGGGATGGATCTCACAGATGCCCTGTCTCCACAAAGACATATAATTTCCTCTTGCTGGATGGCTAGTTACTTTCCATCTCCAGTTTTCCTGCTCTTCCAGGCAGCCCTATCCCAAGTAAGAAAGCGCAGAGGCTTTGTCCTTTTGTCCCTTTCTGTAAAAAAACCATTTATTTCTGATACCCTTTGATTTACAGCCCATCACAGAAGAGAGTTTCCAAGAAATTGAAAGTTTATTTTCTTTGTAATAGTTGTTCCTATCTTTGTAATAATCTATTACAACACATGACCAGAGTCAGGCCTGGAGATGTGAAATGGTCTAGCATTCCCTGATTCAAGTGGCTGCTATGACAAGTGCAAGGAGTGAGGGATGGACTTCAGTTCACAGGTGTTTGCTGAGAGTTCATCACTGGCCTGGAACTTCTGTTGTTTTGAAAAAAGCAACTCATCTCCTTCTAAAGTTTTGGCAGAAGAGGGCTTTTCTCTTACTTGCAAATAATTTGGAAGAGTCTTTTGAGTAGATAATAAAAGAAGGACAATCTTCAATTCTAACCAGCTTCTCATTGTCCATCTTTCTCCTCGTTGCTAGTTTTAGCTTTGCTGCCATTATCACTGAGAAGTCTCCTTGGATGCTTGTACCATACGAAAGGGTTCACAGAGCTAAGAAATGAGATGCTGTCTTGACAGCAGGCACTGCTTAAAACAGGGGTTAATGTGCTTTTCTGGCCTCAGATGAACCCAGTTTCTGGACACTCCCGTGTTCCAGCTGTCCTTTTCCTTTCCTGCTACACATCCTCTCTGCTTTGTATCTGCCACCATACCTGCAGGTTGGAGGTGCTCCCTAACCCAGTTCTGTCACAGTAATCTGGGTCAGCCTCAACACTTCCAGTACTATGTTTATTTTTGTAACTCTCATCTCTTCAGCAGTTGGGCTAGAGAGCCCTTTCATGTCCAGTTATGCTGACAAAATTGAGGGGGAAGTGAGCTCTGGAGTGGGCTGCATGGAGCAGGACAGGGGTGGCAGTGGCCATGACAGCAAGCTTACCATTCCCTAGAGCACACAATAAGCAAACCTGGGGAAGAGGGACAGCCTACATCAGCTTTTTAGCATCTTGAGGCTTTTGTCCTCTCCTGTTAACCACAGTGGGTGGGAAGTGTACAGGTTTGGAAGTTCATTCCTAAATTCATTGTGTGCTTGCATGTTAACAAAGGCTAAGTTGTTAGCTAAACTCCTTTCACCTTGCCACGGTGTTTCTGTAGCTGAAGTGACTGATTTGAGACTCAGCATTGCAGTGGGCCTTGTAGGGTACAGGTACCAAGCTACAAAAGATTTTCTGAAGAGAGGATCATTACGGTTTCTCAGGTGTACCTTCAAGTTGCTGAAAACGTGCATGGGCACCAAAATAGTGCAAAAGCTGATAGCTCAACCTCCATGGAAACAGCACAGCAGCAGATGGATTTGCTGAGGAATGTAACTGTTGGCAAATGCTAGGATTGGGTTTTTTTAATATCAAAAAGGAGAAAGCTGCAAAATTTGGATCTGAACCTCCCTGAAGTTTAGTAGAGGAGCAGAGAGGAACTGTTTGTATCAGAAGTTTTGGTCTATCTCCTTTTTTGATATTTAACTGTTGTCAAAAGTCTTCAGTGAAAGAAAGAAAATAAATCATCTGGACACTTTGCTTTATTATTAGCTATGCTTGATATTTTCCTATCTGCTCTTCTTCTAACCCTTCATGCCTCTATTTCCATCCTTCATTTCACTGAGATTATTCCACATGCTAGAACTGTTTCTCTATAAAGGAAACCAGCTACAAAATCTTTAGACATTTGCCCCTGAAAAAGAAGCACACTGTAAATAATATACAGGAGTAAGAGCCTCATGAGGATCTGAGTCCAAGCAGATGTCACTAACTTGGAACAGAGTAAAAGAGCCCTGCTACCTCTGAAAAGAAGCCAGCCCTGCAGTCACAGTCACTGTCACCTCTTCAATAATATCTGGTCACCCGTATAGGCTTGGCAAGTCAAGGAAAGCTGTCCTTTGCCTCTTGTGAAACCAGCACACAGGCATACACTGCCAGCTCAGTGTCGAATTGTTATGACACCAGAGTCGCTAAACATTTTACACACAGTTGGAAGCAGCTTTTACATGACTTCCATCTCCTCAGGCTTTTCAACCTCTTTTTGCAGCCTCTCCCTTCAGCCAACGGAATGAAAATGTCAAGAGTGTTCTCAGACCCACTCTCCTGGGCACATTCACCTGATCCTGTGGCTGTAAGTGTGATATTCATTTATTGAGCTCTCTCCAGAGATACCTGTGGTCACTTTTTCAATTCTGCCCTAACTAACTCCATGTCATGGTGGAAATGAAGCAGCCAGTGTAAATAAATAGATGTTCTGTGCCTGCAGTTTAGATCACTTAAACTGTCATTTGGAGTTGAGGTAGAGAGTTAAGAACTGACTGTGGCAGAAAAATCTTAGCAGATATTCACACTGCAGTACACAGCTAACCCCCGAGCAAAGATATCCACAGAGGACAATGCCTGAGTGCTTGTAAGTGTTTAGATTCACACTTAGGTTCGTAGCAGTGTAATTTTCCTGTGGAGCCAAGCTTTTAAATGTTAAATTGAATTGATTCTCAGATTTATATTGGCATTTGATACGCACACATGCACATATTTATACTCTCATATACCCACGTGCTTAATCTAACTTTTCACCTTTGATCACCTCAGTCCTTAGCCCTAGTTGCTTGAGAAGAGTTTTCTTCTAGAACAACCTTTTATTTGTGAATTCTCCTGGGATTATGTAGCTGGAAATCTCAACTCTAATTAGAACAAATTTATCTACTTGTAAATGTGAACATATAGCTGAGATTTCATATCTCAGACAATTTCCTTTAAGCTTCTGCACATTAGCGAAGAGCAAACATTTCTTTTTCAAATACAAAATCCTGCTTCCACTCAAAAATTAACCATTCAATCAATCAACTAGTTTGTTTGCTGTTTTTGCTTTATGTACAATACTAAATCCCCTGAAAAGTGACATTTGTAAGAAACCATTATTGATATATATCATTATGAGTGCTTGAAAAGAAGGCTTTCTGCTACTGGGTGGCTGAAGATTTCAAGAGGAGCACAGCAAGGATTTCCAGTTGTATCAGGTCAGAAAAAACATGATCTTAAAGTCAAAATTACTGACAGAACTACTGTTTTAGGGTGTTGCTTAGACTTTTTAAAATGCACCATTTATGTTTTTTTTCCCTTCGAGGTCTCTGCTAAGACAAATTAGCAGTATAGTTCAAGATGTAAAAAATCCCCAAAACTTTAATAAAGTCTCAGATTTAGGGTTTGTGCCTGTAAATTTCTTGGCATAAACAAGAGGCAGTGGTATGACACAATTAAAATCCAAGTGTCAATCTTGCCAGGGTGACTAATATAACTCACTTGTGGCCTCATTAATCATGAGTGGAGCAGGCATCCCAAATTCATGTCAATAACAGCTTTATGCCACTCTGGCAGATAAGCAATCCTCTATAGATATCCTCAGATAGAGTGAGAAAAAACCCTGGTCCTGTCTGGTGTAAACCACCTAAGCTCTGCAAAGGTCTGACAAGCAATGATCATTTTTCTTAGCTGAGCATCTGACCTACATTTGCTATTCATTATTACTGTATTATTTTTTGGGAGTCAGCAGAGTTCTTCCAGCTCTGAACAAAGTGTTTGTCTTGTAATCCAACCAGACCAGGGATATCTCCAAATACTCTTTGGGAATTTTATAAAAAATGCAGCCTCTGCCTAAGCTATACAAAATAAATTGAAGGTTTGTTTCCCCTCAGGTGAAACTGGTACCATCTTAGGACAGTTTTCATCCCTAGATAAGGGGATCACACAAGCAACTAAGAAACATTTACCACTTGAGTTGTTAGATTGTAAAAGGCCGGTAACTAAAAAAGAAAATATTTGGATAAGTCCGGCTGGATTTCTTTAAAAGCTCTTTGCTTCCTCTTCTTCCAAGTTGTGCACGTGGAAGACTTTTCTAGCCTCTCCACATTCATTCTGGATGAGGGGGATGTGTTGCTGTCAGGACTGACTCAGTTGTAAAGCCACCACTACTTTTTGGTAGGAGTCCAGGTAGATTATGTCCTTGCTCTGTGTGTCCTCACTGCCACCCTCAGTAACAGTAGGGAGGCAATACAGATGCTGGGTGTTGGGGGTTGAGTGTTTTTCTATTACTGTGTCAATTGAAAGAATTTTTCCCATTATCATGCCAATGGAGCTGGCCCGGTTACACCCAGGGTCTCAGATGAGTCCAGACAAAAGGTGTCAATTGCAGTGGCTCCCGGAGGGGCCTCTGAGGCTTCCGGGGGGGGGGGGGGGGGGGGGGCGGAGGGACGGACGGGAACTCGTGTTTTTCTGGCGAGCTTGGAGGAGGACGCCCGGATCTTCAGCCCAGGCGGCCGGAGCACAGGAGAGCCAGACCCTCTGTGATCACCTGTCCTGCATCTGCCCCGTTCCAGCCTCCTGCCTCTGCGGACACAGCTGATCCCCCGGACACACACGGTGAGCGAGGAGCCGCCGCTCCAGCCCGTTCCCACCCGAGACCAGCGTGGCCGCTGCCGCCCCCTCCTGCCTCTGTTCCCGCCTGCCCCTCGGCAGCTCCGGGCTGTGGACTAAGCACAGAAACAGCGTGCTTGCATCTAAAGGGACTGACACCGAGTTATCTATTCTGTTCTGTTAGCAATTTTAACAACTGCTGTTGTTTTCTGCTTGTATGGTTAGATATAGTAGTAAAAGAGCTGTTATTCCCACCCCCTTATCTCTGCCTCAGAGTCCTTGATTCAAACAATTATAATACTTGGAGGGGGGGAGTGGAACCAAAGTCTCTATTTCAAAGGGAAACTTCTGCCCTTACTGACAGACAACTGTCCTTTCAAACCAGGACATGGGCTAAGAGCAGGACCCTCCACCTCTTTTGGGAGCTCTCTTCATGTGGGTCAGTTTACTCTAAGAGCCAAAAAACCCTAGGAGGAGAGGGGAAGAAAACACATTTCTCTCCTGAATCCCCTCTAAGTATATCTATATATTTGCTTCAAAATACAAACTTCCATCACAAAGCTCATCGTAGAGTGGTGCTGGTCAGAAGCCCTCCTGACTGCTGTCCAAGACCTCCATGTGGCCCTTAAAGGCAAGACATCTGCCTTTCCAGCTCATCTGTGCCCAGCCCACTCCCTGGTCCCAGAGGGTGAGCTGCAGTTTGGATCTACCATCCTGGAGCATGCGGGACCTGTGGGGCTGTGCCAGCCTCCCAGTCTCAGCAGCAGCACTTGAGCATCTGGAGGAAATGTGAGGTTCAGATTTCATGGGGCATCCTCAGCCTAAAGAAAATGTCACAGCTGACTGTTCCTTTCAACGAGAGCTGCCATGCAGGGTGACAAAAGTGCAGCTGACAGGCCACATGAAGCTCCTGAGTTCCTCTGGTGCTGCTGGTGCTTAGTGAAAACCCCCAGCGGGGCTGAAGTTTGGCAGCCAAATGTGTCCTCACTTGCTTGCCTCCTCTCCATGTAGCATCATGGCACAGGAGGAAGAGCCAAAAGCAGCAGAGGACATATCACCAAGCACCCTGATTCTACTTCCCACTGGAAAAACAGAGCTTCCTATTGGCAGAAAGTTGGTGCTGCAATATTCCTCCCAAATCCCAGCATATTTAATGTGCTCTCAAGATAGCTGAAGATATGTAAATGCCTGTCATCAAGGAAGTCAGATATTTTCAGCTGAAGTTGATAGGCTGGTTATATAAATGGATGGAGACTGGAAAAGAAATACCTGGACCAAAAGTTTTCTAGATGTTTAGGGAGGAGGTAAAAGTCATTCCCTCTCTCTAGGGCCAAGCAGCTCATGGGTGTTGTGGGTGCATGGCAAGGTGTGAGCCTAGTCTGGGCAGCCTGACATGCTGCTGTCAGGCCTGCACAGGATGCACATGTAGCCAGTGAGGTGTCTTAGTGATGAATTCAAAACCATAGTGAAATATTCATTATTTGTTGGCATGTTGGCAGTAATATTTATGTCATGCATTAACAGAAAAGAGAGGAAAAAAGGTTCTCTTGGACACTCAGAAACAGACTAGCATGGTGTTATCTGTGTGCTCTGATCCTCTGGATGCTCTTGATCCACAGAAGCTGCAGTGCTTCCCATGCAGCTGTCATGAATCCTTTGGTACCAGGCCAATCCACATTGTGTTTTTCACACTGCTTATATAACTTGCAGGTCTAAGGCTTCATTTAAAATAAACTGATCATGTGAAAGGCACCATGCCCATGGTGGGGGTTGTTCTTTTGGCTCCAATGGTGGAGATTGCTTTGCTACTAGGGAAATTTATGGGCAGCTGCTCACACTCTCTTGCACACCCTGAGCTGACTCAGGACAGACCCACTTCACACCTTCACACCTTACAGCAGGTGCTTCTTGCCCTGGAGTTCATTCATGTGCTGAAAAAAGGCCATGCCCAGTCTCTTCATAATAGACTTTGGTGCAACTGTTGCAGTCCCAGAGTATGACTCCATCTTGGTGGTTGATGTGGTTCTCCCTCATGCCTGTTTGTGGGGAGAACTGAGATATTTAGGGTGATACCATGAATTAACATTGGGTCCAACACCCATTGAGGAACTTGCCTCAAAGTGGAGGGGCACACTGGGGCTGAGCTAAATGGCTGTACAGCCCCTCTTGATTCAGGTCAGTGTGTGGTTACAAACACTCAGAAGCTTGAGCACTGATGTGGTGCTAAGTTGGATCTCACTGGGCTGGTCAAAAGGGAGTTCTACTTCCCAGCAATTATTGCCTGGGAGAGGGAAGGGTAATAAAAGAAACAAACCCCCAAACCTGGAGGCAGGGAATTAGAGCAAGCACTGATGAGCTGGCAGATGCTGCTCAGTCAATGGCCATACCATGGCAGGGGAAACAGCCACAGTCCTCTCGGAGCCATCAGTCACTGTTAGTTTGGGTAAATGCCAGCAAACAGAGGGAGCAGAAAGAGGAGAGATGGAGAAGGGAGGCACCAGCCTGCTGGGCCACTTTTAATTATTTCGAGTCACATCAGACAGAGAACTGCCCACGGTGACAGATCAGTCCTGCTCAGAGGGCTTGCACGCAATCCAGGGTAGCAACCAGGACTTATGTTTGCAGAGCTCCTTTTATCCAGAAAAGAGCCCTGCACATCTCAAAGCACCACCACAGCCAAGTGACAGGCAGAAGCATATTGTGCACATCCATGCATCCCCATGCAATGCAGGGCTTCCCTGGGCTGAGCAGCAAGGGGTGTCTGTCTGACAGCGTGTGCAGCAGCTCTACACAACTTTCCAGGCAAGAGGGAGGGCAGGGGAGGCTTGGTGGTACCATAGCTTCCCTGGATCGGAGCCAGAACATTAGCACATCTGAGATAGAGCTCGTGTTTCCACATGGCTCAAGTTGTTGTCACAGCCTCCAGAAGGGGATCTTGTCATTTTCTCACTCTTTTTCTGCTTTGAAGCCTTCAGTAGGGTTTGTGGCAGCACAAGAGCTCTGCAAAGTCTTATGTATGAGTGTTTTTTGCATCAGCAGCAAGATGTTGTCATAGGAATGGTCCCTGACTTTCCGTATTGATTGCTATCACAAATTCCTCAGAAGCTTTAAAAAAAATAACAAAAAAAAAAAAAAGAAATATCACCATCCTATAAATATTTTTATGGCAGAATCCATCACTGCCACATATGAAGCCTGTATACAATCCTTGTTCTCTTCACACACAACAATTTCCTGTTGACTTCACTGGGATCTGCATTTGCATTCAGGTTGCACAGTCAGGCTGTTAATTATGCAAGATCACCTGGTCCTCCTGAGCTCAGCACAAATTCAAATGGACATGCCCTCATGAAAATAAGTCATGCATTGCCCTGATACAGATTTTAAAATACTAGTTTCCCCAGTGGAAACAGTACTTGATGTTTCTAGAACACTGACAATGCCTGGCTCCTCCTACTTTCTTCTCAGTCCCTGTTTCAGTGATGTTTGGTTTCAGGCCTTCTGTCCCTGCATCTGTGCTTCTCCTTCACCTTGATAGCTTGTGGTGCTGGGCTTTTGACTATGTTAGTGATCTGATCCAAGTTTAAATAATAAAAAAAGACAGGTTGGTTTTACAGTGCAAACAATTTTACCCATAGATAATGCAGGGATGGAAAAAAACCAAAAGAGATGTAAAAATGACAAACTGAAATTTGCCTCCACGGTATTAAATTGCAGTGGGAGCCAAAATTAAATTGCTGGTCAGCCATACCAGTGCAGATGAGAGAATTAGGCATTGTTTCAATTTCAAATCAAATGGATGTATAGTCCAGGAGTGCCAGTTTAACTCATATAAAGGAGGAACCTTCATTATAAATCTGAGAGGCTACTTTAATGAAGTGTTTTAATCTGACGTAGTTCAACTGATTTTGGTGGCTTTGGCACAGGCATGCTGTGCTGTGTGCTGAGATCTGCTGTGTGCTGCTGCCCCCAGCAGAACCCATGTGCCCCTGGTGCAGTGCCATGTGTGGGTGTGTGCCCCACAGATGTTACAAGCACACCTGGCTGGTGGGTTCTCACTTGCCCCATGTGCCTTGGTATTTTTCTCTGCTTTTTGCACTCTCCACATTTTCTTCAGCTGAAGGGGTCTGGCTAACAGGTTTGGCTGGGGTATCTCAGGAGTGGGCAGCTTTTGTTTCCTGAAACATAGCAGCTCTAAATTACTGACAGCCTGGATTTTTTGTCGTGGGTTTTCCCTCCTATGATGCTCATGGTAGTGTCTTCTTGTATTACTCTGTCATTTAGGGCACAGTCTTTCTGCTGTAAACACATTGCTTCCTTCTTTCCCCAAACACCTTTTAAATCCAGCAAGGTTAAATCCTGGCATTCACATTCTTAGTCTGTCAGGCTAAGCAGAGCAATAGAAAAAGAAATTTTAGTGCCATCCTAAACTTTCTGTGTGACTTCAGAATGGTTATTGTAATGGCAGAGTTGATCAAAAACTGTAGAAATGTTGTTTTTAAATATTTATTGCTATTCCAACTGATGACTACTCAACAACAACTCATACTTTATTTACTTATTTGTTTGCTATTTGAACATCTACCTAAAGAGACTTTTCTTACACAAATTCTAGGGGAATGGCTGTTCTTTGTAGTAAAGCCCTTGTTCAGCTTCAAGCAAATGTTTCTCATTGCTTTCCAACTGCTCTTCTTCATCAATTATTGCTATTACTACTATTGCTACAGAGTCAGAAGGTCTTGGATTGGTACAATTACTGTGTGACCTGGGTGAGAGCTGTTCTGGCTTGCTGAGCAGGTGATCTAACCCTGTAGGTCAGCAGCAGGATCTACAAGGCATTATCCAACCCTATGGGAATCACCATCTGCTGGGAGGGTCTCCCAGGTGAGAACTCTCCTGCTTTTACAGGTTCCAGCATCAGACCAGTAAAGAGACTTGATGTCATTTGGTGACAGTAATACTTGATGCAGGAAGAAGAGCATGTACAAGCAATCACAGATTCAAAGGTTAAAATCAAGTTGGTAAGTCTCACTGGGGAAAACTAATCTGCAATTAACGTGAGCAGTGCTGGGGGCAAAAGAGTCTTGGAGGAGGAGGACATATTAAGACAGAAGGTTAGTGGATGGAAGTACTCTCAGAAGGTGATAGGAGAATTTTCCAGTGGGATAGAAATACTTTTCACTTGGGGGTTGAAGATTCAGATAGCGACTAAAGTCTGCCGGGTGTTCACTGGTTGTTGTCCCACTTTCTGGTGGTAAATTTTTGCCACAAAAAAAGCCCCCAAAATATTTTTCCTCCTTCTTTCTCACAGTCTCTGCCATGTTCAGATGGAGAGGAAGGATGGACTTCTTCATATTTTTCTCCTCTGTCATCTCTTCTTTTCACTACAAATGTCTGTCCAGGTCAAAGAATCCTAAGATGCACATCTCTTTCTGCTGGATGTGGGACAGGCATTTTGATCTTGGAGCTCAGGGCTGCCAGAGTAGTAATATTTTCTCCAGGAGGGCTGAATTCTTGTCAGAACTATTTAAAACAAATAAACAAACAGTTTCTTTTTGCCAAGCTCTTACTGTATTACAGATGCACAGTGGCAACTTTTAATGACAAATGTTTCCTGAAGTTTCTGTTCATGCTTGGACACAGCAATTCTTACAGAAGCCACATTAAGCACATATTGGACCAAGTGTAACAGCACCTGCTGCTGCTGCTGCTCCTGCTGCTACTAAAGAGAGAGCAACTGATCTCTTTAATTATTGGAGAAGAATTAGGGCTTTGATATTTCTTATTGCAGAAAGACAGATGTTTTTTCCCCCTGGCTGGAAAGAAGATGTTCTTTGCCTTCCTGTTCTGCTGCACAAGTGAGGAGCTTAAATCATTGGGTGGGTGGCCTTCATCAGCAGCACACAAAGGATTGAATGGACACTCACTACTCCATTATCTACGTGAGGACTGGCACCCCTGGGTTTTATCCCACAATGTCAGCACTACATTCAAGACAGAGGGGCTCTCTGGAACTGTGGCAGAGGCGGTTCCTTTGGGTCCCATGGGCAGCAAAGGGGGCAGAGTTAGGCTCTCTCTAGGAACAAGGGGAATGCCAATGGCAGCAGGATTGTCTGGGCACCTCTGGAGCCTGCTTGTCTGCAGGCATGGTCCATGTTCTGGGTGTGCCAGGGAGCCACAGGACCACTGGCACATCGGCTGTCTCCAGCAGAGACATGGGCTTGTCATGCTGACAGCACATCTGCTTCTTTTGCCTGGGAGGAAGAGGTGGAGAATCCAAAGTAGAAAATAATCAGGGGCAAACTGTTTTCTTGATCAGGATTTTGTAGCTTGTTTTTAGGAAGACCTTCCTAGCTACATGCTGCAAAGTCACACTCTGAGGTGCACTGGGAGTTAGAGGAGCTCTTGAAGGACTAGGGAGAGTTTGTTACCAGTCGTTCCCCACACTCAAAGCTGGACCTGACTGGGCTGTAGTGGTCTTCTTTCAAACACTACCAACATTTCATAAGTCTTCTTGTCTCAACTCCCCTCCCGGTCCATTTTTCTCCACTTCCAGACCCTTATTTCCTTGTCCATGTTAAAGCAAGAGGAGTGGAAAAGAGCATGGAAAAGAGAAAAAAAGATCCTTTCCATCCTTTCAGCTTCTTGCTGCCCTCCCCCCTGACCCACTTCCCACAAAGGAGCTGCAAGTATTCCTCTGCACCACAAAAAGGACCTGCCAATGGGTCTAGGACAGAAAGAGTTAAACTCAGACGAGTGCTAGCTCCAACACAGTTAATCCATATAAAGCTCATGGATTTCTCTGCAGTGATCTTTGTGGTTGTCATTTGCATTTTTTCCTTTTGTGAAATCTTTTCTTCTTTCCTTTTACACTCGTATGCATGCAGAAATTAGCATATTGTACCGAGAGTGGGAGATGTAAGAAGCCGACCCCCTGCTGTTCAGCGGATTGTGCAATCTGCAGGCGGCATCAATTTTTCAGCAGTTTTCTCATTTCTCATTACAGTCAGGGCACTGCACAGCTCCTGATTCAACACAATCCCTAGTGGTCCTACAGGCAAGCATATGGGCTGTCGAATAGCCGTACTGCTACTTTCATAGCATTAATATCCTTGTTTATGCTTCCACCGTAATTAATCCTGGTATTAATATAGTTTGGTCTTAGCTTTACTAATTATGTATGGGCTAGCAGGATAATTGTGTCAGCAGACTCCAGCACTGATACTTGACAGCCATTTGCTAACCTTAGGAGCTGCACATAAACACTTTGGCTGATCCTGCCTTGGAAACAAGGAAGGCAAAGAGATGACGAGGAAGTTGTATATGGCGACTCGATGTCTGATACCTATAAATACTGCTTTTAAAATGAGGAAATTTCACAAGCACAATAAAGTTGTCCTCAAGTATCAAACTCTGTGGTTGTCATAGTGATGTGTGCATTATTAAGAGGGTGTTGTTCACTCTGGCATCTAAGCTTATAATGAGGACAGCTCATTATCGGCCCAATGAGAGTTCCTTTCCCCACTGACCACATTGCAGCTGGATGGTGCTTGGGGCTGAGGGGAACTTTTTACCCCTGTTCCTTCCCTGCCCTCCTTCTCACTCCACCCTGAATAATCTCAGCAAGCTCTTGGTACAGCCTACTGCTGTGCAGGGCTAATGAATGGCTAGTGCTAGGAAAGCCATTTCCCAGTTTTCCTTTGGTTTGGAGCATGCCTGTGACTTTAATGGGTGTGAAAAATCACTCTTTGGCCACTTTAGACTCTTTGGCTGTTCCTGGCCTGCGTGTTCATTAACATTGCAGATTAGGGAGTTTAAAACAAGCTATTAGTTTGCTTTTATTTCTGCACCTGTTTCTGCTGCTTGACTGTTCCCAGCAAATATCCTTTGCGGGGTCAATGATGCCCCTTTGTGCCAGGCACATGGTTTAATGGAACTTCCTTTGCTTATCATTAGCCACTTTGCATTTTTATAGAGCACTATTAACCAGGATGCAGACTTGCTTTTAATTCCCTTCTGAGGTTTGTACACATCCCTCCCCCACTCCTCAAACAATCCAATTATCACAGTTTGTCACACAGACGTGGATGACCCACACACCACCTGCTCCACTGGTGAGCCCGATCCTCTGGGATGGTAGCCCAGCATGGTAGTTCAAGTTTTGCCTCAGAGGGGCCCTTTAAATGGCTTTAAATATCATATATCTGCTTTTGTTGGCAAAACCAAAACCAGAACCCAAAATCAGCTCTGAAATTACATTATTTGAAGGTATGAAAGGGATGTGAAAGTTATTTTAAAGAATTTCATTTATCCCTCTCTCACCCCATTTTTTCTCCCTCTTTTTCTTTCCATGGGATAGATTTATGTCTAGACAGGCAACCTGTGTATTGTTCAGCCCCATTAGGCAATCCTGATGATGCAAGGATCATCTGGAAAGTTTGAAAAGTGAAAGTTAGTGAGAATGCTGCTGTTGGCCTCTTCTACAAGTATGTATGTAAGAGTAAGGTCAGAATTAAAGATGTGTTTAAATATCCTCAACTTCAATTAGATTTATTATGTGCTGATGCAATTTCCTGAAATGTCTCCCAAATCTTTACTCAAAAACATGAGTGGAAATATTCCCCATGTCTTCAGTTCATTTTGGAGCAGATCCTTTCTGCTTTTCTATTAATTTTTCCAGGTTAGAATTTCCTTTGCTCAGCCCTCCGTGTGGTTTCAGCCCCTTCCTAACAGCACCTGGCTTTTGGCCTGTGACAGCCCAGGGACATCTGGCTCTTGCTCAAAAGTGGCTGTACAATCACAGAGCACAGTACCTTGGGTCTTGCTCCTGCACTTATTGTGATAAATTAGAGGGTCACTAGCTAAAACCCAGAACCAGTCCTAACACGAGAAACTTCGTTCCATCACATGTAACCGGACAGCCAGAGCTGTGTGCTCTCTTTGGTCATGCACCCTGAAATTTTTTCTGCCCAGCAGCAAGGTTTCAGAAAGGGTAGAACCTGGTCTGAGTGGCCAGTGTGTGACCTCACGAACAGAGGTGCTGAATCCATGGCCTGGGTGATCCTCCTATAGCTAGCCAAGGGTGAGCTCTAAGTTGCCCAAAGAAGAGGCAATCCTTCAAATTCTCCACAGAGAGTGTGTAAGAGATCTCTTCTAAAAGACACTTCTGCATGTTTACAATTGCATCAGGGGTTTTTCACAGTGTCCTTCCAGTTTCATTTTTTCTTTTGGCTGTTGTATTTCAACCAAAAGTAATGAGATCCCTCCAGTAAGGGTTTCATGCTGCATGTTCTCTTTGTTACAGAAAAATCAAACGGAATGTCACACGTGAATAAACTAAGAGGCCCTCAAGCTGTAGCCAGAAGGTCCTGGATTACTCCATCAGTCTACAGGAGAGATCCTCCTGCTCTGAAGCAGTCACCTCCAAGGAAAGACTCTTTGTGTTTTTAGACTCTGGAGGGAATTTGGATACACTGTGGAACTGCATGAAAATGTGAAAAATCCCAGATTTCCAGATCTTGAGATGCAGATCATCTGAAAGTTATGTCAGCAGGGAACAAAATAAGCCAAATGTTTTAAGTATGTGTCACTAGCAAATGGATTGGCATTTTGTCTTGTATTTCAAAAGGCTTTTTCTAATGGGAAATTAGTCTCTACTCATAGCATTGGAATAATCTGCTTATAGTCCAGTTCATCAACATCTTAAGTAACTACATGCTTTTTGTGTACAACAAAGTAACTGTAATTTACATATGCGTTGTTAACCATCTCAAGTAAATTTCCTAGCAAAATATGGGTGAGTTTTAGCCAGCTCTGCACACTTTAATAGCACAGACTAAATATGCCTATCAGTAGTTAACATTTTCCAGATACAAGGAGCTTATTAGACCCTCAGACTACATCTACTCTCCTCTCTATGCTCAGGACCTTGCAGGCTGACACAAGATGCTGTAGGGGAAGAGGAAGGCCTGGAGGAACATGGACATCAGCATGGAACTGCAGGTGCTCAGAAAAGGTCCACTGGCAGAATGGAGGAGTAATAAATTGACAGGATAAGTAGCAAGTACCTTTTGTTTGGCTCATTCTTTATCAGCTACTTCAGCCTGTAGACTTGGTCTTTTTGGATTCCCCAAAATGGTGGAACATAGTTCTCAGTTTCACATTCCAGTGCTCAGTGACACCAGAAATGGCTCATGGAGAAACAGTCAGCAGCTGCTGTGGTGCCCTGGGAGTACATGGTTTTAGAAAAATTCTGCATAGAAGTGGGGATGAGGAATCTACTGTGCTTGAAATACAACCTGAGACCCAGAGAGTGCCTAAACTGTTTACAAGCAGCAGCTGTGAGGGCATGTAAGGGAAAGATCTTTGTGCACAAAACACACTTCTGATCTTTATAAACATCTGCTTGACCACTGTCAGAGAGAGGCTACTGGGCTAAACAAACCCTTGTTCTGGTGCAATATGGCCTTTCCTAATCTATTTTAGGGTGTGCTGTTGCATATCCAGTGCTTCTCGTTCTGTGGCATTCCCTCTATTGGAGGTACATTCCCTCTACTGCAGACACCTGGGCAGAGATCAAGGCCCTTGCTTTCCATCTCCATGAGTCAAGACAATGAAAAGTCACTTCCATCCCACATGGGAGCAGAAATACTAATGCAGAGGGCAACCAAGAATTGCCCTGTTGCTCTTGGGTTTTGAAAAGGCAATCTTAGCAGATTGGGGCAGGTATTAGTTTGTTTGCCATCTCTGCCCTGAGTTACTACAAGGGAGATACATTGGACCAGAAACATAAATGAAACACAGGATTTTTCATTAGTGTATGTACACTGAAACTGTTACTCATGGTGTATAGTTTGGGGTTTTAGGTTATTTGCTGTATGTGTATTCACTAGATGCAAATATCTGACAACAATTACACATAGTATTACTGTTGGAAACTAGAACCATATCTCCTTTATTAGTTCATAAAAAGACCCTTTCAACTTTAAAATGTCAGTTATATAGACGTGTTATTTTAAGCATGTATTTTCATCCAGGGCCAGTCCTCTAGACACATGTTGAGCTGAGCAAGCAGGGGAGTTCTTTGCTCAACCAGACCTAAGTGTATTTTCCAATCACTCTTAGAATTTAAAATCTGGAGTTATTTTAATATTTCTGGGTCTTGTCTTCATAAGGAAGCCATACTCTGATAAAACATTAGTTCATTTAAGCCAGCTTGAGGAGGAAAATTACAGTTTTGGAACTTCTGTGTTTTGCCATTTGTTTTTATTCTTTCCATCCCACATGCTGATGATGGTGAATGAGGAACTGCCCAGGTGAAGTACCAAAGGACACCTGGGTTATTGGGCTATTGACTTCTGTCCAGAGCTGTGTGGGTGACCCTGGCTTTTCCTTCCCAAGGGCATAGCTGGAAGTAAGCAGAGCTGTTTCAAACATGATTTAGACAAAATGGAATGTGCTCTCTTTTGAGAGATACTGAATAGGTGAGCTCACCCACTTGTTTTTATTCACCATTACATGCAATCTTTGTTGCACATGAGGACTTAACTTAATCTGTGACAGCTCCCAAGTATTTTCTCTCTCATTCAACTTTTCTCATGGAAGGTAATTTGTCTTGAAGCAAGTTTGGGCTGTCCCAAAGCAGAGAAATCACCAAAAATGTCCCTAGATAATTTTCTGCTCTTAGGATCTACCCCTTCTTCTGTTGATATCAGTAAGGGCAGCAAGGGCCCAGGTATCACTTTATCCTTCTGTCCATGTAACACTGAAGGCTCAGTGATGGCATCCTGCTCCTGCACAGGCCCCAGATATACCAGTGGTGAACTGAGAGGAATGGTCTTCATTGTAAATAAAAAGTTCAGCACAGAAGGAGCGGGTGTCTGATGAATTGCATGCTAAAGCAGATCCACATTCTGCCAGTTGAGTGATTATACACTGGGACATGGTTTTTTAATGGAGATGGAAAACAGACATTTTGACAGAACTGAATTTTGCTCAGGGCTATCTATGTGCTATTCTCACTGAAGAATCTTGGCTGAATTTGTTCCTGGATAGAGAAGTCACAACTCTGCTGAGGCATGATAGAGCTGAATTTGATACTGATGTGCAGCTGAAGACAAGTATTCCATGCTGTCTCCTGTCAGGGCAGAGAGAGGAGCCTTGTGAGATGCTAGTTATGAAATCCTGCTTCTGTCCTGTGCCTCTTTGTGAAACAGGAATGCAGATCTAAAGAAAAATGTTTTGGTTCTCTAATCGATCTTTAATTTCAACTCTTTTAAGCTTGTCTTGTTGAACATACTCCCCATGAATAAAGTGTTGTTGGGGCTTAACCTGTTCCAAGATTTCAGAAAATCTTAAAGAATGTCTAACTTTCACAGGCAAAGAATTGGATTGAAATATAAATAAATGAACAAAAAGAGAGAGAAAGAAAAAATTGCTGAAAGGAGTAATCTGTAATCGCATTTCAACTCCTGCAATACGAGACGAGAAAAACTTTTCAAAGTCCTTGGATGTGCATCTTGTCAGAAGGGATCATGTCAGAGCCAGGTGACATATTTTTTCACTTTGGTGATGTGCTAGCAGGGCTTTGGAAAGCATTGGTGCTGTAAGTATAGCAGCATTATCATGATATAACTATGGATGGAATTTCTTTCTCCTTTTATAATGGTACTTTTCTTGAGATGCCTACACTGCCACTGAACTATCTTTCTGGAAGACTTCAGGGCAAGGTTGAGACTGTGTTGGAAGGGGAACTGTAGTCAGATACAGGTAAGCTTGGCTGAACTACAAAAGGGTAAATGTATCAAGTGTATTATTCCTTGAGGCATATTAGAAGGGAAGTTAGATTACATGATTTGATAATCAAGCCTAAACCAACCACTGCTGAACTAATAGGAGACAGCAAACCTCTTAGTTAATGCCAAGATATCAACAATGATGTGTTCCTCAGAGGACTTCAAGAAGTACTGGAAAGAGGTTTTAGTCCAGCAAATTAGATTTCACATACTCTCTGCACGTTTGGCAACCCACTAAAGACATAGCATTTATTCTTGTCTCATGACTGAGCCATGTTTAGCTGTCTTGGTGGACTATCAGCTTAACATTATTCTGCAAGGAAGAAAATAAGGCAAAGTCCCTTGTGGCCTCAGGGGTGGGAAAGGGAATGGTTTGGCAGTATGACTGGGCACTTCCCCATACATGGACTACTGTATAATGTGCTAGAGATGGATTTCACCCCCTTCTGCTGGCAGTCCTGGTATTCCATAGATAGTCCCACCTAACTGACCTGATCTGAAAGATCCTGCCAGTAATGGTACTAGAGAATAACACCTTTCATTTACCCACTGAACTCACTGAATGCTGCCTACTTCACCTTGCCCAGCATAGCTGTGGTACCCTGTAGAGTTGTGAGGAAAGCTTGTATTTCATATGATAGCTCATAGGAGCTCATGTGAAATTCATTTAAGTTACCTCCTGAGAGGTTCGAATGTCACTTCTGGGTGGTGGCTAATTGTTATCTACCATAAGTATCTGTGATAGCTAGACCTACCTGACTCAATCTCTTGCACCAAAACTGACCATCTAATCCCTTCCATTGCTGAGCAGCCAACCACTGAAAATTAATTTGTCTTTTCTGTCTCTGCAGGGCCAAAAATGAAGTTGCAAAACTCTCTCCTGATACTATTCTGTATCAGCCTGTTTACTCCCTATTTGTGAAATGTTTCTTTGGAGTCTTTTTGGGAAAAGCCAAATATGGTGAAAAGGTGTGAAAAAAAGGATGGAATCAAGCTGCTTGCAATGAAAAGGGAAATAATTCTGAGAAACATAGCAATTTAGATATTAAAGTCTTCTTTCTCCATGAGAGAAAACCCCATCCATTAAAACAGTCATAAAGCCCTTTAAATCAGGCTCAGGTACCTTTTAGGAAGATGATTGCCAGTTCAGGATCTGTTCAGTGTGGAGAAGTACAAATGTACCAGTTTTAATCATGATAAATAACTTCTCTTTTATCAAATCATCTCTGCTGGAAATAGTTTCGCTCTGTGCAGTAATGATAATTTGCACACTTATCATTCAGTGCCTTCCCAAGACAAGCAGCCAGCCATGGGATGTAATTTAACGACTTATCAACCACGGTTTCATCAGCCCTTTCCAGCCAGAAGGGCATTTCACACTGTTTAAGTGACTTCACCATATATTGCCATCAATTTAAGATTTTACCAGCCCCTAGTCATTAAAATTTTCCACTCAGCACTTCACTTTATAACCTGGGGACGTAGCTGCTGAACGGCACCAGCAGGTCCACGGAATTATCTGCGTTCTGCAGGTGATGGGATAATTACCAAAAGAATGCAAATCACTAATTGCCTATCAAAGGATGCAATCATATTTAGCTGTCTATGTCATGTACAGAGGCTGGGGGGAAAGAAAAAGGGAGTATCTGTGGCATGCTTATACTCTTTCTTGTATGCTTTCCAATGGAGGTGTCTCTCCAGGGTTGTGTCTGCTGAGCTGTCAGAGGGTGGGATCTGGCACCAAACTCAGTGGGTTGCACATCATCTGCAGTGCAGAAGAGAGGCAAGGAATGTTGGAAAGGTCCCACAGTTCACTCGCCTGAAATCCTTTGTGTTAGGTCCAGGTCTGGCAGAGCCCTGGCTTCAAGGTCAGAGTGTGTTTTGGTGCAGAGGCATTACTGAAATCTTGTTAAAGTCAGGCACACAGGAGTTGTATTTAGGAGCAGCTAATCATTTTGGTCCTAGTGAGGAACTGGCTGGTGGTGGACACAGGAGAGCACTTCTCTGTGTTTAAGGTGCAGTACTTCGGGTGAGTTTGGGATATCCCCTCTCTGCTGGAAACACCTGCTTGGTGGTGTATAATTTCTTTTGGGATGACAGGTTTAAATGAAAAGAGGTTAGAGGGACTTACCCACCTGAAGAACAGTGACCCTAGTCTTCCATTATAGTCAGGATGCACAAAATTAACATAGTCTTGGGTCTTCCTTTCTTATCAATCTTAAACTGTGTTGTTCTTCCCCTTTTGTTTTAAACAGAGATGGAATAAGCAGCTTAGCAACAGAATTTTGCAATGCAATGTGAATAGTGAGGGAGTACTATTTGGTCCCATTGGGATAGGTTTTATGAGACTGGGGGCCATCCCTGGCTTTTGTAGTAGCCTTCCTCTGACAATCCTACCAGCACCTACTAGTCCTGCTATTACTATCTGAAAGAAGCACAACTACAGGGCTTCCTGGCCTTCTGACAGCAGAATCAGGCCCTGTGCTCTCCAACTGGCTATTGGGACTGTAGTAAATTTCCACAAGTCCTGATAAAACCTCACTGCAGCATCCTTGAATTCCTGACTGCACCTCTTACCCCTCCTGGGAACCACACTGCTCATGGCTGCTTCTTTGCTCTTTCTTCCCACTCACATCTCTGGATGGGGACACCGGAGAAATAGTGACAGCCTTCAGAATTATCAGCACAGTGGATGACCTAACATGAGCCTTTTTTCCTCTTATGGCTGCCTCAAAGCTCACAAGAATCTGAGGTGTCTGCCCATTTGGCAAACCCTGCAGGGCCTGACCAGTAAATCCAGAAGTTGTTTGGTGAATTGGTCTCCAAATCTTGTTTCCTCAGGAAACCATCCTTTATTTAAAACTTTGCTTAATTTGAACAAAAACCTTTCCTCTCCTTTGGCTACTTCTTGTTTTTCAAAGGTCCTTTGAATTGGAAGAAAAAGCATATAATACCATCCATTAAGGGTTTAACATCTGTTTAAAAACCCCCCAATACTTGAAAAAGTAATCTGTTTCTATACCTCTTGCTGCTCTCACCAGGGGATGTCAACATAAGACACACAGCACAGGAACCAGAAGTCAAAGACCCAGGCAAGCCTTTTGCAGTCTGTGTTGGCATAAAAGAAGAGAGAAGGGATAGAAAAAGGTGGAGGGGATAGAATAGGATGGAGAGAAAAAGTGCTCACATTAAGATGAATTCTAGATACATTTCTTCCAGTCATTTTTCATGCTGAGGTGGCTCCTGAGCAGATCGTTGTGCATGGTAACTCAGCCAGACCTGTTATAGCTAAAGCTCACTGTGCAGCAAGATTTAATTACAAAAAAAAAAAAAAAAAAAAAAAAAAAAAAAGTGTAGGATTCCCGAGCCTCCTACGAGCTCTGCAGTGTGGGAAGTTGTGCAAAAGTGGGGGCTGAACTGTCTGCTGTCACACAGCACCCACATCCCTGGAGTTCACAGTGCCTCTTTTAGTCTCACATAATTTCTCTCCATTGTGCACCTCACCTCTCCTAAGGCTTTGTTGCCTCATGCGTAGGCAGTGCCTGGTGTTTTCATGGCTGGGTACAAGCTGTAGGAATCAGGGAGGGGATGAGTTAGAGGGCTGGGTATGCTCCAGCTGTTTGTGCCTGGCACCACATTAATGTGCTGATTTGGGGACCATCTGGCTGTGTGCTGCTGTTTCCTTCTGCAGAGGCATTTAGTGCTGCAAGATGTGTGGGCCGAAGCACAATCTCACATTGTTCTGAGAGAACCTTTTATTCTTCTGCCAGCTAACAAAGTGACCCTGCCATTGAGTTGGTAAAATACCATTCCACTGTTTGAGGAAGGAGGAAAGTTTCCATTATCAACTGTAATGAATTTATTTCTGGTTTTACACCTGTGTAAACACGAGGACAAAGAGGCCAGGCTTGGCATGACAGAGACAGGAGAAGATTTATAGCTGAGAGAGGACTTTAAAAAGATGATGTTGAGAATTGTATTCTGCCTCTGCCTTTGCAGCCAAGATTATCTCTTATTGCTATAACTTTGGGGTAGGCTGCTTGTGTCTCTGTAGCTGTTTACCTTCCAGATGGCCTACAGATGCTATACAGAGTCAGCATTAAAGTCTGCTTGCATAAAGTATAATGGAGGGAACATTCACTTGAAAAAAATCCCCAGCTTCTCAAAATGCATAAATACTCTGTTATGCCATGTTATTAAAGAGATTGATCAGTGGTTTTTTTGAGCCAGATTCCAGATTTTCAAATGCTTTTTCACTTAAGAAGGGGGATAGACTTTAAGAAGATGCCCCTTCTTGTCTGGCTGGTAATATCAGGGCAGGATCTACATCAACACCTAGTGTTTGGCATCATGCAGGGAGATGCTCAAGGATAGAATTCCTGTTTTGCTGAAGCCAGTGGATGTTTTTAAAGTCTGATGCCTTCTGAAATCATGTCTGGGTTATTCTTCCATGAGGTACAAAGACCAGAGGATGACACTGGAATGCCTGGGGGAAGGCTCTTTCCTCAGCTCAGCTTTCCCTCTCTGGGCTGCAACTTTGGAGGCTCTCCCCATGCTTTTCTCCACCCAGGTAAGTGAGGATATTTTCTCCAGGCTCTCAGTCCTGGGCTGTACTTTGGATTTCCGGACTGGATTTCTGCTGACTACACTGCAGTTTATCTTCAGTGTTTAAGTTTATCTTCAGTGTTTAAGACTTTGCTGGGGGATGGAACCATTTTCTTGTGTCTGTCAACCTCTTGGGAGCTTGGTTAGGATGCATATACCTGCTCTGTTTCTGAGTGAGCACAGCACAGGATGTGTCCTTCCACTTCCTCTGGCTTTAGTGTCCACTGAATATTTTTGAACACCCAATGGATGAGAGACTCTGCCCTGGCAGCCAGCAGCACTCATCCACACAGGCTGAGAAAACTCAGCAGAGCATTTCACTTCCTGAGAAAGCTACTTGGCTTCACCTTGTTTCTTCAAAGAGGGCTCTGATCTCTGATACAGCATCGTGAATCATCATGGCCAGGAATCACCTTTTGAATCCCACAGTATCATTTTAAAGCTCTGGACTGTATACGGTCTTTTGGCAAATACCAAATGTATGCTTAGAAATTGAAGGGCATTTTTCCCACTGAAAATTGTCTGGAAAGGAGGAGATTGTTTTTGGACTGTTTGCAGAAGCTCGAGTTCAGCATCTGTCATTTGTTTGGTTCCTCCTAGCCTCCAGCACCGATGATATCCTGGAAGGCAGGAGGGGGATGTGGTTTGGAGGAGCTGGGGCAAGTGGAAAAAGGTTTTGAAATTGCTAGCAGTTTAATGCTTTCACATCCAAAAGATCTTTCTTCTCTCATCTCTTGAATGTATTGTGCTCATTTATTATTTTCCTTGACCAGAGGCCAACAAACAGCAAGCAACACGCATATATTTTGCAGAACAAATTTAAGAAGTAGTTTCTGGTAATAAGCCTTGAACAATTATTATGGTGTCTGTGTTCACTCTGCATGATAGAAGGGGAGGAATCAATACTGGAATTGATGCTCATAAACAAACCAAAAAAATCATAAAACTTCAACCCTTTAAAAAGGAAGCTGAAAAGTATTCTGAGCAATTTTAAATTCAGTAAACATTTTTCAAGATCTCAAACAAATTACTACAAATTTGCTCTGAATGGAGCAAACTGTGGTTCACTATCCAGAGATTTTTGTAAAAGACTGGAATTCAATGAACTTTGTGGTCCTGAATGTGTTAAAAGATTAAGAACCCTTATCATATGCTACTTGAAGACAATGGAGCTTTTGACTTGGTCAAACAAGGGTCAGACCTAAATAAAGGACTTAGGTTTTCAGCAAGGCAGATGTAATATCCTGCAAGTTGTGGGCAAAACATCTCTGTCTAATTGAGCAGATCCTGTTGTCCTGGCAAGAAACTAAAGCTCATTTCTTCAAGGAATGCCTTTATCTTGCCTTGGGAGAGCAGTCTCCAACTGCAACTGCCCAGGACAATATCTGTGAAAGGCATGAAAGTCAGTATCTACTGTAACCATCCCACCAGAGTGAATCCACATTTTATTAATACCGAATTCATCTGCTGCACACCCTTTTAAACCAATTAAGGGGGCTACAAAATTTGCCCTTGCACAGCTGGAGTACAGCACCATGAGAAGCTCAGAGGAGCTGGGCAGAGAATACCCCAGCTGCCTGCCTTTTCCAAAAATGAGCAAATTCCATTTTTCTGATATTCCATGCTGGACCCTGATGAAAGTAGGCTATTAATAGTAGCATGTCACTCTAGTAGAATGCATGAGGAGAGTGATAGGTATAACACATAGGTGTGCATGTTGAGGTATGCAGCAATAATTTCACTTCACGAGTCTCTTGGCTCTCATGTATTTGTCCACTTGGAACAGGCTGTACCAGCAGCTTCAGTCACTTTGAAGCTTCAACCTCAAGTTGTGCAAAGCTGCAGGCATGAGCAGTGCAAAACTGTCATTAGCTATTTGTTAAACAAGGAAAAGAAAAATCAAGATACGTCACCATCCTGACATCTAGCCTAGTACATGAGTTTGTCCTGAAGGCAGCCATATATATGTCTCTATATCAGAGAATCTGAGTTAATTTAGTTGTTGGGGTATTTCTTATGCCAAAGATAATAAGCCAAAGGGCTCCACACCCAGCAGTAATTTTTTAGAGTGGTGTCATGAATATGAATCAAGTTTACAGAAAGAGATTAATATCTAGATTAACAGTAGAGGTGATGTGCCATACGATCCATAAAAGGCAAAATCTGCATCACCATAGACTCACCGAAATGAAACTGCCCTGTATAATGGTAGAGTAGCATAGACATGTATTAAAAGTGAATATATCTTTCTGACAGTTAAAAAACAAAGTCCTCCCTCACCTCTCTTTTAGTAGCAGTGGCTCTGAAAAAGGCATTAATTTTACTGCTGTCCTTAAGGCTAAAAGGAGAGCACATGCAACTCTTTGGTCTTTCAGATAAAGTGAATTTTATTGCAAAATGTTTGTTCTTTCATTGTCTTGCCTGTTGGGTGGCTTCAAGTGTTTGCATAATACATGGACAGCATTGTACAGTAATTGTTCCCCATCCTCAAAAATTCATAGGCTATGAATTCATAGATTTTTTTTTAACGCAGCTGACTCGCTATGAGCTTCTCCATAGCTAGGAAAGACTGCAACTACTGCAGACTCATGTGTACAGCTTCATTGAATCCAGATTTTGCATTTATCCTTAGCCTGAGTTAGCAAAAATACATCAACCTCAAGTCTAATACAAAGGGTACCTCAGGGTGATAGGGTGTGAAGTCTAGATTTATTCTGGGTACCTTTAAATAAAGGGAAATCTAATTGAGATGCCTGGTTCAGGAATATCAGCAGAGCTACAATAACTACAGTAAGCATAAGTAAGACCATTCCTGAGGGCAATGAGATTGGGATGCATCACCCTACAGGACCTCTTTACCTATCTAGGGAGAAGTAAAATAGAGCTCTTAGATGACCAGTCAGTGAAATAGAGTACAGGGAATGTGTTGAGTTGACATGTACTGAGGCCTGTGTGTCTCAAAGTGCTTGGGTCCTGCCAGAGAGGACTATGGAAGTAGTGAAGTGTCAGAATAGCTGCTGTTGTATTCCTAGGACTGCTGAGACCTAGGCAGAAGAATGACCTTGCAGCTGGAGGTGGGAAGCAAAGAGGGGAAACAGTGAGATAAAGACAGAGGAGCAATTAAGAAAAAGGAATGTGAGTAAAGGAAAGAGAAAATGCAAGGAAAGCTAGAACAAAGAAGCTGAAAAGGACTCAACATTGAGGTAGGAACACTTTATAGTGGTGTATATATCTGCAAACCTGCTCTGAGCAGTGTGTTTGTTCCTCTCTCAGCAGAATGCACGGGTGCTTCAGTTCCTCACCACTGAGCGTCTCTAATGAATGCTCTTTTGTAGCCTCCTGAACATGTCCCATGGCTAATGCAGGGCACACTAACATATTTGTAAAGGTTTGCTTAGCAATGAATAGATCTGCCCTAACTTCAAAATACATCAGTGGCATGTAGCCTCAGGACCCCCTATATCTTAAACACATCCCTGGTGACAAGCCAGATTTAACTGCACACAAAGTGATGCTGCTTTTCTTCTTTAGGGCACCGCCCCCACGTTCAGCCAGAGGAGCTGCAGCCATGCTCAGCACATCGCCCTGATGTGAGCCCACGGGGAACAGAGGTGTTCTCTTCACAGGTGAATGTGTCCCTGCGTGTCACATCGTGGGCCCAGGCGTCTGAAAAGATTTATGTCTGATTGCTCTCCTTTTAAAAGAATGTCACTCTCCGAGAGGATTTCAGTGCCTGGGGGCAAAAGGAAGGATTGTTTTGGTTGTTTTGAATTGATTGTTGGCTCTTTGTGTGTCAGGGTACTCCGCTTAGGTTTCCCACTTGTGGGCTGTCTGCATGCATGCCAGAATTTTTCAGTAGCAATGCAATAGTGGAGTGGGTTAGTGACAACTTTGAAACTTGACAGAGTATTTCTGTCTCTTAAACAATGAAGTTATGCCTGCAGGGAGGTCCTGAAGACCTGGCAGGTATTCTTGGTACAAAAATTGGACAGGTCTCAATCCTGCATCTCATTGCATCATATGAACACAAGTGTTCCATGGAGAATTCCTTTCAGAGGGATGTTGTGCACGAAGAATTAGATTTTGCAGGGTGAGATTGATCTCTGCTGCCTCTGAGCACTGTGCATAAGTGAGGTGGGAGAGGGAATGGCACTGGGGGAGCTGCAGCCTGCCTGTTGTGTGCTTGACAGCCATCAAGGGTTGCTGCCTCTGGAATATAATTTGGAGCAGCTCTATGTAACCTTTTGAACAAGAGGATATTGGAATCTCTCTTCTCTTCTGTTCCTTCATTTCTCTGCTGCTGAAATCCGAATCCCAGAGGTTTGAGGATTTGAAGAAACCATCACCCATTCCCAGCTTCATAAATCCACAAGGTTACTGAACTTAGAAAAACTGCTGATGAGTATCTGTGAAAGGAGGTGGTGGCTTTAGAGTGAGGATTTGCTTATGCAGAGTGGCTGAGAAAAACTTAATCAGAATTAAGAAAATATGTGAATTGAAAGTGGATTATCAATGCCATATAAATGGATGAATTCCTTAAATTCTTCTCTTCAGAATTAAAATTATCCTAATTTGTTTCTGTATAATTATGAAAGGGAATGTTATTCAGGTCTTTAATGAGATATAACTTACTGACCATAATACTTAGCTTGGGTTAATTTTTTTGTGTCTCCCAGTAGGGCTGAGACCAGAATATAGTCTTGGATGTCTTTTTTTAGTAGGAAGCTTGAATTGTCTTTACTGGGGATTTCACTAACTGATTCTGGTAATGTAAGAATTGGTTTTTATTATGATCGTACTGTTTATAACATTAGGATGTGAAATCTCTGGATAAGCAATTAATTAATCCTCACCATGTCCCTGTGAGGTTGCTAAAGGCTTTGAAGCAACAACTTCTCTGTTCATTGCTGTGCTATGTCTGCTTTTAGCATGGAATGCAGCAAGGTAAAGCAGTGCTGTGAGATATGAGAAGGAAGATGAGAATCAAATCTTATTGGACACATGGGAGGAAATAAGCAAGAAGAAAATGTTACTGCCCTGCTTAGAATTTGGTCAAGCCACTGTGAGAAAATGTCAGGGGAGTTTTAGCAGTCAGGGTATCTGCTTTATGTCTAACGAAATCCACACATGAGGGTGCCACACACACAGTGTACTGTGGTGAGCACTAGCTTAGTGACAGGGTGAAAATATTGTAAAAATAATTGTAAAGATGTAAAAATAATTTATCACATTTCCCTCTGTTTGAGAAGAGGATTTATCTATTCAAATTAAATTCCTTTAAAAAAATAAAGAGGGCTAAAAACCCTCTGAAAAGATGATTGTTCTCTGAAGCAGTCTCTTATTTCCATTGTCATAGCTTGCTCCATTGGTGTTGCAGTGCAAACTAGTACCCTTCTCTGTGCAGGCAGCTTCTTCTTTTCCTCAGAAGACAGTTTATTTTCTACCCAATGTTAAATCTCATGTTTGTCTTACTTCTTTGAATGAGCACAAGCACTGTGCTCTTGTTCTTCTCATTTTCTAGTGCCTTTTTGCTGATCTTCTCTGCATGTATCTGAAAGGTCAGAAAAACAAATCAATATGGAAAAGGACCTCCTGCCCCTTTTAACCTAACCTGTAGGAGGGAGGGAAGGGAAATTCCCACTTACGTGAAAGGGAGCTTTAAATATCCTTGAGAAAAGCACTGTGGGAGTGAGGGTTTGGAAGGACAGGTGTTGACAAGACCATTCTCTGCAGTTCACAGGGTGCCTTTATGAACTCACAGTCTCCTCCACAGCAGTGTATACAGACAGATCCATAGAGCTGAAGCATGTCCCAAGAAAGAGGCACTCTACAGTGAATGGCCCTCTCATTTCAGCACCACTGACCATGAAGGTCGGGCACAGGGAGCTGGACTGAGACTCACTACTGGGTTTGAGGGCTACCAAATGCTGACCTCTGTCTTCTACTGCCTGGGTTTTCTCCAATACTTTCTGGTTATCACTCTCTTATTTCCATTCCTCAAGGTCACTGGCTCCTTCATGCACATTCCAGAGCATCAGAGCCTCCACATCTGCATAGTAACTAGATTACTGCTGCATCACTGGTGCAGTGAGGCCTATAATTGAGTTCTTGTCTAATCTCTAGCCTGAATACAACAGGCAAGTTTACTAATCATGGCCTCTGCTGCCAGCTTGCAGTCTCAAACATTCTGTTCAGTGTTCCATGAGAAGAACAGTCCTGGAACTTCCTTGGCAGTCAGCGGAGAGGGTGGAGCTCCCCCTTTACTTTCCAATGATGAAAAACTTCTCGACTGCTCATATATGATCTTCATAAAAATGCCTTATGATAGGTGCTAACAATTCAGGCCTTAATCTCTGAAATTATTTCAGTCGTTAAATACCTGTCTTTGAATTTAGCCTTAATTGATCTATCAGAAGCAAGACCCTTGAACACGCTGCTAAGGTACCTTCTTTTCCCCTCAGCTTCATCCCAGGTGCTTTTTTAAAGAACAGCTGTTCACTTGCTGCTTATTTGGCTTGCTTGTTTTGACAAGTACTGGTGTGGAAAAGTTGCTAATTGCTCTGCCCTCCTTCCAGCATCAAGGTCAGAAAAGAGAGAAATGCAGAGCGAAGTGAGCCCCCCTTTTAAAGCATGGAATTGGGGTTTCAAAGTGCAGCCATCCAACCTGGATAAACAGCAACATTTTGCACAGGTATCAGCGGGGTTCTGCAGCCTGCACTACCTGCCTGCTTTGTTTGTGGTCTCTCTTTTGTGTTACATTTGTCTTACTGAATGGGCAGTAGCAAACAAACCCTTCCTTTTTGCATATATCTGGACATCTAACCCTCTTGCAGGGGAGAACAGCAGTGCCTGTGTGTCTCAGAAGTCTCAGTGTGTGTGCTGCTGGGTATAGGATGGTGATGCTCCTTCTGCACACTGGTAGTGTCAGTCACCAGAGCAGAGAGACAGAGGAAGGGGACAGAAACAGTGACGTAAAGGTATTTTACCTCTTCCTGGTGTCATCTGTTGTACTACTGAAACTGCTTCATTAAAAGCTTTTTAAGAATACCTTTGCAGAAAAAGCCTTTTGCAAAAAACCAGCCATTAGAAATAGAATAGTCTTTTGCAGGTGATAAAAGCAGAAGACCACATGGTAGATGTTTTTCAGTGTTCACTTTCCTTCCTTGTTTCTTTGTTTGGCCTGCACCAAGCCAGACTACTTTGGGCCCATTCTTTGGGCTCTTCTCAACTGACTGCACAATTCCAAAGGCAGAGCCAGGTTGAAGACAGATGATGCTAGTGTGTTGCACCTTCCATTTTGAAATGACTCATGTGAGTAAGCTGCTGACATCTGCTGTAAGTTTGCTGTGCCTCTTGAGACACTGCTTTCACACTAAGATCAAACTCTAGAACTCCAAAAGGAGAAGCCAAGTGAGGAAACCATTTAGGGTTTTGAGCTTGTTGGGTGAAATTTCTTGCACTGAAATGCTCAGTGTTGTCAGAAAAGGGAGTCTAAGATTTATGCCCTCAGAAATGAAAACTGAAATTGGTCCATTAGACTGAGCAGAGAGCAATTTACCTGCAGATGCCTTTTCTCTAAATGAGAACAGAGACACTTCAACAGGCAGAAGCAATAGACTTTGAGGTAAGATAGGACCATGAATTTGGCTTCCTGTGCAGCTCCAGGCAGCTCTGATCTTCTTTCAGGTCCCTGGAATGCTTCAAAAAGCTGATACTGAAGAATTATTAACATGAATGCCTCTTACATTGCTGGATCACAGACACCTTAATGAACTCCCACCTATGGGGGGGGGGGTGGGGGTCAGGTTTTGATCCCAGTGGTGTAAACCTGGAGTAGTGGATTTTAGTGAATTTCAGTGGGATTCCTCTAGAAAAATCCATGTATAATGAAAATTAAACATTTTTAAAGCAATACATATTTTTACTGCATCCTTGTCTCAAATTTTTTTTTTGATTCTCATGTTGGTTTGACATGGCAGAGCAAGAAGGTATCTAATTAATCACTATTCACACTCTTACAGGAATTTCCTTCTTGCAGTCTGACATACCTCAGAAAATGACACTGAACAGCTCAGAATCCCTCTGAGGTGATGGTGTGGTCACCCATCTGTATTTTGCCTGGAAGCGTTTTGCAGACCTTCTGAGGCTTAGCTGCTCAAAACATCATGAAATTGTGTTTTGCCTGAACTTCTGCTCATCTTTATCTTTCAGTGGAGATGGCAGTAGCAAAGCAATAATCCCCCCTGGGACTCCTTACCTAATGCACACTCTAAGTGATCTAGACATGCTGCTTACCTTCTCATCCACAAAAAGAGAAGTATGTGGCTTACTAAGACTTGAGCAATGAAAGTCAGAGCAAAAGGCTGCAATGAAGCAGACTGGTGACAGTAAAAACAGATAATTAACATGTAAAAGCTAATTGTTGAAGTAATGTTTAAGGCATTGCACGTGGACTGAGCTGTTTTATGCAGACACAAGCTTGGCTGTTAGCTGGGATGTAACAGGGTACATTGAGCACTGTGGGCTTGGACAGGGTCTCACACCACAGCTGTGTGTTTATTCTGATGATCAGACAACTCTGCTGGCAGTTAGTGCCACCACTCCATGAAGTTTAACTTGTACCCTGTGCTGAAGTGCTTGTGCTATGGCACAGCCCTGAGGCCAGCACACCAAATACTGTGTTCAGTTTTGGGCCCCTCACTACAAGAAACACATTGAGGCGCTGGAGTGAGTCCAGAAATGGGCAATAAAGCTGGGGAAGGATCTGGAGCACAAGTCTGATTGGGGGTGGCTGAGGGAGCTGGGATTGTTTCACCTGGAGAAAAGGAGAGTCAGGGGAGTCCTTGTCACTCTCTACAACTTCCTGAAAGGAGGATGCAGTCAGGAGGGAGTTGGCCTCTTCTCCCAAGTACTAAGCAATAGGACAAGGGGAAATAGCATGAAGTTGCACTAGGAGATGTTTAAATTGGATATTTGGAAAAACTTCTTCATTGAAAGGGTTGTAAAGCACTGGAACAGGCTGCCCAGGAAAGTGGATGAGTCATTATCCCTGCAGGTATTTAAAAGATGCATAGATAGGACATGATGGACCTGACAGTGTTAGGTTAATGGTTGGTCTCAATCTTAGAGGTCTTTTCCAAATAAAATGATTCTATGATTCATCTTTCCTCTCTATTCTATCTATTTCCATCTTTCCTCTGCTATTTTAACTCTGACTGTGCTGAAAATTTGGCACCATGTTCCAGAAGCTAATCAAACCCTTGTCTACTCTGGTCACAGTTTTCCTTTAGAAAAATGCCATGAAGAGCTACCCACCAGAGAAAATATTGTAAAATTATGCTGAAATCCCATGCATTGTGAGCCTGCAGAATTGAAATCTTGATACCTCTGATGGTTGATTTAAGTCTTTAGCTTAAACCACCAACAGAATATTTTGTGTGTATGTGTGTATGTAAAGCACATAGTGTTTTTACTGCACACAGATTAATACATGCAATGAGGCAGAGCAAGATGTGTGCAAATTTGTATTCAGGAAATGGATGTGCCTGTATATTGCAATGTCCTCAGATCTCTAAGGGAGACCAACTGTGAAGATCAAGAAGATAAATTACTTTAAAAAGTGGATCTTCATTATTCCCAAAGAAGACAGGAACAAATAGGTAGACATTTTCTCTAAAATTCTACATGGTGGTTTCTAATTTGCAACATAATTGCACTCACTTGTGTCATAACAGAGAATCCTGAAAATTTTACAGGTGGCCAAAAGACCTAATAAGTGAACCTCAGCCATATTCTTCTGTGAAATCCTTGAGAAAGTGAGACCCATGAAGCACCACCATGCTTTGGGGTCAGACTCCTACTTCATGGAACAGAGCTGACAAAGCTCTGGATAGCTTATTGGATGGTGTGGAAAAGCCTTCCATGGTTGACTGGACTTCTAAATTCCTAAAACCACCAAAGGTTTCTGAAACAAATCTAGTAATTGTTTATACACTTGTCCATGCATTTACTTACATTGGACAGGTAAACTAGGACCTTTTTGAGAGTTAAACTTAAGACCTCTTTTTGGAGTCCTCTTTCCCTGGCAAACTGTTAGGATACAGATATCATCATCTCTGGATTTGAATCATCCATAGTGTTAGGTTTAATATTGCAAAACATGAATCTTGCACTTGAACTTTCCCAAGAGCATCTTCCAAAGTTATCACACCTGATTTCCCTTTGTGCTGGCAGGGCTGAGAGCGTCCACAGTGAAGGGAACATCTATAACCGTGTGACTCCTATTGTGCTGAGCGATCTTGTGGTTCAGTCCTTTCTCCAGCAGTAGGGATAGATAGCAGGGGAAGGGTGCAGGCTAGAGCAGCCATAGATCCATTGACTCTGATGCTAAATTTTTGGCTAAGCTAGTGCCCTTGGAAAACACTACAATCTCAAAAGATAATGCAGAACAGCACTTTAATATGTGAGCAATGTTGGGTACCACCTTCATTCTCACTCTGCATTAATAGTAGCAATAGTAATAAGAACAACAATAACAGTAACAACAGCAACAATAACAACAGTAATAATAATAATCCTCTGAAAACCTAGTTGGTGTCCTTTATTGTGAGTTAGAACTATGACAAGCAACATCTATTTTTTGTGTTTTTCCTGTTCTGGGTTTCCGTCTTATTGTGGCAGTAGCCTGAATTCTTGAGAGGTGAAATCGTCTTTCCTTGTCCTGAAGCAACCTCCCAGACTAGTCCAAGACCTCGTCTAAAGTAGCCCTTGGCCTGTCTTCTGGATGGTTGAGAGTTGGTAAAAGGTAGTGAGAAGTGGAGGAGCCTTTGAAAATGTAATGTGCTTCAGACCCAACACTGTGAGTGGCTTCACGTGGTCTAGGGGTTTATCCCTCTGTGAGGTGCAGAGCCTGACCATGGAGAGGCTGTGTCACTATGAGTTACACCATGGGTGCCTCTGCTGCCACTACTGCCTATAGCCTGTCACAGCACAGCCTTATTGCTGATTTTTCCTCTTTTTATTATATAGGCCCTTTCTGTCTGCAGGAAAGTCAGGCAGTGAGCTTTTCAGTGATGATAGCAGGCCACAGTATTTACTGAAGGCAGCAGAGCTGTTGGTTTAGGGACACATGGATCTGAAGGAAAAAGGAGGCCAGTCCCACTCTCTGCCTCAGCTTCACTCAGTCTGGAGTCTTGGAGGTTGGAGTGAGTCCCAAGAACTCTGAAGAAAGCAGGCATGAAGAAACCTGTAAGAGATTGAAAAGCAAGTCTGTGTATGGTCACTCAGCAGTACAGGATTAGGGTGTGTCTCACTGCAGACACTGAGGCCAAGGGCACAGGGATTAAGTGCTAGTGTGATTGAATTTGGGTTGGCTAAAGCTAGCCAGCACTGACAGGAGCAGCCACAGAAACAACCAGCAGGGTCCTAATGCACATGGATACACATGGAGCAATTTGGTGCATCTGAAATGCTGCTCTGGGCTCTTCAGAAGAGAAAACAGCACTGCTAAAGTCGGTGTTGGGTCCGTACATAACCTAGCTTTGGAAGAAATCCCAGCAGTTTTGCTGGTCGAACATTTCTTCAGGGCTGGGAGAAAAGCATGAATTAGGCTTAGAGGTTTCATTTTCTAACTATAACTTAGATTTTTTCTGACATATGGACAACAAAATCTGTTAAGTGTCATGTCTTATAACCTACTTAGTTGGTGGAGAGTCAGACAAACAGTGCAATACAAACTTTGAGGATAGAAAAAGTTGATTTTTAAATGAAACTGTTCTGATGGCCTGATAATTATATACTTTACTTGATTTTGCTTGGTATTTCCCCTCCTTGAAACCTGAACACATGCTTTGAAATAATGGAGATTTTTAAAATCTGTTTTAAAACACCTGCTCTGAACTTTATTGACAACACAAATTCCCCAGTCTCAGTCAAATTCAGACTTCAGCAGGTGCTTTCCAATCACACCAGCAAATGCAGGAGCAGAAGGGAATCCTGATAAATAAAATCTCTGTAAGGCATTCCTTACCCTTCATAACTTAAGGAAAGAGGCTGTAAACACTGCATCCTAAACTTCTTGTTATGCTGTCTCAGAAAGTGTGGGCTGTGAATCTATTAATTTTCTTCTGTGGCACTGAGGACTAAATTTTACTCTGACACTGGAAAAACGGTGCAACTCTGGATTTACTTGAGTGAGGTTATGTTCTGTCTGAGACTTTTGTAGTTGAATAAACTGGGGAAGATGTGGCAAGAATGACTTTTGAGTGGAAGGGGCTCAGCTTACCTTAATTCTGAAATATGGGCTGAGACTAAAAGGTAAAGTGATCAATTCCTAATATTGATTATAGAATAATCTAAAAAGAGGAGATATCCTCATAATTTCTGTACTACATAGAAAGGAAACAAATAAAGGCAGCTCCCAAGAATACTACTTTTTGCCTAAACTTTACCAATCCCTTGGAAAAAAAAAAGGAGTATGATGAGTTGATAAATACAAAGCAAAATCCTTTGGGAAAGAGGAAAGAACTGGAGTTATTGACACTGCTTTCCAGCTTCTGGTTGTACTCAGATTCAGGTTCCTGGAACACTTGTGCTATGCTATTTCAGCAATCAAGTAATATCATCACAATGATGGCATGGCAGGCCTGTTATCACACACAAGCTATGTGTGCTGTCTGCAGAAACACACTTATCATGTTTCTCACAATAGATGCTGGTGCAGGGGTGCCAGGTTCTCTGTCCTCAGGAGTAAAGCAATATTAATCCCACAGAAGGCCTTACATGAACCCTACGAGTCAGTCAAAACTGGCTTTGCATGGAGTAGCTGCTACTTGTTTTGACTTGTTTGGGTTTTGTTTTTAATTCGTATTCCTGTTCCAACATGACCTGCAGAAGTTGCCTAGAAACCATCTCACGTCAGCTCACTCATCCAAGACACACAGCTCCCCGTATGCAGGCAAGGAGAGAAGCTTAACTTCCTTAATTTTTCAAGAAATGCTATTAACTCCCCTCTTCCTCCTCCCATGGATGTGATATCTGAGAAGGTGGTAAAAAAGAAACCCCAATATCACTGAGGCAGAAAAGTCTGGCACATGTTACATGGGGAAGTGCGAATGGAGAAGGCTGTCTTGAGGCGGTGACAGAGTCAGAGCCACGTTTGTCCCCACTAGAAGATCCATTGGGCTTGTAGGGGACCCTTCATTGCTTCTGGTCACATAAAACAGCACAGACTTTGTCACTTTTGCCTCCTGACATGGAATAATGCCAGTTATTGCCACTGCCCTGTGTTCTATCCAAGATATCCTTTTGACTCTCCCTAAATCCTGTAGTACTTGTGACCCACTGCTCTTATGAAGCCAGTATGTGTCAGGGGGCCAGAAGATTGATGGAGTTTCTTGTGTTCTTCCAGGATAAAATACTTTACATGCGATAAATCCAGAGGAGCTGATAGCACTAAGCAGAAATCTGGTGGTGAAAACATCCTGTGCAAATACAGCTTGGAAAATAAAGGGCTTGTCTAGGCAGCAGCTGGTCTAAAAGAATTTGGGTCTTGAATCAAATCCCAAAGGTTTTATTAGGTTGTCTTGGAAAATAAAAAACCAGAAAAATAACTTTGGGTTGACCTGTAGCCCTTTATTTGGAAAATATTTATTTTGGGGTGTCTAGCCCTTTTGCTTACAATTTGGGATGCTTTGCAAATTAAAAATGCCATCTCAGAAAGAAGTGTTGAAAGGAACTAAATACTACTTAAGGTGAAAATTAATGTTTCAACACCAAGGAAAAAAACAAGTCAAAGCTCCTTTTGTGGAACTTGAAGCAATTAAATTTGGATTGAATTTCCCAATGCTTCTTGTCTTTCCAAAACTGCACTTTCTGGCAAGATTTGCTATGACTTGGCTGTGTTTAATGTGTATGCAGGTAGAAGTAGAGGTTTTAAGGACAAGTGTGAGCACCTGCAAAATAGGAGGACCTGTATTGCAACTTCCAAATGCAATTCACTGCCAGTTTTAACATGTAGCCCCTCATTCCTTCCTCTCTCTTACTGCCTCTCTCCTGCAGCTCTTGTTTTTTTTATGAAGTGTTTTAACCTGTTCCCCATGCAATGAGCTTTCCCACCAGCCCCTCCTGGGGCTGATAGATGTGGTTTGTGCTCCCACACTGTTCAGCTCTGGGGGCCACTCTGGGATGTGGTTTGTATAAGGGAGGTTAGTACAGACAAAATTAAAAGTGTGCTGCACATGTGGTGTGGCAGAGATGGGCAAGGATGGAGACCTGGACTCGCCAGGGTCAGAGCTTACCGTGCCTGGGGGAAAGAAGGGGAGAGCCCCTCACTCACCCTTTAGGCAGTGGAGGTGGGACCCTCCAAGCTGACAGGAGCTGGAAAGCATGTTCAAAGCAGAAAATGGTCAAAAAAAGTGTAAATGGCTATTGGCTGACTGACTGGCCTTCAGGTTTTAGGCCAGCTTCTCTACTTGCCAGGCAGCAGTCTGGATCTATTAGCTCTAGGATGGCATGCAAAGCTTTCATTTAGAGATGGCTGAGATGGCATAGCTGAGGATTTCTGTAAGCCTTGGCAGCTTGAGTGGTCTGGGGCAGTAAGGGTGAGTAGAAAGGGTGAGTGCTTGGTTATGGTGTGGATTGCTTATCTGAGTTCTGATCCTATTTCCAGAGCATTTTATCAGGTGTTAGGGTCTGGAGGAATGGGGACTAAGACACTTTAATTGTTAGATCTTAATGTTTATCTGTGACTCAGAAACCATGGGTAGACTTTGATCACTGCAGAGTAGCAGTGTTTACTTGGTTCTCCAGGTGCATCCAAAATGCAAAAAAACTGGCTCTCACCAGTTCCAGAGCCCATGGGCAGCCCTTCATGAGGCTGGTAGAGAAGGTCTTTCACAATGAATGCTTTAGGTCACATGTTGTACTGAACTCTGAAATGTAAGGGATCATCTGTTTACACCTTCCTCTCCTCTGAGAGTGATAATGAGCTATATGAGTATGATTGAGGCCCTTGAGCTTTCATTTGTGACTACTGAAAAAGGTTGTTCCACCTTTCACAGGGTAACATGAGCTCTGGAGAGACACAGGGGATTTACAGGCATGGTAGAGGTCAGGCAGCAAGACATTGCTGTTTGAAAGAGGGATACCAAATCTCCTTACAGATTTAAATGCACACATTGTTCCTAGAGAGCCATTTTGTAATTCTTGAATACTGAACTAAGGAAATATTTATGATAAAACAAATAATTTCCTGGAAATTAGGGCACATTGTGGACCTTTATCTGAAATTATGCAGAATGCCATTGTTCTGACGATCTAACAGACTGAAGACAACTTCTAATTGTGATGGCAATGGCACTGTTACCACCGAATAAAAGCTCAGGTCCTCTGAGCTCAAGGAATCCAGAGTCATTTAAGATGGGTGTTTATTTCAGCAATTCAAGGATGAAAAGCATTCTAGGGAACTTTTGAAAGAAATCTTTGTATGTTGCTGCAAAAATGATACAGATTAAACCTATAGATTAAACCTCCTAACTTTGCCCTGCAAAATAAATTTAGATTTTTAAGTAAAAACAATTAATCTGGAGCAATAAGTGTTCAATTACCCTCTTGTATGGTTGTGTGACTCAAACATAAATATATAGTGTTGTGTTTCTCCTTCTGCTGCTGCTGGAGGAAACCTTGGAAGCTAATTTAGACTAGGTGCAAGTGGAGCTAATAATCCACAAGGAACCTGGGTTGCCACAGTGCTCTGACCATAGGGCATGGCCTGTTACCATCCAGTGTTGCCAAGACAGCATTGCTGCTGGTATCTGAGCACAAACTCTTAGGCAGCTGTGGAAATGACTGATCAGAGGGGTGGACCCCGCCAGAAATCTATAAACTTATATAGATTTATGTAAACCTTTATAAACCATTACCAGCTTATCTTAGTTACATGATAATGTCTTCAAATACAGTCTGGGAATACAAGGGTTTCTTTTTAAACTCTACAGGAGTGTTGAACAGAGGACTGGCAGAAGGTTAAGCATCATAGAGACCAAGACTTTATTTTTAACACAAAGCATTGTCGTAAATCTGCTGAAAATTCACTTGTCACTCAGCGTGCCACAGGTTTTCAGAAGTGTGAATGCATTAATCATAGGTGAAGAGATGGAGTTGCAGCTTGCAGCAGAAGCAGGGAACTGGTATCTGAAGATCAAGGCATGGCTGGTGCTTCCCCAGTACAAACAGCAGTCCCTTATGGCTGTTTTCTCTGTGGTTTCAGTTCCCTTCCAGTTATGCCCCCCTATCTGTCCTTGGTTATACAGGCTATACGAAGAGCCTCCTGTAAAAGTTAGTCAAGTTCCCAAGGCAGAGTTGAACCCTGGTTGAACAAGTTTACCTTGACAAGAGCCAATAAACAGAAAAGCGAAAAGCTAAGATGGGAACCTAATTGCAGTCTCTAGGATTTGTCACTCAGCTTTTTTTTGAAGGAAAATGCATTATATGTAAATGTAGTAAGACAAGCACTACTTTGGTTTTCTAGTGCAGTGGTATATTTGTATATCCAAACCAGGCCTTTGCTACTGAATCTCTGAATACCAGGTTTATTAGGCTGTGCTGCTGTAGTTTCTAAATAAGCAATCAGCTAATTAAGTTCTTTGGTAGAATTTCACATGTGCCTTTTTGCTGTGTGTCCCAGCTGCTGTAGTTAAAAGTTGTCGTTGCTTTATTCTCTTGTTTTGTTTGCATGGAGCACTCTGGTTACTATCAAAGGAGCAAAGTTCAGAGAGATCACAGTGCAAAACTCTAGAGCTAAAAATAAAGAATAGGTTAAATGCTCAACAGAAAATTGGGCACAATAACCATTGAAGTCAAATGCAGCTCAGCTCCAGCTCTTGCTCACGTCTGCAGGAACTCTTGTATCAGGCTTAGTGGCCATAAATTATAAAATCAAATTTGAATTTAATAAACCTTCAGGAATATGTTTCACAAAACTGACTAAACACATCCTCCCATGCTGTTTTAGCAGCTGTTTCCTGTGTCTCCCAAACCTACAAAAGGAACCTGAGTAAGGTGTCTGGCTGCTTGGACTCAGCAGCTTAGCCACAAATCCCTACCTTGTCATTCCTGTGCTGAAATCTCTCAAGGGGTGCTAGAGGAGCAAGGTTTCAGCCTTGCCTTCAGTCTAGACATATTCTCCTTACCTGGCATGCTGTGGAAGTGAAAAGGTATTCCGGAGTGTTCACTGATGCTCCATCTGGGAATCGTGATACATAGAAAATATTTGAGAACTGAAACTCAGCTTACAGCCCCTGAGTGCACCAGAGCAGCTCAGCACCTGCAGCCATAGAAGCTGGACTGGAAGATAAGTCAATTTTTTCGTACACTATGTGAGGTTGTTAGCAGCCTCCTCATTATGGGAGATAGTTTAGGTAGTGAAATAAAATGCAGGAATCCAGGCTCTAATGAACAGTGCGACACATCCATGATGTGATAAACTGGGGTGAATAAATTGTAGCGACAGCATCTGGGAGAAGAGGAAGAAATAACAAATGTGCAGCTGTGGACTGAAGTGAGGTCTGTACTTAGATGAAACACATTCCTTAGCACTATCAGGGCTGCTGTTGTGGACTCAAAATGGGTCCCTGTGATGAGCCCGATCTTTGATGGTATTGGATTAACATCACTGCTCATTCCAGCTTATTATGTGTCCTGCAGTACCTGTCATGTCTCTCTGCCATCTACTGCAAGTAATGACTCCAGCAATTATGAAGGCTTTGTACGCCTGCAGATCAGAAATACTATCTCACAAAGAGCAGACTTTCCTCATCTCAGCACTGCAGATTCTTCTTCCACGTAGTGATTTGGCCCTTTCTGTCTCCCTTTTCCTCTGCACCTGCTAGTTTGCAAAACAGCAGAAGCTTTACAGGAAAGGAAAAAAAGGAGAGATGGCTTCGTCTCAAATACTTTCCATTTTTCCACCCAACCCTCCTCTTTCTCTCTGGAGATAGAAGACTTTGGTATCAAACATGCAAGTTCTGCTTCACCCAGGGTCTGATCAAATATGCACTAAAATAATTGGAAAAATTCCTGTGGATTTTGCTGTTCTCTAGATTATTTCCAGCCCCCCTCTGGCTATGGCCCTTTGACTGTATAGGCATGCAGGGCAGCTGTGGAAGCTCAGAGGGGAGGATTTTCAGCAAAGCAGCCCACAAAAGGGAGTCTTGTATCCCTTTGCAGACCATGAGGCTCTTGAGGTTTCCACATGGTCCAAATCTGCAATTCATCTGCTTTCCCATGCTCTACTCACACTTTAACACACCACCAGCCAGTCACTGTGCTGAGCGTGAGGCAGTCAAGTTGTTTTTCCTTGCTGCCCTTTTTTTCTCTCATCTTTAGCCATTGCTTCCTGGTCCCCCTCAACCCTCCTTGTCTCAAACCCACCCATCCCAGGGCACCAGTGAGCCACTGCATCACTTCCAGCACATTCTCCACCTCTGCTGACACCTGAGACTGCTGTTGGGTCACTGCTTCCGAATGTGAGTGTGAACTCCAAACCAGAGCTTGCTTTGCCATCCTGTCCAGCTGCAACTCCCATTGTCTCTGAAGCAGTGCCACTTTTTTGACTGCATCTTCACAAAATGATCTTGAAACCAGACGTGGAAACAGAACAACAGGGGCACAAGGGGACAGTCTGCTCGGATGGTATTGGAGGCAATGCTTTGCATTTGACACAGATGGCTTCAGCATGGCAGCTTTGGTTTGGCAAAAATATGGAAATAATAATAGCATTTTTGATCTTCAAAGGGCTCTGCATTCACTAACTAAGGAGTATAATGTTAGGCTTTACAAATCGGTCATACTCTGAAAATACATTTGGTAGCAAAGACAAAGGGTCAAGCTTTCTGCTACTGTAATGCCTTTGAAATGTTGGTGCCAATTTCGTGGTGTGAAAATTAGGGACCAAAGTCCGTTGTGAGGGTACCACATCCTGTTTAGTCAATGGGAATTTCATGCCTGTTAATGAGAGCAGAATCAGATTCTAATTAATTTCAGACTTGACACATATATTCTTCCAGTTTAATGCATGATTACTGGCAGCATCTGCCTTCACATGTGAACAGACTTGAGCTTTGAAATATAGGAATTGGATATTGGTATTAATATGAGACTTAATATTTCTCACGGTTTCTGTTGTATCCTTCACCTAGAGAGAGAGAATGATCCAGAAGTAACCAGCTAGTGTCAGCTGTACAATACACAAGTATGTGTTTATGAGCACATCCCCCAACACAAACACAGGCTCAGCTGTAGCTTTGCAGATGCCATGGGATGCACAGGAATGAGCCTGGGATGTCAAGTGCTTGGTTTGTCCATGCAGTCAGGGGTCTAAAAAGCAAGCTGCACCAGCTCTGCTACTGATGTATAGATGATGTGGCCATGTTTTTATTCTTTCCAGCCAGGATTGTAAGAAGTGTCCCACCCTAAACACAGTGGAGAAAGGGTAGGGGCTTTCTCTAGGTGCAAGATCTGGGTCCCAGCCTTGCAAGGTAAATATGAAGCAATGTAGTTTTATAGTAAAAAAAAATAATTCAGGAAAGAAAAATTCGGCTCTGCAAAGCATAAAGTCCCTGCTTGGAATCATCAGAGCAAGGTAAAGGCTGGCTTGTGGCAAGCAGATCCTAGATTGGCTGCATTTAAAAGCTGCAGACACTGATTCCCAATTCTCTTGGGTGAGAGACAGATCAACATTGTGTTTGTGTTTTCAAGATTAAGTATCTCCAATCATAAATGTCAATAGAATTATGAAGTACATTGAAAGCTTCCAAGGTCTTTAAAATTAAATAACAACCCTGTAATGCAGCCAAGCTGAGTATTGCTCAGATCCATCCGACCCTTAAAGGAGGCAAAGGAGGCTTTCAATTTCTTTGTTCAATCACTTCATTAAATTCCAATTCCTCTTAAAAGCTTGGCAGTCTTAATTCTCTCCCACTTACTTCTGATACAAGTCCCCTTTGTCTGCGCTCAGATTTCTCATGCTTTCTATGCTTATCCACCTTCCTATATGCCTCAAGGCAGTGCTCTAGTAAGGACAGTTAAATGCATTTTTGCTAGAAATCTACTTGTCCTGTGTAGCCACTGCATTAGTCTGTGATGTGTCAGTGTGCAAGCAAGTGAAATGCTTCTCCAGCTTTTTGTGGGACCTGTGATGGGAAGCGTACTGCATGCTGTTAGCCAGCCATACCTTTGGGGGAGGTGAAACTGTGTTGGTCAGCCCTTGTCCTCAGCAATATGCTCCCCTTAATGTGGAAAGAACCTGAACTGAGAGTCAGGGCAGTCATGTCAGTGGAGTTACATGATAAAGACAAAAGTTCTGACCTCAAGAACATCATTATTGCACAAGAGGCAAAGCAGGGCTGAGCCAAGAAATGGCCTGTAAAATCCCAGCCCTGCTACATGGCAAATGTCCCTGCCACCCTGCTCAAGCACCTGTAATGTGGGTTTAGCTTGTAAGGAACACCACTGCAAGGGTCTGTAGGCTCTCCAGCACCAGGATGTAGCTCTAGCCCATGGCAGGTACATTTTTTTCCTGCATGTTTCCCTCTGAGGACAGGAATGGTATTCCCATGCTCAGTGATAATGGGGAAATACAACCAACAGGCTGCAGGTCTGTCTGAGCTTGCACCTTCATGCATGGGGTTCATTAGATGTCCTCTCCCAGCTACTCAGGGACAGGCAATAGCAGAAGATGCTGTAGGATAGAGCCACAAGAAATAAACTGTAACTCCCAAAGGATGCCATTTTTCTCTTTCTGAAAGAAGTTCTACTCACAGCTGAAGTTGCTTTATACTTTGACTTGCACTTACAGCAGCCTGAAGAAGTAGTGGACTTTACAGCCTCTGATGTTTCCTCATTTCTGCTGGGCCATCCCACCATCACAATTGTGGTGCATAGGCTTATTTTCTTTTATAAGCTCTTTCTAGGCTCTTGTTGAGATTTCCTGTCTTGGGGAACTTGCTTAGGCTAGATGGATTACTTAAATGTTCTTGGTCCAGCTCCAATTGCAGCTTTAATTTATCTCTAGCTGTTAGGGTTTCTGACTGGAAAGAGCTACCCTATAGATTAGTGAATTCTAAGTGAATGAGGCCCAGGGCCTATGGGCAAGGGTCACCATTAATACTGTTGCAGAAAGATCTTGCCCACAGCATCTGCCTGAAGAGCCCTTTCCCCCAGCAGGGCTGGCCTTCCTAGGAACAGAGAGACCCATTCAACCCTTTCCCAGAAGCAAATGAGAGGCTCTAAGTTGTGCGGCTCTCTCCCTTGGGCTTCCACACCACCAAACCCCATCTCCAAGGTGGAGAAAGGATCAGTATTGCACCTTGCTTTGGACACTGTTAATGAAGAAAAAACGGATGTGGGGAGAGAAAGTTTTCAAACCCTCAGCGTGCAAGGCGAGGGAAGATCTCATGTCTGCAGTACAAGGGAATTTTTGGGCCTGGTGGTGAGTGCATTCATCCTTTACTATGCCAGTCCTTGTTGATTCAGCTCTGTGCACAATTCCTAGGCAAAGACACACATGAAGGCCAACAACATACATTTCAGTAGCCTGAATTTACCCAGCAGGAGCCAATAATGTACATAAATCTACCTGAGTCACTGCAGGAGTGATGCTTTAGCTCTCTTAGCACGTCTAGAAAAAGACCTTGCAATTCCCCTATAGGGAGACTGTGTACAAGCCATACTAACTGCTGAAAGAAGTTAGTCCCAGGACTGTTCCAACTGGCTGATCTAGTGACATGAAAGTGTTGTCATTTACACACTCTGGAGAGCTTCAGGGTGCAGGGAAGACGGATGGTTATTCTCCTTGTTCCCACCTAAACAATGTATTTGATCCTGTCACCTGCCCTGTGTGAACTGCCTTCTTTAGAAGTCAGTGTTAATAATGCAGATCAAATCTAGATGCTGTCACTTATCCCACTTGCTCCAACAGCCTTTGTTTAAAGAAGAAACTAGTAGTTTTGACCTTAAAAAGTGGAGACGATGTTACTTTTGTAAGACTGTTAGGAGGTTCTAAGGACTAGAAAAGTGCTCCTTTGGAAACATGTACAAGCTGCTTGATCACAGAGACACTTCTATCCTTGGATGGAGACATAGAAAACAGACTTGTCATCAGCTTATATTCCTCACACATTGGTATCACTAGTTATCACAATGAACCTTGCTCTGTGTTCTTTAAAGACCCTTAAAAAAAGCACTGCTTGATTATGCAATGAGCATGCATGTAACAGGTTGTGCTCAAGGTCCATTACCACCTTCCTCCTCTTCCTGCCAGTCTAGCCCTACATCATTACTACCCAAATGAATCCTCTCTTCATTAGACTTTCTCAGCTGGAACTGACAGAGATTTGAATTAGCCACTAACTTGCTCAGTGTGTAGGCTGCCCACCCATCTGTTTAGCCAGGTGTCAAGTATCTCCCTAGTGCCAAGACCAAGCTGTGTCCTACTTCCAGCAGTGTCCAGATGTGGGTGCCTGAGGAAGCCTTCAGCATGTCAGCATGCTTTCCTGAGAGTACGTCCCTGGCCTCCAACTAGCTTCAGGGATTCCTCAATCAATGTGCTTTCTATATATTAGTAACACCCAAGGGTATTTCCCTTCCAGAAACTTGCCTGTTCCTCTCTTCGTATCATTTCATCTTGGGGATGACTTACTTCAGCTGTTGGTCCAATCTCCTCTCCTCTCCTCTCCTCTCCTCCTCCTCTCCTAGGCCTCTCCTCTCTCTCCTCCTCCTTCCTCTCCCTCCTCTCCTTTCCTCTCCTCTCCTCTCCTCTCCTCTCCTCTCCTCTCCTCTCCTCTCCTCTCCTCTCCTCTCCTCTCCTCTCCTCTCCTCTCCTCTCCTCTCCTCTCCTCTCCTCTCCTCTCCTCTCCTCTCCTCTCCTCTCCTCTCCTCTCCTCTCCTCTCCTCTCCCTCCTCTCCTCTCCTCTCCTCTCCTCTCCTCCTCTCCTCTCCTCTCCTCTCCTCTCCTCTCCTCTCCTCTCCTCTCCTCTCCTCTCCTCTCCTCTCCTCTCCTCTCCTCTCCTCTCCTCTCCTCTCCTCTCCTCTCCTCCTCCTTCCCAGCTGTCATAGCTTTTTCCCCACATCCTTGTCATCAGTTGTTATTTTTTGTTGTGTAACTTTACAAAACCTTTGTAACTTTGAATTGTGCACTGATTAAAGATCCAGCAAATTCTTAAAAATCTTTTTAATAGTAGTATGTTCTCAGTTTTTTAGAAGTTATTAGGCTGGAGAGTTTACAGATTTGAGTTAGGAAGTAATAAAACAATCTGTTTGAAGTGGATAAAAAGGTCAATGTAATAACTTCCCTTAGGATGGGGAAATGCTGGGACACTGAATTGTGCTTGGGAGTGGTAACATTTTCATCTCAGCAGCAACTGAACAGTTTGCTTTCAGTCTGTTTGGCTTGCTAAATGTTCAGATAGTCCATGAAGAGTGGAGTTGCCTGAATTTACAGGGTAGCTTTGGCTACCCTGAAACAGCAGTTTTTATTTTATTATTTTTTTTTAATTTCCTGTAAATAAATGATTCACCTGCCAAAATACCATAAGCATCTATCACAACACAACCAGTGTTTTCTGAATGTCTTGGAGTTTACAGCAAACCTGATGAAGGGTGTGATGGATAAATACATTTGTCCAAGCATGGTGTGCTTCCTACCAGGGCATTGCTGGTCGAGGCTGGGCTGCCTCCTTTTGCTTAGACCAGAGGGAATTAACTCTTCGTTTCCATGCAGGAACTTAGACTCCCCCACTCTCCATAGAACTCATAATAGCAAGTGGGCACACTGTGCAAACAATTGGGAGGCTGAAATTTGTTTGCCTGGAGTACTTGCCAGGAGAGGCTAGCTATGAATAGAGAAGAGGTCTGTGTAAAAATGGGCCAAACTGTCAATGTTGAAGGCTGAAATCTCTGAAATTATTTGTAACAAATAACTTTGTCAGTTCCATGAGCCTGTGTCTAACTCTTGCACAGAGGGGAAGTCACTCCTTTCCAGAGTAAACAGAGCAGCCCAGTGCCCTCTGGGGTTACCAGGCTGGAAGAATGCAGTACATTTTCTGCTAGTCTTTGCTCTGACTTAAAAGCGTGCTTGTCTTATCTGTGTTGACACCTCTCCTGCCTTCATGAGCTGTGAAGACTCAAAACAGTCAAGATCTACTTCTCTGAATACCTATCGAAAGTAAAATTAAACCTCATTATTTGCAAATGGAATAATAATAGGTTTTAACTGAGATCCTGTTTTTAGGAAGCCCTGCCAGGTCTCTGGAACAAAGGCTATGAAGTGAGCCAGACATGGGCGAGCCAGTTTTTGTAAATAAAAACATGAATGTACATAAGTGTGTCTAACAAGTACTCAGACAGAATTAACTGTAAGATCCATATCTTGCCAACAAATCTGTCGAGCAGATTAAGTTTGGATTTTTTTTTTTTTTTTTTAAGTAACAATGCCTCAGGCAAGTCTGTGTGGCCCAGAGAAGAAAATCTGAAAATGGTCTATGCAAAACTTGTAATCAGGCTTATCTGCCCCCTGCTCCTAAGCAGGGAAAGCCACCAAAGGGTCTTCTGCAAAACCTTCTCCTGATTGTTAAATCTGTGCTCATCCAGGCAGGAAATTAACACTGCCATGGGATTTGGGTGTTGCTACCAGAGGGGACATTTGCAAAAAACCTGTTGGCAGTCCTTCCCTAAAATCAGAAGAAATACCTGTATCTTCATGTAAGTCTGGGAGACTGCAATCTGCCAGAGGCTGATGCATGAGGAGTGCCTGGTCTTTCCAGGTAAGATGTTTCTGGGCAGTGTTACCCTCCCTTTAAGCATGCAGAGCAGAGGGGAAAGCTCATTCCTTCATTGCCTGCTAACTCAGTGCATTGTTTGAGAGGACATATCCACCGGTTGGTGGAGAGATAACTCCTCCAGACAATTTGGAAGGGTTTAGGAAGCTGACAGCAGTCACTGTTGCTGCATACTTGAGTCCAGTATAACTCTGCTGCCTCTCCCCAAACCTCTCAGAAGCCACACCAGAGTAAAACCATTTATATTGTTGCTTGGGCACCCTACCTCCATGACTCAGATGATGGGTGTAGTGCTGTTCTGCCTGGGAGTTGTCTTATCTCTCTGCTCTGTAGTTTGCTGTCTGGCTTGCACAACTTGTGTGGCTTCCCTGCTCCAAGCAGTGCTCTGCACACTGGTGGTGGCCAAAAGCCTACCTTGTGTGTGTCCATGCATGTGTGCGAGCCAACATCCTGACACATACAGATTGGAAAAGAAGGCTCCTGCAGTTTTGGAGTCCATTGTTCAGAAGATGGGAAATGCTGTATGTAGCTGTTCACATCTAGGTTCTTCTCCCTTTTACCTCCATCTTGGGGCTCCTGTGGAAAAATACAGCATTTCATTGCATTTGTGTATGTGGAAGAAAAAAGTGCTGTGGAAAAGGAGATGTTTCTCAAGTCCCAAGTGCTCATAACCTGCTTGACATTCCTGCAGGGGAAGTTTTTTGTGTGCAGTTTCCCAATGGCAAGCAACATCCCTCAAGCCAGGCCCAAGAATAGCTGCCATGACAAAATCCTTGTTTCTCAGCTCCTGTCCTATGCCTTTGCTTTTGTTTTCCTCTCCCTTACTTTCCTCTTCTCTCAGTCCCCATCATCTGCAGTGCAGTGTGTGGCACCAGTGTTCAAGCAGCATGGGATACCAGCATCTCTAAAAGAGGGCACTGGCTTGCTGTGGGATGTTTTGGCTCAGTGCTAGAAGGCTTCTGTGGCAAACTCAAGTGAGCAGGAGGTAGAGAAGTAAGGAAAGGAATGAGGGGGAGCAAAAGTTATTAATTTTTAATGCTTTATCTACAGACAAAATTGGGATAGCAGTTCGCAAGTCTAGGAAAAGGCATGGCTTTAGCCTCAGGGCTCTTAGCTGCTGTACTTGAGATCTGCTGTAAATAATAGTCATCTCCAAGCATTTCAGGAAACCTTCAGCATGTTTTTTTTAACATGCAAAATGTTAGGTGGGCAAAACTCAGGAGTAACAGCCTGAATGATCATGTCTCAAACTGCTTTTTTATGTCTGTTTCTGAACCAGTGTTTGTGTGCTTTGAGCAAGTGCTGTCCTCCCCTGCTTTACTATGGCTGGTTTATCAGTATTTGGGGATCCTACCTGCTACTTGCAGGTAGAAGATTTCTAATTAGAAGATTTCTAATTTGGTGGTCCCTGTGATATGTGTCCATGTTTCCTGTTCCACAGAATGGCAAGGTAGGATGGCTACTGTCAGGACAGGAAGTTTTTATGCCCTGACTGAGCATCAGGGTAATAATGGAAACCTGCTGACTAAAAAGGGCCTCGGGTGCCACTGCCTGTCTTCATCAGGGGGGATATGAGTAGGAAAGGTCAGTGCTGGTGATGATCTGTGAACCACCTCAAGGAGATGGGAGGATGCATAAAATAGTGTGGTGGGTCTGATGCAGGAGGGTTGAGAAGCTGTTCTAAAGGGGCTTGGGAGCCAGACAAATTTGTGCTCAGTGGTAGATGGTGTCAGGAAAAGGTGTTTGCAGAACCTAAAACGGAGCCTGAGGACACAGAGAGATGAAATAAACAAAGCACATGGGTTCCAAGCCACACCAGCATCTGGACCTCCTCCTTTCCTCACTCTCTCTCATCTTGCAGCTTCCACTGCTTCTTGTCAGTAAATTGTGTCCTTTTCCACTGGGTGGTCCACAGCAGGCTGCATTAGCACCCAAATGAATCCTTTGAATTGTAGTTTTTTCAAAGGCTGCACCCAGGAAAACCTGTGAAAATGCCTTATCACAAGGATGCAGGTAGCACATATCTGTGCAGAAAGGGGATATGGGTGAGAAGAAACTCCACAGTGAGACATCAGAAGATCAAGTCAGAAAAACATAATAGCATGGAAATTACTGTATTAGGGAAGTTAGGTGCCCTCTCCTGTCCAGTGTTTCATCTGATGTGAAATTCTCATGGAAACAAGTGAAAAGCCCTTTCAAAAGGTAAATAGGGACTCTTCTACATGTCCATTATTTACATCAGTGTAATCATGGGACATGGGGGTTTCGTTGCACCTGAAACTCTCTTGGTCTTTAGTTATGCATGCGAAGATGGTGTGATATGAGCCATGGGAGATATTTCCTACCGTACTGTTTCTTCAGGAAAAAAAGCCCCAGACACATTCAGCATTTCCCAATATTTCATAAAATCATGGACTTGAAGGATCGCTTAGGTAGGAAAGATCTCCAACATCATAGAGTCTTTCAATTTTTGGGGGGTATAATATAGATGGAAATGAATGCTGCACAGGAAGCTAGATTGCCAATCTCTCCTAATGCTCTGTGTCATCCTCTTCATGATCCCTAGGAGGAGTTAGTCCTCACAAATGAGCACTGTGGGTGAGACAGGATCCCTTCACCTGAACACCTACACCGCTGACTTTTAGCTAAACCATGGATTGGGCTCAAAGTTTCCAACTTCCAAAATCTGGCTTTGGGATTACTGCAGGCAAATGAGTCTGTAGCACAATCACACTGGTTCCTCCAGATCCTAGGAGCAAGAATGTGGGCCTTGGAAAGGGCAGTGAGTGCTTAAGCATGGCTCAGAGCTTGACCTGACTGCATATGGGACTGCAGGCATCAGATGGAAATAGTGAGCCTAGAGCTGTAAAGATGTTTAGGGTGAGTCTGAGTGTACGCTGTGCAGGATCTAGAGCAGAGAAATAAAGAAACCTTTATTTCCACACTCATTCTGTCTGTGAAGTTGCCTTAGAAGCAGACCCCAACTCTTGTCTTACTGCTCCATAGCCTGTGAACCACAGTAAACCCTTCCTTGCTCTTCTTAAGACATGGCTCATGCCCATTTTGAGCCATGTGGGATTCCAGCTTATTTCTAGACATATGATCTCATCCTATTATATCCATTTTTTCCCCATCCTTTCACTGATAGACAGTCCACACTTTTATATCTTGAGTTCCAGCTGCCTGGAAAACAATTAGCAAACAAGCCTTGGAGGAAATATTAGGGGAAAAAACCCAGCCTGTGTCTAAAAATTTGGTTTGCTGCCTCCAGACAGGTGCAGGCTGCATATGAGCAGCAGCAGTTAACTCAGCAGTGCTTTTGAAAGCAAGGAGCTGATGGTACTGGGAAGGCTGAGTGATGTGTTGGGTCTGGGGCCAGGGAAGCATTGTGTGTGTATGCCAAGTAGACGGCTGAATTTTAGATGCTGCTAATTTTAGTTCAGTGTGATTCACTTCACTGAGATCTCCTGGTGCTTTGAATGCTGTCATTCAGGCTAATCATAATTTTTTACAAGGATTAGAACTCCTTAGAATACCCAAAAATCTGATCTGAGCTTTTCTTTTTTCTAAGGATGCTGTTTTCCTGTGTGTTTTGATTTTATCAGGAATGCATGTTAGACCAATACTAGTAATCATGAACCTGCTGTTCCATATTCTCTCCTCCTCGTGATATTCTTTAACCTATTTTACATGTAAAACATTTCATAATATGCAGCCAGGTGTTTAAGTATTCAATTCCCTTCCTTCACCAGCCCCCTCCTGTTCCTGCAGCTGATCGCAGATCACTGCCTGGAAGTGAGCAGAGAGAGCAGGCAGCGAGGTGAGTTTTGTTCCTGTGAGAATAACCTCTTTCAAGTAATTTTTTTTCCAAGGTGACCAATGTGCAGTGATACCATATCTCAGTGGAAGGCATGGCAATTTCTGACAATGCAGTCATCTAACCCTACCCTCAAACAAAGCTGGGCTCTGGTCCCCAGGCACGATTTCTGCAGGGAGAGAGGGACAGGCACAAATCCTCTTTCAATCTTGTAACTTTTCCTGTGTTAGTCTGCTGGGCTCAGCTTCCCAAGTGTTTGCAGCAGGGAGATGGTCTGCATGAAAATTGCTCAGGTGTAAAAATGAGAAGATGGTTAAAGTGTGATTCAAAAATAGACCCAGGCTAATAGAGTTTAGTTTAATCACCCAGTTGCCATTCAAGATCAAATTTGTGTAGGTTGTGATGAAATGTGGTTTCCAGCTGACAAGTTTTCAGTGCTTTGCATAATGAAAATTGGCACTTTGCAGCAATTTCTAAGCAGGTGCAACTGCAGCTGCCATGGGAAGGCTGAGACCATCTGCTCCTCCCAGAAGATGCTGGTCCCTTCCCATGGCCCTCCTCAGCCCCAACACATGCATCTGCAAATATCCATGGACACTGAGGAGGTTCATCACAGTGCAGTGGTCAGAGGCAGAAATGGTGCTGGGAACCTGGGGCTGTGGTTGCATGATTCCCATGTATTCCTGGAATCTCTCACTTAGAAATCATATGTTTGAAGTAGCAGTCGATGTACAACAGCAGTAGGGTTGCCAGTCGTCTCTGCTTGCCCTGTGTCCATTCAAAGGTCATGTCATATTCATTTTTTTGTTTTCTTCTAGCAATACCTCCTTAGCAAAGTGTGACCAGGGTGACAGAAGTGCTGAACTCCTCAGGACAGGAAAGACTTGGATCAGTTGGAATGAATCCAGAAGTGAGCCATGGGAATGATCAAAGAGCTGAAGCACATCTCCTGTGAGGACAGGCTGAAAGAGTTGGGATTGTTCAGTCTGAACAAGAGAAGGATCCAGGGATATCTTACAGAAGCCCCCAGTAGCTGAAGAGGTGCTTTATTATAAGAAAGATGTGGATAAACTTTTTCACTTGGGCCAGTAGCAATAGAACAAGGGGTAATGGTTTTAATCTAAAGGAAGGTAGATTCAGACTATATAAGGAAGAGTTTATTACAGTGAGGGTGGTAAAACAGTTTCACAGATTTCCCAGAGAAATGGTGGTGGTGCATGAAAGATCAGGTTGAACAGGATTTGATCCTCATCATAGTTATATTCCTAGCTTGTACTAACATCCAAGTTTTAATTAAAATTGCCTGGAGGTCAGGTGCACAAAGCTGGTACAATTTTCATGCAAATATGAGCCCTAGCCATGAAACTTTAACAGCTATAAATTTCAAGACTGGGTCATTTATCAAAAAAGTAGGCCTTGTGATAGAGATCTCACTTTACTTATGAGGTTCCACATGATACAAATTTGTCTTTCAACCTGGACAGAATCACTGCTTGTGTTAGCTAGGGTCCTCCCCATGAGCAGGTAGAGAGAGGAAGGTGAGGAACCACTATGCAGTGCAGCAAGTAGAGGTTTTGTGAAGTGCCTTTGTAACTAGTGTTTCTGGGAGCTGGTCCAGGGCTGTTTCATAGCATCAGTATAATTCTACTGGTTTTTTCTCGGGTTGAATTTTGATCCATGGGGCTTTATCTTTGGAACAACCATTTCCCAGAGCAGTGTTCCCATCCTCATGATGAAAGGCTCTGCAGCACATCCTTTGGTTCTCTAAAACATGGCACTCTGCACAACTTAAGCATTTCCTGATTGATGGCAACTCATTTAATGCAGTGTGTGGGTGTAAAACGATGAATATATCAAGCTGTGGAACAATATCTTTTTTCTCCTTGGGTGTGCTTATTGTGCACTGTTTTTACCTAAAATGGAGGTTGCAAACACATTTTATCACCTGTTTGCAAAAACTCATTACTGGAGGCTAAAAAATTTACAGGCAGAACACCTGAAATCTGATGTCTTGACACACAGTATTTTTATTGTTTTCTTTATAGCCCTGACAGAGGCACAGGGAAAGCAGAGTCCTCTCTGGCCAGGCAAAGGTGTACTGTCAAGGTATGGATAGAAAATAAATCAGTGGGAACTGCAGGTAGGTTGGCAGCTCCAGAGCACCTGCCTGTCTGTATCTCCCACCAATGCTACTCAGGAGGCTGATGATCATTTTTTATCAAAGGACAGAAGAAGAAGATGGTCAGAGACAGGCTGCATGATCCAAAGATGGCTGTGGCAGACAGCACAAGGAAAAAGATACTGGAGGAGATATGAGTGTGCATGCAGGGGAGGTATGGCTTTAGTGCTGATTGTGGTTGTGTCCAAGGATGGATCCTCTGTCTTGCAAGCTAAGAAAAGAACTTATTTGCTTTGCAGCAGCTTATGGGCTAAAAGTTTATCTGGTGTAATCAGTTTTGGCTTCTTGGGCATAAATTTGGAAGAGGTTTTAAGCAGTTTGCTTCTTCTGTCATACTACTGGCAAGAACAAAAACAGATTTGGATCCTTATGATTGTGGAGTCTGAAGGAATGAAGTTAGTGTTGTCTGGCTAATCCAGGACTTCTTTTAAGCACCACACATCTCAAAAGTTGAATTTTATTTATGTTTTCAGGGGCTGGGCTGGGCTCAGTTTGCAACCTTCTGGATTAAGCGTCAGTATTTTTGATAAAAACTTGACTGAGTCAAGCTGAGAGTTTTTCAACTTGTCAGGATTTACAACAAATAAATTACTAATAGACCTATATGTAACAAAGGGTGAATCTTTCAAATTGCAATATGCATGCATAGCTAAGAGCTTAATTAATATTAGATGTTGCATTGTTAGCAAATAGCAATGACCTACCTCGTGACTAAAGGATTCTGTGCATCTGAGGATGTTGCACATCCTCACCAGGGTTCAGGGAATGAAATTAAGCAAACAGAACAATGTGCAATTTTTAAGCAGCCATCCCCAAGAAATTACTCTCCCAAGAGATTAGGCCTCAACAGTGTGCTTAGGTTATATTTTGAAAGAGACCCCTGAGCCTGTAGCTGCCTGTGTTAAATACACACCACTCTTATGCAGAGAGGCTCAGTTCCAGCTCCTGTGACCACTTTGCTGAACGTTTGCATTTCCTTTTCTCTCTGTGACCGTAACCATAGAACTACTACAACACTTGGAAAAATATAATCTTTGGCATTTTGTACAGTTTCTCCACCCATATGCATGTGCACTTTTGAAGGAGCAAGCAGAAAATCCACATAACTCTGATGTCCATAGCCAGGAAAAGTTATGACTGGGGAGAATAAAACAAAAGAAAAAAAAAGCAATATTTATGGAGAGGAAAGGCATTAATGTGGGGAGTTACAGTCCTGCCTCCAGTGCTGCACTCTGCCAAGTTGTGTTGTGCCATTCTGGCAGCACAGAAAGGCTGCTAAGGCAGAAATGGTTTAGGGGGCTGTGCCCAGCATCAAGGTGCTCAAAACAGAAGCCAAGTGGGGTTTTAACACTGCACAGGGCTTGTACTGGCCATTATGGAAGAGATGAGTTTTAATGGAAAGGAACACAAATAGCTACTATGAATGGCCCCAGGCTAAATGGCTCGCCCAAGTTATTTTGGCAAATACTTAGGAATGAAAAATATATTCGCCCATCAGGGCTGGCTCAGCAAATAGGCTGGATTAATGATAATGATTTCAGTGAATAATTCAGCTGAATCTACTAGACTGAGAATGAATTGCAGAGACTGATAAAATAGGAAAAATCTGATGAATTTTTGGATGTTGGATGGCAGGGAAAGATAAAGGAGGCAAGAAATGCAGAGAAAGTATCAGACAGCTGGGGCACACAGCTGGGATGCAAGACATAGATCTACCATGTTCCTGCTTGGAGCTGGGCAGAGCAGTGTTCAAACTGTGAAGCAGCTCTGACGTTCTTCCTGGCAAAATGATGTAGAGGAGAACAAGAAAGACAAGTCAGTCAAGACCAGGTCCAGGCAAGGACCTTAGGAAACTTTCCTAGACATGGATGCATTTCCAAGGGGAATCCCAGTTTCTTTGTGTTATAGTTTTGAAAAGTCAGGCCATTTTGTCCAAAGGCACTTGCCCAGCAGTTTAACTCCATCACTTTTGCATTTCATTAAGTCCCCGTAGCTGATGCCCTTATGCCCTCTGAATGGGCACAGCCTCAGCTGCACTTTGCCCAAATATTCCACACCTATTTCCCCTTCCTTTCCCTTCCCAGCCTCTCTGTCTCTTCTGACCATGACCTGCCCCCTGACCAATCCCAGGAGGGTCACTCAAATCCAAACTCCAGGGTTTTGCCTGGGAGTGGTGATCTGCTCACACAGAGAATGTTGAAGGATTTAAGGCTGAGCTTGTTAACACAGTCCTGGGAGTGAGAATAAGGGGCTGAAGCTGCCAGTGTGTTCCTAAAAGTGCTTCTTGCAACAGATTTAGCATTGGCAGCACAGCACATCCCTTTTCACTCCATCTCTCCAGGCTGTAGGGCTAATTCATGCACCAGTCTGGAAAAAGTCCTCTTTCAGCTTCATCTTTTACTGTGGCATAAGGAGCTTTTATATTCATTTCGGTTAATCAGGCCCTTGTGCTGCTGCTTCTAGAGGACTAAAATGTAAAGGACTAAATGTAAAAAGACATGTAGGTCATCACCCATGGTTTCTGCTCTTTCTTCTGACATTGCATTTTGGGGATCCCCACATTGTGTGGCTGTGTAGGGCCTCTTTTAAATGTTTTCTGCCTGGAGAGGAACGGCTCTCTTTTGCTTACAGACACCTTCCTGGTGGGAGCTGCCTGCTAATTGGGACAGACAGAGGCTGGTAGAATGGATTTACAAATGACCAGGTTACTGGTAAGGTTACTTTAACCACAGATCCCAGCCTTGTTTGGACAATCGGAGCTTGGTTCTTCAGTGTGGGCTACTGCAGGCTCTAAAGATGAAGAGGGCAAACAATGGTCATTCCCATGAGAGAAACAGAAATAGGAATGGGTTGGGGCAGTAAGCTGCTCTTCTCCATGCACTGCTGCAGGTCCTGTATCTTCTGATGCTCTCCACCAGGATGCCAGTTCTGGATGGAGGAGGTTGTGTTGCCCTGAAATATCAAAGGAGGCATCAATGCTGCTCAGACCAACATTTGAAGGATCAGCCCCCAAACTCCTGTACCAGGATGTTGCCTAGGATGCTTCAATTTTTCTCCAGTGGCATATGGGCCCCAGTTTTTCTCTATCCCTTCTTGCTGGGGATGCAGCTTGGTGGGGACAGGGACAGAGTGAGATGAGGTCCAGCTCTAGGATATGTGGTGTGAGTGCTGGAAAGGGCTGAGCAGTCCTGGCACGGGGACAGCCAGTGCACAGAGCAATGCCTGTGTGCAGCTTAGGGGAACTGTGAATGAACCCTTGCACTAATAATAAAAATAAAAATAAAATAGTTGGGCCTGTATTTCACATTTCTCTCTGCCCTTCCAGCAACCCTTCCTTGAAAAGTTTATGTCTACATTACAAGAAGCAGTTGCATTTTGAGGCAGCCAAGTCCTCTCCCTGATGTTTTCCGCAGCAGAGCTGGCCTTTGCACAGCCTCAGCCATCGGTGCCTCACATGGACAGAGCTGTGTTTGTCTCGGAGGCGTGTTGAACTTGGCAGGTGCTGCAAGTCTAACTCCAATTTAAACTACCATCTTTCTGAAGAAAAAGGCTCTGCAGTATGCAACGGCAGCCGCCACAAGGAAAATCTGCTGGCCCTGCTGGAAAACCCAAACAGGGTCATAAACAGCAGTTTCTCTATCTTTTCACACAAATTTACTCCACAATCTTGTAGACACTGAGCTAGCTGCCTTTTGCCTCCAAGTGAAAGAGGCTAAACCGGGGCAGCTTGATTGCCATCAACACAAATAGACTAATATTTGCTAAACCAGGCAGAAATAGAGTCTTAAAAAACACAGACCAGGCTGGCCCTCTCCCCTCTCCCTGAAAATATCTGTGGTGCATGTGGATCTAAGACCAAGCCTGCTGTGCTCCTTAGCAGCCCAATCCATTCCTGTGGGTTCATCACTTCCCTTGAGCCACAGCACAATCAATGGTGTATTTCTTTGGAGCCTGGCCTAGGCGATTTTCCCCTCTTTCTCTAGAACAAATCACAACCTCGTTGCAGGCTGGAAAAAGGATGATGGTGGTTCTCCAGAGGCGTTAGGTCCTGTCCCAGCTGGAAAAGGGGAAAGCCGGCCATCCTGCACAGGAAAGAAACATTTCCCCTTGGGAAAGCAGCTTTCACGAGGAGCAGCCCTGCTCAGGAATCTCCTTGGGACACACACCGTGTCTGGGGCAGAGATGAAGATGACTGAGTCCGAGCGCTGAAGGCTGCCTGTGGCCCGCTGAGGAGCGATTGTTTTCTCCGCTGTTCCCGCCTCCTCATTAGGTTTGCCATCAATAATACAGAGTTCCTGATGCAGCTGAGCGTGGAAAGGGCGGTCTCAGGGAGCTGACTCACTGTGACTCACATCTCCTGGGGGCACAGGGTCATTCGGGTTAATCTCAGCCTGCTTCGTGCCTAGAGACCCGCTGGGAGAGCGAGGGCATCCCCTCCCTGCTCCCTGCCCGAGCGTCTTAATGTGACCTGCAAAGACAGCTTCTTCTGGAGAAAGGAAAACTCCCCTCTGAGCACCAGGACGAAGAAATGGATGAGCGAGCCTGGTCTGTGGCACCAGTTTTCCCGGTCGTCTTCCATCATTCCCTCCGTCGGGAGTGCTGTGGATACTCTGGGTCAGGCAGACTGCCCTGGGCAGTCGGGTCTCCCTGGGTACTGCGGGGCGGTATCTAGACCAGACAAATGCAGCTGAACACGCTCTCTATTTTTTTCTACTCTTTTGAGCTTGCCCTTTGGGGAACAGCAGAGAGACAGGGCAGAACAAGCTCCCAGGGAACAAAGTTTTATTTCCTACACTTTATCATTTAACGGTGTGAATCCCGAGGTTGATCTTTGCTCAGGCAGAGCAGGAATTTATCATACTCAATGTCTTAGGAAAGGGGGGTTTGGGGGAAGGCAGAGCCAGGACAGCCCATCTGGCTGCTGAAGACGTAAGTGTGCTGTAGTGCTGCTGTGTGCCCAGGCTCTGGACTCCAGGTGCAGCTGGTGGGCTGAGGGCAGCAGTCACAGAAAGTGTTGGTCTTTCTGTGACTCCTGAGATAGCACTATAGGTTGCAGGGATCTTCATATTAATTTTTTTTTCTTTACTTTTGTTTCTCTCCCAGAACCAAAGGGCTGATTGTCCCCCTTGATAAGCAGAAATGTAAAAGATCAAACCTATTCTGTATTACCATCTTTCTGGCAGGTGCTGTGATGCACAGCCCACCAAGTAGGTAGAGCTGGGGTTAGGGAAGGCTCAGGGAGGAAAAAGGAGTGCTTTCTGAACTGCTTGTCTCCAGGCAGTCTAGACCAAAATCCACATTTTCTAGTTAAGAAACCCCTGGCAGTCTGCCTAAACTTTTTTTTTTTTTTTTTTTTTTTTTTTTTTTTTTTTTTTTTTTTTTTTTTTTTTTTTCAGGAACTGGTAAGTTTTGGAACAGGACAGCAACTGTGATGGAGCAATAAAAAAAATGTTAAAGTAAATGAGAATGATTGAGATTGTGGTTGTACACTGGTGATGCTTTCCAGATCCAGTTACACTTTCCTGTTAGTGGCATGATCCTCCCTCACCCTCTCCCTCTCCTTTTTTTTGCCTGCCCACTTCCTATTTTCTATTTGCCCTCTTTTCAATCTATTCCTTCTGTCACTGCTTTGCCCCTTTATCCATTCCAACTTTTCATGTAACCCAAAGGTCATGGTAGTTCAGCCAGTGCAAATACTGCTTTTCTAAGACTCTGAGAGGTTTTCATGCCCTTCTCTGAGGCTGTGGAGTTTTTTTACCCTCAGCTCACTCTGCAGACAGGTGAGGACATCATGACCCCAAAGCACAATTAGATCCAGTAAACTAGGTCCAGTCTAAGTTTAGCAGTGCTCAGGTGCCATCACTGGCAGTGTGGTCACTGTAAGTCAGAGCTCAAGAGGGCTGCAGCCTGTTAGCAATGTGACCTAACTCTTTGACAAGTTAAGGTGATTGCCTACTAGAGCCCTGATTTTCTCAACATGCTGCCCAAAAGCTTACCAGGCTGCACCTCTGGGTTGATAGAGATAGATTTACCTGCTGGTCCCCTCCATATTTAGAGAGTCTGGTTATTTCTCTCCATTGTCCCACCCCACTAAATTCAAGCAGCAATGCTTAGCCTAGGGTGAGGAGAGGCAACAAACCCACATGGCAGAGCAGTAGCACAGCAGTGGTAACAGCTCTCCAGTGAAAGGAGTGAAGCCTCTGTCTCCATCAGCTCATCAGGATGCCTGGCATGGCACCCAGCAGAAATGTTGCTCACACCAGCCTTTGTATGCTGTTACCTTGGATGTGCAGCAAGACTGTTATAAAGGTCTCCACTTCTAGATGGTAATGAGGGCTCTAATGCACAAAATTAAAAATAAGGTAGCAGTTGACTTGTCATTAGGGGAAAAAACCACAAAGCCAATACATCCTTTTAATTAGCCTGTTGTCTTAATAATAATATGTGGCTTGTCCTCTCTCTCCTCACTGTCTCAGTCTCTCTTTATACTGTTTCCCTGCACTTTTGATTTCAGGTGCCACAGCTGAAAATCATGAACTACTTTTTTCCTCAGCTGAGGCCTGAGCCAAAGTGCTGTAGTAAAGTTTCTGCAGGGAGGGAGGCAGGATGTCCCAGAAGCCAGGCTCTTCTCACTGCAGGGATGAGGGGGCAACCTTGGGCTGGGCAGTGTGAGGAGTCCAGTTCTCCTGAAGTGATGAGCTCTTCCATACCAAGGAGTATTGAAAGTCATAGAGTCACATTCAGCCTTGAGGATTAATACTGAGGAGTCTACCTACTATATGCCTTCAAAACCAATGTGATCATGTTTCCGTTTACTTTCTGCTTCTTGAGCTTTTTGTCCCAGCAGTTTTAAACCTTTCTCTGAAACCAAGAGGATAAACATGATTTTGTCTATAGAGAGCTGTAAAAGTCTGTGGAGTCAGGACTTTGAAACACAAATGCTGTCAATACTTGCAATGTAGCTGTGGCACCTCGCAATATTTGTCTCCTGGCTTTCTCAGCAGCCTCTTCCAAACTCAGGCAGACAGATCAGAGTTAGCTTAGCTTTTGAAAAGAGGCAGTATTTCTTTCAGCTAGAAACTGTAAAACTTAAGCATCCGAACTACTTAGTTAAATTTTTGTGGAAGAACCTGGATTCAGTATTGACTGAATTGTTCCTTAAAAGCCATAGCATATAGGTATGTTTCTGCTTTCAGAGAGTAAATATTGCTCCATAGTGCTGCATTCTGTGCTTCTGGGGAGGTTGGCACTAATGCAAATATGCTGCGAAGCTCTGCACTTCCTGCTCACTCTGAGTATCAAATTATTCCCACCTTGAAAAAGCTGGGCTTGCTGTTATTTACAGAGCTGGTCTCACCAGCAATGTACTTCCCTGGAAACAAAGTTACTTCCAAGAGTTAAAAATATGCATAACCCCATAAAGGGTTTTAAATATATCCTAGTACCATTCAGTGAAAGTGCTAATTGGTACTCCCACACTGTGCTTTGCAATTAATCGTGATGCTGCTGTTTAGAAAAAATAGGGCAGAGTCTCAAAGTCAGAATACAAAAGACAATAACATCCTGTCTGAAAAGACGACACACAGCTACAGACACTATCAGATATCTTTCATCACCATGTCTCCTGATCACTAAAAGACCTACTCTTCTCCCAGCCTGTTCTGTGGGGGGGGGAGGGGGGGGGTGCCCTGTTCTACAGGGCAGTCTGGGGGCTGTACAGATTAACTGCAGCATGTGCTCCTCTTCCCTGCTGGCTTCCAGGTCTTCCTTGCTGTACTATTTCAGTCCTGGATTCACTGTGCACCAGCTCAAAGGCTACTGAAACTGAAGATGCTGTTTTGGGTAGAATGGGGGAGAGGACAGGCTGATGCAGAATCCCTGAGTCATGTCCCAAATTCCCCCCTGCAGCAAGGCTGCAGGCTAACCTTGGGCTGTGCTCCTCTCAGCACTGAAGGTACATCAGGATGCAGCTCTGAACTTCTGCATGGGAACACCTGCATGAGGACCTCCTCCAATGCTCCCCAGCTCAGGGCTAGTGAGAAGACAGCTTCATAAGGCATTGAGAAAGAGTATCCTTCATTAAATCACAGAGGAACACTGCTGTACAGAAGCAGTTCTGTAGGCAATGAGAGCTTCCTCCCTCCTTAATCCTCCAGATTTCCCTTGTGTTCAGGCCTGCTTCTCCTCACTGACCTTTGTGAAGTTTGCTTGGGATACAGATATTGAGGGTCAGTGCAAGTAAGGGGCAATTTCACCTTTATTTATCTTCTTCACTGGTTGATGAATGACATGAAAAAACAAAGATCACAGTCATGTGGAGTTATTAAAGATTATGAAGGGAGGAGACATTTGACACTAGTCATGCTACCTAGCAGCTGTGTGATCACAGGCTCCAGTGCTGCTGTTTTGCAGGGCATATGGGACGGTATACCCAGGGGTTTGCCTTGTTTGCCCGAAACTCTCCCCTAGATTAGAAAAGCAAAGAATCCCCAAACCGAAGGACAGGAATGTCCTTGTTGTCTCTCTCAACCTGGCTGAGGAATGCCCAGGGGCTTTCAGGAGGGTAACCACAAATTTACTGTGGAGCCTTGCCTTCTGATAGCAGCACGGAAGAAACTGCTCCCCTTTGATGCTGGACCTCGAATCCATTTCGTTTCCAGTGCATCTCGTTGCCATGGTTGTTGCAGCTTGCAAAGGTGAAGTGGTGAGCTCGTGCCAGGAGAGGCTGGAAGCAGCCCTGGCTCTTCCTCTGGGCTCTTCCCCCGGGCTCTTCCTCCTTTCTCCCGCAGTGCGCCGCGCCCACCGCCCATCCGCACCGGGATCTGACGGGCGGAAATGAGCTCAATTTGCACCAGAGCATCCCCGCCACATGCACCCATCGAGAGGGGATGGCGACAGCCTGTGTCCCCACCACCTGCCCCTGCAAGCCTGGTAAGAGTCTCACAAGCCAGGCAAGCCCTTTGTGCAGCTCTCGGGAAGGCACTGTGTGCAGGACTGGTGAGGATCAAAGGTGGGATGAGTCATTGCAGATCCAGTGAGTGATCAGTGGAGGGGGGAAGAGGCAATCAGGCTGGCTTCACTAACTTGCTGTTAGTTCAGGAGAGTAACGGGGTGGTGTTGCTGCCTGCCATTGAAAAAACTTTATTTGCTAGGAGTGACTCATTGCATGTGAGTCACAGATGATACATGGGAACAACTACCCGCTCTCCCTGCCGGGAGTTGAAAGTCCAGTGCAATATGCCCGTATGATTCTGGCAGCTGACTGATAATGATTGCATCACCTGGTGAGCATTCCCTTCCTTTCATCTCACCCAGGGAGAATCTATCAAAGTCAGGTCGGCTCTTGCCACAAGTAACTGCACGGGCTATGTACCTGCTCCACTGCAGAAGTTGAAGGGAAAATGACTTTTGACAAAACCAGCAGAGAACCAGAAGAACCAGATGCAAATCCCTGGTATCCCAGGCTGCCAAGGTCCCTCAAGGACTTTGTAGCCCTTGAAAAGGAATTTATCCTGCTGATCCAGGTCAGGACCACTCTGTTTTGGTAATAAAATACAGTGAACTTTGACTGCAAAGCTAAGACATTGACAGTATCCAAAATCTATCATCAGACCCAAATTTTGCAGTAGAATTGGGCCATCTTTTATTTCTTAAAAAAAATATTGGATCAACATTTATTCTTTTATTCTTATTTTACTGTTTTTTATTGCAGGGACTTGCAATCTTCAGTTGAACTGTGTCTTCTTAATAAACACAATAAGCTTTTTAAAGATATATTTCCTATTATTTCTGCTTCCAGAACAACCTGAGGTTTTGAAAGACAGAGAGAAATCAACAATAAATGAGACAAAATAATTGCTTGGATCTTTACTTCTTCTTTTTTTTTTTTTTTTTTTTTTTTTTTTTCTTTAAAATCTAATTTTAGATCTTATCTGAGGCTTAAAATTTGTTCTTAATTTGCCCGAACTGTTTTTCTTTCTTCCAGTAGAACAAACCCAGTCAAATTGTGTTTGCCCTTCAAAACTTAGGTCTGAGAAGTGCCCAGTGCGGAGTTACTCAGTGTAATGAATGTAAACACTGGGAAGATTACTTATTTCCTTTGTATGCATTCTTTTGGGCTGGAATTTGATTGCACCATTTGAAGAATATCCTCTTACTGTATAAAAACACAATTATGGAGGTCTGATCCTCAGCCTCACTTCAGTGGATGAGTGCTGCAAAGGTGTGTAGCTGTAGAGCAAGCATGTCATGTCTTCTGTGGGGATGCTGGGCTCTTTTGGGATAACTCTGTGGTGTCTGCTTTGAGATTGTGGACTCTAGTCCAGATATTTCTGCTTTTTCATGAAAAGAGCCTTTGCATAATCTCAGACACCCTGAGGGCTGTCGAAGGGCTTGACCCTGAAAAGTGTGGCTGCAGCACAGCCAGAAGGTGGATGAACCTCTCTGCTGCCCTGATGACCCCAAAGCAGAACCCCTTTTTCTCTGACAGTGCTCATCACCTCCAGCTCTGTCTTTGCCCCCTGCCCAACCTGCAGCCTTTGCTCTCCTGCAGGGAGACCTGGAGGGGATGTGCAGGTGTCTGCACTGGCACTGAGGCAGGATCTAGCCCAGCAATACCCAGCTGGTCCCCTGCAGATGTGTTGCTGCAAGCCATTCACATCCACTGCAGCTGTCAGGAGCGCCTGGCAACTGCAGCCTCTGCCATGATTGATATGGAAATAGGTGAATTAAAGCTATCTGTTTGCTGAACACATGCAAACACATCTCTCTCTCAGACACACTCACACACACAAAGCTAGATAAAGAAGGGGCCAGAACTGCAGAGTGTCATGTCCTGAAAATCCGCTGTGGAAAGCTCAGTGTCTGATCTGCCAGATTTTTCCATTCTCATATCAATGTCCAAGAAAGAAACTGGTGAAACCAGGCACTCATTTTTCCAGGAGGTCATTTTTCCAGGAGGCTTGGGAAGAAGAGAGATGATGCCTTGGTTGCAGGCTGGTAAGACACTTGGGAAAAGCATGATATGCCCTGCAAGATATATGCTGTGTTTTGGTAAACCCTGTTAGGTTTTCCACCCTCAAAGTTTCTCTGGGTTGAAATAGTATCTTTCTGAAACACAGACTGCACTCCCAGCTACTGCAGAAGCTGCAGCCCATAGTGTGCCTGGCAGACACTGCCTGATCCAGGCTGGAATAGCTGTTGGTAAGCTCTCCAGAGCACCATCAGCCTTGTACCTGGGACTGGGCACTGTGCAGAGGCACCATGACTCTGATCTCTTCTGGTCAGAACCCCTGGGCATTTTCACAACTCAGTGGGGCATCCTGCTCTGTTTTCTATCTCCAGAGTAATAGGTCATTTTACTTGCCCTTCCCCCAGCATCATGGGCTGCTTTGTTTAGAAGAAATTGTACAACTAAATAAGAGCCAGCATGAAAGGCCAGATCTTGAATGGATCCATGGGCAGAGCTGCACTGTGGTGTGAGGACAGGCATATCCCCATGAGGCTGATCTCCTGAGCATGGTAAACAATGGGAGGGCAGATGTAGCTGTGGAGCTGAAGAGTGAACTGGCAGAGGGATACCCAGAATCAGGATGCATTTTCTAGCTGGTAGGAAGCTCATGCTGTACTGCTGGTATCTCTTCTGATGAAATCACATCTTGGCTAGATGTCCCTTATTTTGCTGTGAAGATCTCTTTCTTGTGGAAGAAACTGTCTTCTTCCCCTTTGTTTCTTTCACTGCTTTCATACCCAGTTCACTAAACCAACCCTATATAATCTGTTGGTCATGTCACTCCTTTCTGAATTCACACCAACAGCAAATCAGGATGGATGGAAGCTAGTTCCAAGTAAGGAGGAGCATTCAGACCTGCAGCATCAAAGCAGAGCAGGCACATACCTAGAGCTTGCACTGACTACTGCTCCTATGGGGCCGCTGCTGCCAAGAGCAGGGTGGATTGCCCTGGTCACTGCCCTGCATGGGATACAGAGCAAACGCAGCCTCTTGGGTGGAAGGGGAGGGGAGGAGAGATCAGATGCTGCTGTGAGTTTTTGTTAACATCTTGCTGAAAGCTGCAGCAGATATTGGAGTTTAAATTGCTTCTTCATACCCTTTAATTTTTCTGGTCAGTTTGCCAGAATTTTTGTGAAGCCACAAAAGGCAATTAAGGTAGAACCAGATCCTGAGCTGGGTATGGCTGTTACACCAGATTGGCCTCACCAATTTTCTGGCATGCAGTTTTCAGTCATGCTAGAAGTACAGCAGACATGAAGAATGAATATGCAGAGGGGAACGTTGTAGATCCTCACTAAAATCAATGTAATCTTCCTGTCAGAACCAGGGACAGTATTTCACTCAAAAGACAAAGTTGACAAGTAGAAGAGAAATTATATTAGCCTAAGACTTCTTACATTTTTAAGATTGAAAACTTGGTCTTCCTCTAATCCTTTCTGAAGACATTTTATTTAGTGTTTCTTTTGCTCTGCCACTAAGCTGCTGCTGCCATCTGCCAAGGGACTGTCAGTCTGTCCCACACATTAGCCAGGCCTTACACGTTTCTCTGTCAGGGAGAAAGGAATGGTGATGGGGACCAGTCTGATTACAACTCATCCATGATCCCTTCCTATGGGTGATCTGAAGCATACTCACTGGCAGACACATGCTTCATCTTTGGGATTTCCTGAAGCCCCAGTGTGGGGGTTAAACATCCCCTCTCCCTTCTTCTTTATTCTCCACAGAATGGGGAAGCAAGTGGGGTCTAATCTGCCTTGAAATCTTAAAAGATTTCAGTGGGCTTTGGGAAGAGAGGAGGTCCACAGCAGAGCTGGCTCTCACAGAGATACAGGATATTTATTGTGGTCCAGTTATCTTTTTTTTTTGCCAACTGCAGACTTTTGCATTGATACAAAAGAATAAAAAGGCCTAGTAGATTTTTACACCACTTATTACACCATTATAATGGCGCTAAGTGATTCCAAAGTACATAAAGGATCTAGAAAGCCAGATTTTATTTTTTATCAACTTAGTTTTTAAAAAGAAGTTTATTTGATGTAAGCTAGGCACTGCCTGACATACCACATTATTTCTAATAAGTCAAAAACCTTCTCCAGAATTGTTGTGGCTGAAGTATTAATAAGGTAATGTTTCCATTTTAGGAAATCTCCTGAAAACAAAATATGAAAAAAACATTAAAGCCACTAGTCTGATTTTCAGGGTTCCTTATTTCCCAGGGCTCCCATCAGTCTCTGAGACTGGAGGCAGCACAGCTTCTCCCAGATGTCACAGTGCTGAAGGGTTTTACTGGTGTGGATTGAATGAGAGACTGGCTCATAAAATGAGGCAGAGTTTACCCCAGAAATTCCCATTTCTGTACTAGTTCTGCCCTGGTGAGATGTCTCTCAGGCTAGATGGAATGCCCATGTGACACATAAATGAGCCTCCCCAGGAGTTTTGCCTAGCCCTGATGCCAGAAAAGCCATTTATTTGCTTCTCTGAAGAGGCAGCAGTGGAGACCTGAACCTTCAGTGAATGGGAGGAGAATTTATTAAAAACAAAGGAATACTGCAGGTGTAAAATGTTTGTTAAACTAACACCTGAACAAACATATTGCTGCGCCCTTGCTTATCTCCTTCCACTCACTGCTGTTATTGAGTCCTGTGTCCTGCTAACTGCAGACATATTAATCAGGTAGCTAGATTAGAGCAAAGTCACTGCCTCTGGATTGTCTGATCTAGACCATATAAATGTGTCATTTTATAGATCAGGGCCAGGCCAAAGTGATTTTTTATACCTTTGTGATGACCAAGTGCTCACTCTTTCCTGTTTACATTAATTCCCTGTGCCTCAGAGGGAAAGCCAGCCTTCTCAGGGACTGCAACAAAGCCCTCTGTCGTCCCATTCTCTACAAAAATATATACAAACCCAGGGAATTTTTTTCCTATTTCACCTTTATTTCATCATTTGCATTCTTTTCCCCACAAATGTCCATTTTCTTCTCCTAAAAAACAGTTTGATGAAGCAAAGCCTGGTTTTGACCCCATACATTTTGTAGTCCATAGTCCATTGGTGTTTTGAAAACATCTCTCATTGATTTCTGCTGTCCTGCACTTGATTTGTTACTGACTGTCCCTTTCTTTCCCCACTCCCCAGCTGTGCTATGAAAAGGTTCATGTACTGGAATGAAGCTGCCCAGCTGCACAGGGAGTGGTTTGCCCAAGGTGGTATCAGGACAGGGTGGAGGAGGAAAGGAGGAAAGGCAGCTGGTGTAGGCAGCACCACATCACCCTCACCATGGAACTGCATGGTGTGAATGCCTCCTTTCTGCTTGTCCTCCCACCTCTGCCATGCAGGCAGAAGCCTGGTGGTTGTGACTTCAGTTTTGTTCTTTCTCTCAGGTCCTGGGCTTACCCTCTAGGACAAGGTTGGACTAGATGGTCTTGGAGGTCTTTTCTAATCTTAATGATTCTCTGACTCTGTCCATTGGATTTTGTCTACCTGGCCCACAGCCCTGGAAGTTGTGTCAGTTTCTCCTTTCATGAACAAAGCAGAAAACCGATTTTGCATCCCTAAGTCTCTTCCTTTTCCTGTCCCCTTTTTACATTTTTGATGGCAGTAGATAAAAACAGTAATGCATACAAACACTTTGAGAATGTCACTGTCTGCCTCACATGCTAAAGGCACATCCAAAGTGGGTGTTTGAAACACAAGAAGCTTCTGTGCTAAAATGAGTTTTCTGTGCTAAAATGAGTTGCAGGCACCATGGCAGCAGCATACTGCTACACTCTAGCTGGGTTTCCTCGTCCCCAGCTATTAGAGAACCTCTGCAGAAGCTGACCCGGTTTTCAATCACTTTTTTCTGTTCCTTGTTCCTTGTTAAAATTAGAGGTGGATTAAAGGTATGTCCTGGGAACTGAGAGGCCTCATGCTTTGGAAATCTCTGAGTCCTGAATGCAGGAGATGAGTAAAGGGGTCATGGCTGAGTAAAGGGGATGAGGTCACAAATCAATGAAGCAATTTTCTTATTTTTCACAAACAGCCAAGAAAAACACAGCAAAATCCTCACAGCTTAATGCATGGATTAGTACTTGTGTACAACATACACGGTTATGATATTCATAAGCAAAATAAATATGTTTACCAGTTCTGTAAATCTCTATAAATTCTTCTTCCTCTTCCACACGTAATATAATTCTCCAAAGACTTGAAAATGTGCATGGTGAGTCTCTAATGCACATTTTATTTGCTGATTTCCCGTGGCTCCGTACAGACATTTTAACTTCAACAGAACATCTCAGCAGGAACTTTCTTATCAGGATTTCTGAGACTCACAACTGTATTCAGAACATCCAGTAAAAAGATTCCTATGTCTCTGGAGACATCCCTGCTTAAAACCATATTTGCTTTCCTGGCAGTTTCCTCTGAGAGCCTTTGAATACGGGGAACAGTGCCATGAGTGTTAAGCTTTTCTCTCCCCATTGCTACAACTCCAGCAGGCGTTGAGTCTCATGTGCTTGTACTCACCACGCTGCCGGGGAATCTGGCGTGTTGCGAAAATGACCGAGATTATCATGACAAAAGGTTCCCTGCACCTTTTGTACCAGGAACCTCTTTTGCCCTAGGAAATGTCTGTGTTTCTGAAAAAGGCTTAGCAGTAATCTTGCTGCAAACTGTTCTCTTAAAGGAGCCTCTCCTGTTCGAATCACCCTGGGCTGTTAGAGGGAGTGCTTAGAAACAAATGCATCATTTCTGGTGAATTTTGTGGTGCTGATTTCTACCACAACAATGGTGTTGGGGGTTGAGTGTTTTTTCTGTTACTGTGTCAATTGAAAGAATTTTTCCCATTATCATGCCAATGGAGCTGGCTGGGCTACACCCAGGATATCTGATGAGTCCAGACAAAAGGGGTGGGTGGAAACGGCTCCTGGAGGGACCTCTGAGGCTTCCGGGAGGGCACTCGGGTTTCCGGCGAGCTCGGAGGAGGACGCCTGGGATCGTTCAGCCACGCGGCCGAGCACAGCAGAGCCAGACCCTCTGCGATCACCTGCCCTGCATCTGCCCCGTTCCAGCCTCCTGCCTCTGCGGACACAGCTGATCCCCCGGACACACACGGTGAGCGAGGAGCCGCCGCTCCAGCCCGTTCCCGCCTGGGACCGGCGTGGCCGCTGCCGCCCCACCCCCTCCTGCCTCCATTCCCGTCTGCCCTTCGGCAGATCCAGGCTGTGGACTAAGCACAGAAACAGCGTGCTTGCATCTAAAGGGACTGACACCGAGTTATCTATTTCGTTCTGTTAGCAATTTTAACTGTTATTGTTCTCTGCTTGTACAGTTAGATATATTAGTAAAAAAGCTGTTATTCCCACCCCCTTATCTCTGCCTCAGAGTCCTTGATTCAAACAATCATAATACTTGGGGGGGGGGAGTGGAACCAAAGTCTCTATTCCAAAGAGAAACTTCTGCCCTTACTGGCAGACACCTGTCCTTTCAAACCAGGACAAATGGTTTCCTTTAAGGGCTTTTTCTGGGATAAAATAGAACGTGAATACCCGACATAAGATGCCAAATATAAAGGGAAGATCTGTCCTTTGTGCAGGTACGATGTGGTCTGCTTGTTCCTTTCTGTCTCTTTTTTCTCCATATGTGGAAGTCTGATGGCCCCTCACTGTTGTGAATGTCATTACAGGCAGTCCACAAAGGCTACAGGTGTACACAGGACCCTGCACTGTAGGTATTTCATACAGCTCCCAAATTAGTGGAGAGCCAGAACGTGCTTGGGAACTGCTAATGCTTCATAAACTTTGAGGACATAACTTTGAGTGGCTGTTAAGGGACAGGGAGGTCCCCAGAGAGATTTTGCTCGTGTATTCATTCCAATGCAATGTGTACAGTAGCTATTTTTGGCTTGTTTGCATTATAAACATCTCTTACAGGTTTTTGCCTTTTAAGTTCCCCCCTGAGTGGCATTTATGGAGAGTGAGATTGTACTGTCCCTGAGAAGCCTGCAAAAGGGTGATGCTGTCACTACTTCAGTAATAGTTGTGCACTGAAAGCAGGTTTTGATGCCTTCAGAGAGAAGTTTTTTTTGTAAGCAGGACACCATGTAGCCTCCATGATACCAATGCAGGCAAGTCTTAGTTTTCTCTGCAGTGGAGGCAGGGGGACAGAGGGGAACCTTGCATCAGTTTCAGGAGAGAGTCAAGCACCAACATTCAGTCCTTGCAGGTACCTGTGAAGCAGAATTCAGGTTTCTGAACCCAAAGCCTCCATCTCTCAGGTAGGGAATAATTCCCTTCAGATAGGTGTCATCTCGAGCTTTCAACTCTACTATTTGCATGGAAAGATCTCATCCTGCTGTCAAAACAGCCAAGTCCTCACAGCTTGTACTCCATCACAAACTAGTAAATATGAAATATATTCAAATGCAGAAGGCATTCTGTTACCTCCTTACAGAAGCTGATCAATATCTTCTCTCTCAGCTAGTGCTGCTTCAGTTAGCAGCAGACAAGCTGTTGGATTTAGGCTTCCTGGGCTGACTTTATTTTTAGCTGGGAGTGGCATATTTCCTCTGGAAGCTTTCCCTGACTCACATCACGCAGTGAAAGCTGCTTGCTGGCATTGACACTTTCTCCTCCTTGCTACTACATTCCCTCTGCTGACGTTGTAGCCTTCAAAACATCAGTTTGCTTATTAGATTACCATGCTGCCTGCAGTGAGGGAGAAAAAAGCCCTAGTGCACAGTTCAGGATGAGCACCATGCTGGGCACCTGCCTGCAAAGGGGCTGACTGGCACTGAGGACACGGCAGGACGAGGCAGGCAGTGGGGACAAGCAGGATGGCACTGGGGACAGGCAGGACAGCAGCTGCAAGGGGCTGGCAGGGCAGCTTGGCAATGCTCTTGACCCCACCAGCACCCAGGACCCTGCTCTGTGCTGGGTCAGAATTTCCAGTTCAGGTCTGCTGGAGTGCTATTCATGGGTGCAGAAAAATAATTTTTGTTGGAATTCACAGGGGAAAACCAGTTTTGCTACTCATCTGAGGATTCTGAGGGGAAACAGTCAGCTCTGATGGTAGCTCAGGCTGGTCCTGACAAAAGCAGTGTGAGGATGTGCTGTGAGAGACCCCCCACAGCAGCTGCTGCGTGTCTGGGATTTTGGCCAAAGTCCTCAGCGGGAGGAGCAGACCCCACAGCCTGAGCTGATGGAGACAGGAGAGAATAATGGCATTGTCTCATGTGGTTTGATCTCCATGTTGAGACCACGTGCATTCCCCAGCAGGGCTCATGCTGATTTCTGTTACTCTTTCACTAGAGTTTCCACCAGCTCCACCTCTTGCAATGAGTCATAGTTCAAAAAGCACACTTCTATTAAAGAAAAAAAAAAAACAAAAAAACCCAAAAAACAAAACAAAACAAAAAAAACCAAACAAGGCAGAAAACAAGAAATCATCATAGCTATAGAGAACTATTTAACTCCATTTCAACATCCAATAAATCTTTAGAGAGTGCTGAATATCTGTGAGAGGTGGATGAAATCACTGCCATCTCTTAAATCTAATGACAGTTTATGGTGAAATGATTTGTACACTGACCTATCTGTTCCAAAATGTCTGTCCTTCAATCTCAAAACTCCTCCCTGCCTTGAAAAGCTGTATCTCCAAGTATTCCTTGCACAGCTGCTGGCGTGTCCAGTGTCACTGCTGTGATACCATTATGCACAGTAAATATTGGCACTAAGGAGTACTGAATACCCAGGGGCTGGGCAGACTTAATGCAGTTCATGCCTCCTCTGTAATCCAGGCATGTTTCCTATGAGAGCAATGATAACATCCAGAGCATGCAGGTAGTAGCAACTTCATACTGAAAAGATGCACAGATGATCCTTTGTCCCCACCTCTAAAGCCCCCAAATCAGAGTCACAGAACTGGCTGCTGCTGCCTTCTGGAGCAGCATGAGTGCTGCAAGAGTGAGAGTCTTGGCAAGCAAAGTATAAATCATCTGTGATATTTGAGCCTGTTTGAACTTTGCCCTTTCTTTTCCTCACCAGATAACATTATTGAAATCCGAGTGTTAAAGACCTGCAAGGTCATAATGCAAAACTGAAAGGAAATAATTTTGCACCTCCCTGACAGTTTCTTCTGCCAGGAGGATCTCCAGCTTGGGTCTGTGAACACATGAGCCTGTGTGTTTTAAAACCTCTGCATTGTGTGGCTCTAGGCCCACATCCTTTTCTGCTCCTACCACAGTGCATGAAGGCAGATTGGGGGTTTTCCTTATTATTTGCCTACATGAAATAAGCCCTCTTGAGCCTGAGTTTTCTTTCCAACTTAGCTCTTCCAAGAAGAGTCTCTACTCCTGTTAATTCTCCCTAAGACTCCTTTAGTCCTTTAGTATTTAGAGCAGTAAGAACTGCCTTCTCTGTCACATGGGATGAACTGATGGTTCTTCATCTCTGTGTAGGGTGGGCAAGTACCCAACAACAGTGGTCAAATGGCAGCCACCACACATGTGAGACATGGTGCATTCGGCTACGATTGTGTTTTAGCATCTGTGAAAACAAATGATGCAGGTCAACAAACTCTGTTGCTTGGATATTTGACTCAGGACGAATCGTTAGAGAGGGAAATGTACTTCCTTTTGTGGTGTTCACCAGCTCACAGTTAATTTCTCTTTGTCCCAGTGTCACTGATTCACTTGTCACTTCCCATGTCACCGATATTCCCAGAGTATTCTGAGAAACACATGGTATTGTGCAAGCACATGCTCCTGCTTACTTAGAGCCAGCCGTGCTGATTAGCCAGTCTGTGGGCAGCACAAAATATCCAGCCTGCTACTGTTTGCTGTTTGCTCCAAAGGGGAGAAAAAAGCCCTGCTAGATATCATCCCTCCCCCCCAAAAAAGGATATTAATTAATTTAAGAATATATTCCATTAGGAGTAAATTTATGTTCTTAGAGAGCTCCATGCTGGAGTATAAATGCCTCATTAATATTGGATATATCAACCTGGGAGCAGAAACAAAGTCAGAGAGAATAGTGACTGGCAATACAATGAGCCCACCAGACCCCATGCAGGGATGTTTCCTTTTGCTGCTCAGCTTGCATTCAGACACAGCCTGCTCTCCAAAGACACCATCTGTGTAGGATTCCAGAGCCTGGGCTGTACCTCTGCAGCACAGCCCTGGCTGCATTCCTTGGGCTTTTCAGGGCTTTTGACCAGGGAAAGAAGCTGTGGGCAGGCTGAGCACAAGCCAGACCCCAGCTGATCTTGATGCTCTGTCCCACAAGCTATAAATACTGCTTTCTTCTCGGTATGCTGTGGGAAGAGTGGTCCTGTAAGAAACAGCAATTCCTTGGTCTTCTCAGCTCTCCAGCCCTTCTCATCTCCAGAAATCACTGCTGGGAAATCTGTGATACCATGCTCTGAGCCAAGCCTGGCAAGCGGACTGTGATGCTTCAGGCTCTTTCATCCCAGCACAGAGCTGAGGCAATTCACCCATCTCAGTGCTGCTGTTTAACAGCACCATTTCCAAAGAAAAGTAGGAGTTTCTGGAGAGGCAGAGGTGGATGAAGGTCACAAACTGAGGGTGGCTCCAGTGAGCATTGAGAGGGGGACAAATCCGTGGTGGGACCAGATGGGGATAGATGTTGCAAGAACAATTCTTGCTCCCTTCTGGCTCTTCCTGGGTAATAGGGAGCAGAGAATTTCTCTGTCTTCTCCAGGGGTTGTCTATTGGAGGTGATTTTACCTGGTATTTCTTTTGGAAGGACTCATGCGGTGGCAATGGAGGGAATACTCAGATATTAGCTGCTGTTTTCAAAAGCTCTTTCCTTTCAACACCTGGAGAAAGACCCCACACAAGTAATAATTTTTATTGGGCTCAGTCCAAACTTGTGCACTTCAGCTTCCTCTGCTCTGTGATCTCTAAGTTCCTTAGAGTGCTCTGTGCTGAATGAAGTATCTGGGACCACTTAATTCTGTTTCTCTCTACACACCTGTATCCTTCAGAAGGAAGAATTAGTGGGAATCTCCTTCAGTACAGATAAATGATGATGCATTCTTCACTGAGTTTTTCCTGCTCTTAGATAGGGCAGAGAAACATGGCTTGCTCAAGGTAACCATGTTAATCGTGGGACATCTGGCCCACATCTGTGATTAACTCCTATACAAGTGCTGATAGTTTATGTGGGTGTTCACAGAGCGTGGGTGTCACTAATGTCAGTAGGGCTTTCCCAGTGGTGTGGGGGTCTGTCCTGCCCAACCTGTGTGCAGTCCTGCTTTCTGCCAAGGGTGAGTTCTTCCTGGACACTGCCCCTGTACTTGGCCATGGTCCTCCCCTGTATAAAGCCCTTGTGGCAATGCCTCTGAGGAGGAATCTCTGTTCCTTGCTGGATTAGCCTCTTATGAATATGTAACAGGTTACATTACCTTCTTGAATCTGATATTCCTAGAATAACTAAACTTCTTTGTATATACTGGGAAAGTTACAGTGGCAAATAGCATTGCTGATGTCTAACATCCTTCTCTAATTAACAAAGATGATTTTCTGCTATGTATGTGCACCTAATTACCATTGCACATGATCATTAGGATGTACACACTGTTAGCAGGAGCCTTGCTGCTCACTCATTTGGAGAAACCTTATACCCCAGAGAGGGACAGCAGGGTAGGGGAAAGTGCCTGAAGTCCAGTATTGTGCTCTGAACATGCTCCCATCCACAAATGAGATACAGAATGCTGCTTTGCCCTGCCAAGGGGGATACAGCCATGAGTGATCTCGGGGCTCATCTGATAAACCAAGATGCACATTACCAAGTCAGTGATGACTGTAAACACTCTCAGTGTATTTTGCTGAGGTGCTTATGTACCTCTCACTCTGTTTTCTCTGGGGCTTAGCATGATGTCTGTCCTCTCCTACATTCCTCATGAAGCTTCTATTATCAGGCACACAATGACTCAGGCACAGTCTGTTCCTTCCTCTGCTGAGCTGACTGCTATCTGACTGTCTTGCAATCTCCCCTCTTATTAACTCAGCTCTGGCAGGCAGCTGAATGCCTCTCGCTCTGGCTGAGGTGCTAAGTCTGGGAAAGGGAATGCATCATGTTAATCGTTGCCATATCTGACCCGTGTCTGGTTTCAGGAAGGTGACAGGGTGCATGAGAAGGTGACTGCTGTGCTCAGAAACGTGGGAAGCATTTGTGTAGAGGAGTGAAGCCGTGCCAAGATAATAACTGGGGATGGTTTTATTTCCAGAGGCTTGTAGTGGGTTTCAGCACAAATCTATAAGGTTAGGTTTTTCCAGGTACACTGCGTTGGAGTGTGACAGCACCTTGTAAACACTGGCTGACGCAACAACACAGCCTCAGTGGGAGGAGAGATTTTAGATGCCAGCTAACACCATGTCTGGGTGTGACTCTGAGCCACAGACAGCACCTCAATCCCTGGGCTGCAGAGCAGCCAGCAGCTCGCTCCTGCCTCATTCACCACTTTTTAACTACATCTCTGCCATTAGCTGGGAATGGTGAGCTGCGAGGGTTGAAGAACACATTTATTCAAATTCAAAATGCAAAATTTTTCAGTTTTGCAGAAGACTTATTACGGCCAGCACTCTTTTTTTTTTTTTTTTTTTTTTTGCTGGAGGGAGAGAGTGAGCTACGTCAAGGAAGGAGATACTTGTGCCATACTCATTAGCTCAGAAACTCTGCAGGAGTGAGAGCAACTCCAAGAGCACATGGGAAAAGCAGATTTGCTGACAAGAAAAGATCAGATGCCATTAGTTATTTTCCACAATTTAAGAGACAAAGGAACATTCAAGGTTTGTTCCAGGTCACGGTCAAGTCCAAAAGAGTATTTTCTCTCATGTCAGTGGCTGCTGGAGCAGGTTGCCTGTAGAATCCAAGAATGAGCTGATCTCAGTTCCTATTCATTAGCTTATTTATTTTTGGTCAGGAGGTGCAGAGGACTTTCTGCTGATAACGAGTGCACAGTTTACACTCTGCTTGAGAGCCGCAATGAGTGACTTGTGAGGGTTTGCAGCCCCCTCCACCCTCACCAGCGCCGCTGTGAGCCCCCAGGGAGCTGCTGGAAGAGGTGCTTGTTTCACCACTGTCTCTCCCTCCTCCTCTTCAGCAACACACAGACTGAAAATCCCACCCTCAGTGGTTCAGATCAACAGACGGTCCTGTTATTTCTACTAACATTTCCTGCTGACAGCTATTTTGGGAATATTAAGCCTGAATGTTTTGGTGGAAAGAGAATTCAAAGGGCCACGAGAGCAGGGGAATGGGTGAATGAACCCAAGCAACTCAACAACACTAAAAATTTTGTAACACTTTTTTTTAAGCACAGAGGGAGCTTTGATAGCTCACATGGCAACAAAGACTTTTGTCATGCAGGTTTCTTGGAGTTAATATGAAAGCATCTCCATTGTGCCAGCATTCCGTCGCAGGAAGCAGAGCTTGTAGTGGAGCGTGAGATAAAAATATTTGTAAGGCTCATCACTTTTTGACATCTCCACTCCAACACTTCCTCCCCAAAGCAGTGTGTGCAGACAGCTCTGCCATGACTGCCACTTCTGATCTTTAGCCTCACCCAGCAAACACACTTGGAGCACATGTGCTGATGCCAACCCTACGAAGAGGTGAAGGAACTTACAGTGACAGCTGAAACCAGTGGGGATAGCTCATCTGTTCAAGGTGTATGAGATCCAGCCCCCAGCCAGCAGTCATTATTCCTCACTCTGAAGCACAAAGGAGATGAATCTGTCTATAAAATTACATTATTCTACAGCAGTGGAAAAATTTTGATATCCTGTGGTCATAATTACACGAGTGCTGGGCCATGCTGGAGACCACTACATGGTTTTGTTTTAATTTTAAAAAAAGCACCTGGGCATTCAAGTGATTCAATAAAACAAAATCTCTGACTTTCAGCAGAGATACCACAGGCACTGGATTAGGATTTGTGAGACTAATTTCAAAAGCGTAATTCTTTTGGAAAAAAAAAGTACTATGCTTTATATTTCTCTCTTTTGGATCTCAAGGCAGAGGAACATTTGTACAAATTGCAGCTAGCTGAGAACATACAATATTTATCTACAATAAGTGCTTTTACCTCAAGAGTTCTTCAGAGCAAAATGATGCATATAAATTTGCATTTTAGAAGAAGATTCGGCCTTTCTAGGTCTGTGCAGTGAAGACCCTGCCCTGCTAAAAATTTCCTTGTGGCTAAAAGAAGCCTTAGTATCATCCTGGTGCCCAATTGTTGTGGGCTTGGGTAGATGGCATCGTTCACACGGGAATGTTTGTAAGGCAGTGTGAGGTACAGCCACAGGGAATATAAAGGAAGGTATCAGGACACATGGGGCTTGCTACTGCCTAAGAGTGCAGAGTATATGTCATACTATCTGGAAAGCCACAGGTTTCCCAAGCTCACTTCCAGCCTCCAGGCACATATTAACACATACCACACAGTAGGACACATCCATCCTCACAGTAGATAGGGTGGCTCGTGTAGGTAAGCCAGAAACTGACTTTCAGGTGGGCAGACCACACTTTGCTGATATGCCTGGAGAGTTTGGAATTTGGAAAAAAGAGAGAAAGATTCATGAGACTATTCTAGATTTGAAGTTGCTGTGTGTAATACTTTCTTGCTACTCAGCAGAGTGGACTGAGTAGGAAAATGGAGGAAAAAAAAGTATGTAACAATTTGAATTTGAAAGTGAATTTTGATTTGATTGAGTTCAGCAGTCCTTCTGCGTTTGACTATATTTATTTGTATATTCAAGCTCTACAAGAATGGGGGCCTGCAAAGTGAATTTTAAACAGAGATGTTAATGTACTGACCATGGGTAAATTCTGAATAGTTTATATTCTTGTAAAATTTACTCTGTACTGGTTTTTTTTATGTAATTCCCCTTGCCAGGGAATAGAAAGGAAAATAGATGGATTTAGCATATAATGCATATTATAATTTGTAATGGACTGCTCTACAGGGAAGACATTATTTGCTGATGTTACTATTGAATAAATAATGAATGAATTAGAGAATGTTGCATTCTGTTTATAGGGAGTTGTCAGACAAAGGTGAAATTCATCCAAAAAAAATATTAGTTGCACATGGCTTGCTGAGCTTTATTTCTTACTCCTGTGTCTCCGAGACACCTTAACTACTCACAAGCCAGTAACCTTCAGTTCCAGCACAGCAGGCTATAAACTCCTCTACCTGATTTATAAATCAGAAGAATTTTAATTAAAATATTTGTGAATATTTATGCCCTCCTTCAGCTCCAAAGTGACCTCAAAGCAGAAGGAGGCTTTCGTTGTCACGGTATCTCAGTCATTCTCCTTTCACCACTCTTGCTGCTGAATCTCATTTGAAGCTTAATTTTGCATTGTGTCAGAGTAACAGCACAGGGCTCAGTCCATTACAGGTCCTACATTTTGGATGATGAAGCTTATCTGTGCTTCTTGACTCAGCATGGGTGGGGTAAAACAACTCAGAAATGTCATGTCCAGTGTAGAGTAGTGGTTGTTGCCAGCTGGAAAAGACTTGGATCAGTGATCACTTAGCCAGGGTAGAAGGTTGCAATCTCATGTCAATACTGATGGACTTGCTTGTGTTAACAGGCAAGCATAACAGGTTAGCATAACCACTTTTGGGAAAAGTCTTTTGGATATGGGACATCTCTGCTGTGTCAGAGACTTACAGAAAAAAAAATAAAAAGCCATTTTGTCCAGACACTTTGAGTTTTAAAGCATTGTTGTAGGTCCTTAACTTCCTGTTATTTTTCCTCATTATGTTTGTGACATCTAATTATTGCATGAATATGAATTCTGAAGTGGCCCATGCCCTCTCCCTGCCTATTCCTATTTCAATAAAATAAAGATTATAATGTCTGCTGATCTCACAGGGGTGCTGTGAGGGACCATTTTATGGCCTTTTGTCTTAGAAGAGAAGCTATAAAAGTTAATAATGTCTTATTAGTGATGCAGATCAGTTTGGAGCATCCATAAAGGCTTTTCAAGACATTTCTTATGAAGTATTTTGAACCCTGTACTCTATAGGGCTGTGGGTTGGTGGGGTTCATCCTACCTCAAGCACCCTGGAATGGGAGACATGGGTTACTTTGTCTTCACAGACACCCATGCAGAAATGGGGGAAACAGTCTGTTGGAGGAAACAAATCAGGCCATTCATTCTTCCCACTCAGTTACCCTAGATCCACTTGTCTCTCTGTTCATATAAAGGTCTTATCAAGGTTTATTTTATTTTATTTTATTTTATTTTATTTTATTTTATTTTATTTTATTTTATTTTATTTTATTTTATTTTATTTTATTTTATTTTATTTCATTTCATTTCATTTCATTTTATTTTTAAATTCCCCTTTCTGTGAACAGTCTCGAAGGGCGGCATTGGGTTACTGCACTTTTGGCTTTCCCACTTGAGATCGAGCTGAGATAAACCAGGGCATAACTCCTGCCTGGGTCTCAGAGCCTTTGCTTTGATACAAATATTTCAGCTTTAAAGTCATCATCTCTCTCCAGCAGCTGCCACCCACACCCCCACCCTGGCAGGGTGCTGTGTCCTGAGATTCATGTGGGCAGAATAAATAGATACTTGCTGAAGTTTATCACACACAGATTTCACAAGGCCCACCCCACACTTCCAATACACCCTTTGGTCTGGTTTGCTTTCCTTCTCTGCCTGAGTGTTCTGTAGGAATCTTGTGATTTCCTCAACTGAATCCTTTAGGGAGAGTCATTGGAGGACAGTGCCATAAGTGAAAGAGCATACCAGAGCTGAGAGAACATTATAACAAGCTCTTCTGCAACCTGTGGCCTAAAAGAAACACAAAAACAAAATCTGTGGGGGGAGGGACTTGCTGTTATTATGTTATAGAGACTGTGATTTCCCTTTCTGTGTTTTGCTGCTATCTCGTTTTTTTGCTTTCCACCTCAGCTCTGTATGAGATTACAAGACTTCAAAAGCATTTAGCTATTATCTAGAATTTAAAATCTCAGCATGACCTGCTGGTTCAATCATAATCCACTATGATACAATGTGTGCCATCTCTTCTCTAGATTAAATCTAACCAGGAAAGAGGAGCCTGTAGCATTTCCTCATCCATCCTGTGAACACCAGCCTGGTGGGACAACCAGGACCACTGCCATGGGCATCCCACTGCTCATCTCTGAACAGGATGCGTGGGAGAGGTGGGATCTAGTACAAACAGCTGAAGCTCTGGTGTGAAGGAGAAAGGAGCCCTGTCTCCTACTGCTGCATGGCTTTTTCTGCCCTACTGCTTTCAATAACACCATGGAATGCTGCTGTCTAGTTGCCTGTTGCAACCAGTGGAAATACATTTGTGTGTTGTTTGTGAGAATCATCAGGGAGGTGGGGAGCAAGCCTTTGTTCTCACCACAATATAACACACTGTGTTGCCTGGATGTAGCTCCTGGCCCTGCTCAACCAAGATAATGCCCACCTCCTTTGAGGAGTTTTTTTCCTTTCCCCAAAAGCCAGTTCCAAAAAGGAAAATTGTTCCTTCTTTAGTTCTAGCAGGTGTGAAAGCTTGTTTATAAATCAACAACCCACACAGCATTTATGAGGGATCAAACCTTAATCTTTCAAGGTCACTGAAATTGGGTTATCATAGTGCTGGATCTTGTGGTGAGTCACAGCCCATTTTTAAATATTTGGATACAGTTTCTCAGAGCAAGTTAATGGCTGGCTGTGTGGATGAAATGCTCTGCATGAGCTTTCTGAGAGCATCCATTGGCATGTTCCCACATGAGTAACCCACCCCATCACAAACAGAAGGCTGAAATCAGGCCTTGGTGAGGTCTGCACAAAAGCTTCTGCCCCTCTCCCAGGGTTTACCAGTGACAGCAGAGCTCACCTTTGCAGGAGCAGCTTTACAGGTGGAGATGATGGAGTCAACCCTGAGGATGCAAGGGCAGCTGCAAAGGGGAGGCAGGTGAGGAAGGGTTTATCTTCTGCAATCAGCAAAGAGGCTTTTGCATTAGAAATGCTTCCTGCTTTGGAGGGTACATGTACTGAGAGATGGCAAGGAGCGTGGAGGTGGAGCCAGCCAGCCATAAGTGAAATACAAGCTCCTGAGTCCCTAGTATATGTAGTTCAGCACCTCTAGTCAGAGAACAGGTTTGTTTTCTTCCCTGTCACAATTCCATAGTATATTGCATCCAAATGCCACTAAAGGAATGACATGACACAGTATCAGAACATTTTTCCCTCCTTGTAGCAAGAATATATAATAATCTCTCTGGAAAGCACATCTCAGACTATTTCCAAGAACAATAGATGCTTGTAATGCATCCAGTGAAGTCAGAATAGCTGGAGGCTGCAAGTCACATAATAACTTTTTGTGCTTGCATAGTGTTTCATTTTCAGACTGATCTGAGTAAGAGAAAAGAAATAAACAGATTTTTTTTTTAATGGCTACTTCTCAAGTCAATGATTTTTTTTTTTTTTTTTTTTTTTTTTAAAGCCAGGACTTGCCATCTTAATTATCACTGATAAAAACAGAATCATGCCACAGAAAGAGGGGTCCTGTGTGGATGCTCCTGCTCTTCAGAGCAGACTGTGGGAGCAGAAGGAGAGTACTGGGAGTTTGGAAGAGGATTTACATGGCACCACACCTGGTGGAGGTCTCTGAAGTGCTGCAAGTTCTACTCAGCTCATGCTGGGAGGGGAGCCTCCAGCAGGTGTGGGCTATAAAGGTTCCCTGGTCTCTCTACTTAAATGCTGAATGATCATTTCTGGCACTAAGGAAAAAAAAAAGACCATCACAGAAACTCATGGGACCTGGTTATTCTTTATCAAGACTTGATTCATTGAAAGGGAGACCCTAATATTTAAGATCCATTTTGCTACTTCTCGATGACAGAAAATCCAGGTTTCACTTAGCCTGGCTTGGGAAATGAGATGGTGTTACTCGACATCCTTCAGGCTAGGATTAGGTCCCTAGTGTACTGTGCTTTTTTCAATGGTGTGGACAAAATCACAACAGGCTCTAAATCACTGCTATTATATATTGCTGCTAATTAAGGTTGCATAGACTTGGATTTGAGGAGGATTTTGAAGAGACTGAGAGCTTATTTGTGTTTGCTTTTCTGCTGAAAATAATTTTAAAAAATTCATTAAGCTATATAGAACCAGACCATAATGTATCAAATCATATTTTCTGGAGAGGTTTTTCAGCACTCCCTAGGAAGGAGTCATTTATGATAATCTGAATTAACAGGATTTGGCAGGAGGAGTAAGAAATGGAGGAATTTGTACAATTCCAGGCCCTGTTTTCTGACTGTGCCACTGTCACCCATACCCTGGGCAGCTGCCTTATACTGCCAGGCAGAGAGAAGTGAGTGCAACAAGACATTGCTTTGAACAGAGGCCAGGTAGCCAGAGTTAAGGCACTTAAATCAAAATTAGGGATGTGCTTTTTTCTTTTACATGATTTTCCACAGAAGCTAGGTATCTGTGCATGTGCTTTGGCACAGTGGCATGGTGCTATATTGTATGTGGCTGATGTTGAATAATGTTTATTTGAAATATACAGTGTCAGAAAATACAGTACATTCTCAGAAAATACTTATATTGGCAAGTCATTCAATTCAGTGTCAGGACAGGAAAACACAATTCAGCAAATATTTTCATAAAAAGCAGATGCATTTGATGGACTTGGTAGCAGCATTTTGAGCCCAGATATTTTCCTTTTGCAGTTACTGTGATTTGACAGAATTTTGACAATTGAAGTATTTATTGGTAAAGAAATCCACTTTTACCTCCTCTTCCCTCTCCCCTCCAATACATCATGAATATTTGCAATACATGCTATACATTCAATACGTGCATACTTGCCATCCAAGTTTGAGGACACATATTAGGGATAGGAGAATGCTGAGCTCCAGGGCCTTCTCTGTCTGTTTTGTAGTTTTGAAAGGAAACTTCTCTATTGAGCTTTAGAATATTTTTGGATACTGACTGCCTTTTCTGTTGAAATTCTTTCACTCAAGTTAAAAATACTTGAATATGCAGAGCAAAACATGTTTGAATATTTGGACCAACACCTGCCACTCAGCTACCCTTGCTGGAAAAGCACCCAATTCTTCTCACCTTGTCTGAACTGATGAGTATTTACCTATTTCAGTCTCACTCCACTTTTTGATGTTTGAATTTTCCCCTTTCTCTGTCCCTCTGCTACAATCAATTTATAGCCTACTGCCAAAAAAAAACAGGCACCTCTGCCCACTCTGTCTTGAGTGTTTCAGATCATCTTGTGTCCACTGCATTCCACAGAATAACTCTACATTTCCCATCTGCCTCTCTGACCTGGTGACAAGGTTCTTTCTCAAGTGGCAACCCATGCCTGAACCCCTTCCCCAAGCTTTTCTTCATGTGACTGTCCTGATTCAAAAATCAGGCACCCAAGGATGCCTGTTCTCTGGATCACTTCTCCATGCTTGTAGTGACCTTGTCCCCCTGTGCCTCTTCACAGAGCTTACAACACCTGGCAGAAAGAGTGGATGGGGCTTTTCATGCATGTCCAGCTCATTTTCCTTGCTGTCAGGTTGGTTCAGTATCCTCCATCCCTACTGCAAGCCATGAGTCAAAGACCTTTGGAGGTGAAAAGGAGCAGCCTTCTGACTACCTGCATCCTCCTCAGTATGGGGAATAACCCTGAAGCCCAGATAGGAAACAGGCCCTACACTGACCTTTTCTTTTTCCTTGCTGAAAAAGAGGGGAAAAGAGGTTTTTGAAAGAGATTTTGAACAGATCAAATGGATTTTTTTGTTTTGTTTTGTTCTGGCCATCTAACTGAAAATGTCAATTATTTCCACAGTCACAGGCACTCTGCCAAACTCCCACTCTTCATGACTGGTGCTCCAGTGGAATATTATGGATTTATTATCACAGAAGATTCAGCCTCGGCTCTTTGGTTTCTATAAACAACCTTTTGTTCTTCTTTATTGCTACTCGCATCTCTTCCAAGCTCTGTGCTGGCAGCACTGCTCCATGCACATTTGCACATCTGCTACCTGAGGTTAAAAGCTCTTGACCCAGCCATGACCCAGCCACTCCTCTTTCTGTTGGAGCTGTGCCATTCTCAGCCTTTGTGCTTGTTCATTGTGTAGTCCAAGGTGTAATTCAGCTGTTGCCACTATTCTCCAAACACCCAAATTTCTTTTATTTCTTACAGCTGACACAGAGGCCAAAATACTTCATGCAACTAACCAAGTCTGTGTTTAGCCTAGTAGGTTGTCATTAAGGCTTCCTTTCCAGGAAAGGGCACAGGTGGAGAATACTTGGCTCTACCTCCTAGTGTACAAAACTGGAGTGGAGTAGCTGAACCAAGCATGGCACACCTATGGTAAATTCCAATGTGCTGGCAAACCCCCCTGTCCAGTTTGCATTCCAGTAGGAAAGGCATGACCAGCTACCAAGGGAGAAGAACACAGCATGGATGTGGGATACCATCCTCAAAAGCTCAAACAACAGATGGATCTTTCAAGGCTTGAAAGATGATCTCTTTCCTTGTGAGATGAAGGCATGTATTTTTAACAAAGTTCCTCTAAAGTGCTACAAAGGGAAGACCAAAGCCATCAGAGTGGTACCAGAATTTGGAGGCTCCCCAGAGCATATACCATGTGAGTTTTGTGCTTATAGCTGGATGAATGCACAATTCTTTCCTTTCAGAGCAGGGGTGGCCTGCCATCTTTAAACCTGGACTTGGTGTTTTGGTCAGTTTATGTCATTTTGATCTCTATATCTACAATTTGGACCCCATATGAAGCATCCAGGATTTGGGAATTGCACTTCTCAAACACAACCAAGAATCTGGAACATGATGTCCTGATAAAAAGAATATATGTTCCCAAATTAGCACATGCTTATTCATGGAATTCATTTCTTCTGTGGTTTAGAAGTCCAGTTGAAGTTTGAAAACTCACTAGTACGGTTGGTGACACATCATCCAGGCTGCAGAAGTCAATAAAAGTACCATTTCTGCCACAAACATTCACCATAGAGTAATGTAAGTTTTCCAGCGCTTTTGTTCATGCTACACTTTAATGTATAATGCAGGTTTTTTTATTAATTAGATAATAGATACTTCAAGTAATGAAAATTCATTCTGTGTAGCAGAAATACCAAGAAGTGGATTCTTATAGCTGTTCAAGGGCTCAAAAGTGGATACTTGTATGCTTTCATGTTTGATTCTTGTTCCACATCACTTCAGAAGCATAATTTTTGTTGACAGAAAATTGGCCAGGCTTAATAAAACAAGGTATTTCTATATCAGCTTCTGAGTTCTTTCTAATGTGTTGTCATTTTAGGAGCTAATTGACTGCATAGGCAAGTTACATTGTGACCAAACTTTCAAAGGCTTATGGCTCTGTGGAAAGATAATCCATAGGAAAATTTTAAAAATAATACTAGCAAATATAAATCTGTTTTATTTCCCAGGTCTGCAGGATACAGGCCATCACCGAATGGTATTCCAGGGAAAGAAAACACATAGTTAAACTCCCAGCTCATGTGGTTCTCCTGGCTGTCACACATGGGTGGTGTGGGGGCCATTTAGTTACTGTCTGGAGAAGTGGAGTGTCTCAAAGTACCTTCTGGTTGGTGTAGCAGAAAGCTGGAAAGCTGACCCACTGTAATGTGGGTATGTAATTCCAGATCCTTTTAGAGTTTTACTGCCTCCATCTCCCATTGGCAGCTGCACAGTTTCTGAACCTGCTACCTCCAGAGGAACCTGAGCTCCAAGAGCTGAAGTTGCTCAATTCAAGGGAAATAGGTACACTCATTCCCTTGGATCAGTACTGTCTCCCATTTTGTTTTGCAAAGAGAATCAAATCACTCAAGAAGACTTGAAAGTCAGCTTGTCAGAAGATATTATGCAAATTACCAAATCACATGGGCTCATATTTAGAGCAGGCAAGTGAAAAGAAAGAAGTGTTTAGCTGTAGCATAGTCTGAATTAACTGCCTGACTTTGAGGCACGAGATTGTCAAGTGTCTTGCTCACTCAGATGACATGTAAGGTTGGAGGAAACCAACCATGTATCAGAACTAAACTTTCCAGTATAAGCAATTGTATGCTCTATACACATATGTATGTATAAAGAAATTAGGACATACATCCACATCCACATGCACACGTATACTGTTCTGTACCCTCTTGTAAAGTCATCTGAGTTGAAATTACTATGTATTTCACAAAGTCAGGAATTGTTTCCATTTAAAAAACTGTCGTGCAAACCTTCCCATCTCATGACATTCAAACCTGTCAGCCTCAAGAGCAATCCAGTAAAGCTTTGGAATGGGAATTGGCTACTTGTATTATTGTTTCTACTTTCAGCAGCAGACCCCTTAGGCGCCCTGTTTTACAGAATTGTGCAATTCATGTTTTGGAATACATTTCTTGCTAAATGTCAGAGGCAGCACAAGGATGATTATTGAAAGGGCAGTCACTGCTCCCAGGCCAGCCTTTCCTCCTTCAGACAAGAAGACCACTGCAAACTTTCAAGGTTTGCAGATAAAAACAGGAGTGCGAAGTGCATATGCTCCAATTTGAGATCCTACATGGCTCCTTCCTAAATTGCTCAGCACCTCTGGAAATGTATTTGGACAGAATAGGAAGTTGTTTCTGCTCAAACCCTGCTCAGCACTGGCTACCCAGAGAGGCATGTTCCTCTGTTTACCAAAACTAGAAGTTCCATTTCCACTGCCATGCCTGTGTGAAATGTGAATGAACAGGACTGAAGAGAAGCAGCCTGAGGTCAGAGAGATCAGGCTGAGGCACAGGAAGAAAAGTCACAGTGGCAATTGCCACTGTGGTGCAGCAGTTTGAGGTCCTGCTGAACTGCTGATTAGAAAAAGCCCCATAAGCAGGGGTAACATCTTGCAGCATAACTGTTCTCTATGAGCATGAGAAAGTTCTCTGTTTCAGGAGGTCACCTGAGCAGCAGCTCAGGCTGGGCAGGGCATTCTGAGCATGGTGGCCCCTCATCCACAGGGCTCTCCTCTCCCAGACAGTCCCAGAAATATTGGCTGTTGTGGCCACCTGTTTCTGGTCCTGCATACTTGGTCACGTCTTGAAGGTGTTGCCTTCTACTGGCTAATACAGAAACAGGATCAAGTCCATGAGGGAAGGTGGGTGGGCATGTTTCCTTGAAGCCAAAGTTCCACAGGTTCACAGAATAGTAATACCAATAATATTAATAATAGAAGTGTGCTGGAATTACTGAATTTTGGATATCAGATTTTCCCAAAGATTTCCATATATATGTTACAGTGAATTACAGCTTATTTATATATTCTGTAAGTACTTGAGTTCATGGGCAGGTCTTGACTTCCTGTGAAAGATATAAAGCTGCCCATACACCCAGTGCAATCTGTGAAAGAGTTTGTCAGTGTCTTCAAATGAAAATGTGACAAATACTCCCAAAACTCCTATCAGGGGCTGTATTCTCCCTCCTGTGCTGCAGTCAGATAGCAAAGACTCTTCAAAGGAGTGGAGGAAAATCTTCCTACACAAGCATTTCACATCCTGGTTTTGGTCTGTCTCTTCCTCACACCATCACATCCCCACCTCCCATCCCCCATGCTTTCTGTAACCTGGTGTTAAGAAAGCAGTTCATCTGATAACTTCAGGAAAGGTCTCAGCATTTGGTTTAGCATTTTACTGAAAGAATAAGCAGCCTGGTTCCCTGGAGTGCCAGGGATGATGATCTAGTGGCCTGTGCACATGACCAGGAGTTATAAATTCCTAAATCTTAATCCCAGCACTGACAATTATTTCTCCTGCAACCTTCAGCAAATTGCTTAACCTTTCTGCTTCTGCCTCTCTCCACTGCAAAATTCTGAATTCTGCCTCCCCAGGTTTTTTTGAGAGCTAATTTTTAATGCATGTGTTTAATTGTCAGTTTGCTGATGTTGGTTCTGTTCTGTATGTTTGTCTGTGTCTAACACAGTTGGTATCTGCTTCATGTGGACGTTCAGACCCTGATGGAGAAAACTCAGCAGTTTCACCTCACAAAGGTCTTCCAGCAGGCTTGGGACAGGAAAGAGAAATGATTACAGGAGACTACAGGAGACCATTAACCTGTCAGATTGCCTTTCCTGTAGGAAACTTCCCTGGTTACTTCAAGTGGGGGAGAGGGCATGAGCATCACTGTTGATGCTTCAGACCATAATGCCTAATTGCCTGCTGCAGAAAGTGGAGCTGTGACTTGGAAGAGCAATGATGCTGTAGATGAGCAACAAGGTGTGTATGCTGCAGATCTGCTGTCAAGAGGTAACTCAAAATATTTAACTTTTAAGAAGTACGGAATCACGTCCTTCATGACAATTGCACTCCAAAAACAGGATGAGTGAGGCAGCAGTGTATGCTCCAATGGTTTCACTTGCCTCCACACCCACCTATCAATGTTACTTCATGTGCCATTAATTAGACTTAATAGTCTATACTTTATCTCCCTTGTCATAACAAATTAAGTGTGAAAGATTCCAACATAAAAAAAGAAAGCACTCAAGTGATTTCAGCATGAACAAGCTCAGTTTTCCTGATGATCTGAATTCAACAAAGTGCTTCAGCATCTGCTTAATGTTCAACATGTGCTTAGGTGTTCTCTAACCTGAGACACTACCATGTGAAGGGCAAACCTCCAAGGTTGGGCTACTCATCCTTCCAAATTGATGTTAGAAGTTGTGCCCTGGGCAAGTTATTGTCTTCGTTCCAGTGGCATTGTTTGCCTAAATAAATAGATGGTGTGTGCCTTTCATTTGTCACTGATCTTCAGCTTAAGAGCAAGCCACTCATTTGGAACCCAAATTTTCCAGTTCAGTGGCTAGGTTTTTGCTTTCAATCTGGCTGCTTATATATGAATTTTTAGTTAGGTGGGAGATCAGCTCTGAAAACTTTGGCTCCAGGCAGCGACTGCATTTCAAATAAATGAGCCTGAGCATACATCACAGAAATGTGCTACACTCAGAGCTGGGCATGAGGACAGCTCTCAGAGATGCTACCCAACTAATTTTGGTTTCAACGTGGGTCATGATATACTCACTCTCACATTCTCAAACTTGAAGTACATGAGCCATGAAAGTTGAAAACCTAAAAGACAGAAGTGTCACCTCCATTAAAGCCAACAGTTCCCCACATCTCACTGAAAGTTAACACCTTGAAGGGTCAAAACTATGCTATAAAAATATTGTCTGGAGCTTTTAAATATTTTTGCTTCCAATCCTGGCCCAAATACGGAAAAACAAATGAGTTCAAAACAGGGAGAATAAAAAAAATATCCCAAGCCAAAGTGCTTATATTTTCACTGGATCTTGAAGGATTTGACTTGAATTTTGTTTGAGGGAGATTGTTCAGCTGTGCTTCTGTTATTATTCCAAGTGTCTTTGTGCAGTCCAAAATGAGCACTAATAGAAGAAGTAGAATGGCACAAAATAATCTAAGTTTATGCCTTCAGAACAAACCCCAGAAATACGTGCTGCCATAAAGATTCCTGCTGTGCTGAGGTCCGAGGTCTGCCTATATCTTTATTGGCAAACTCCTGCAGGAACAAAGTGCAGGCAAAGGCATGACTTGAACCAAGTTGCTTCTCACTGCTGCAATGAGAAATCAGTCCCTGCTGCTGCCAATTAGAGGGCTAATTGAGAAGTGAATCCTGAGCCCTTGGAGAATTGCTATCTCAAGGAAATTTCCTGCTGCTGTCAATGGTGCTGTGATACAGAGCCAGGCAAGGGCTGAGCTAACAGTTGCTGGGATAAGCATTGCGAGGGAAAGTGCTGTTTGGGAAGAAAAGTATGATGCTTCAATATTTATGCAAGGTTTGAAGAGTATATGATATTTGGAATAAAACAAGAATGTAGGCTTGCTTTCTTTAAATTTCGGGGCTCATGTTCCAAAGATCAGCAGCAGGTTATGTCTAAAAACTGCGGGGTATTTGCCATTAAACATCTCCTGAAGTGTGGCATGCTGGACTTTTCCCATGGCCAGAGCATTTCAGGCTCTTTCTTGATGAGGCCCAAGATAATGTTATTTATTTATAAATTCTACCAGAGTATCTATTTTGTATACCCACTGACCTTTTTCACCCTCCCTCTCTATCTATGGTCTCACCCCAAAAGCCAGATGAACTGATTAATTGTTAAGATCTAATACAAATTCAGGACTCTCATGTGAAATCAAAAGATTAAATTTAGATTAAATCTGATTGCCCACTGGTGCAACCTCACAGAAATTGTTCAAGCTTAAACTAGGGATGAAATTGTCTGAGTCATTAATTTCTTTGGTACTTGCATTTCTTTGCCTGAAAGACATTTAATACTCATTCAATACTCATTGCAAAACAGCCAGTATCTGGCATAGAAGGAAAGACAAGCAAACTACCCCAAATTGCCAGGAAGCTATAATCCTCAGGGAGTTTTCTCCTATCTAAATTGGAAGTGCCTCAGAAACAGAAGGTTACTGAGGGATGCTTCAATAGGAAGGAGTGAAACAGATCTTCCATTGTGATTGGCCATGCAAGTTCCCTCTGTTCTTGGTAGAAGTAGGGCTGAATCTCAATATAAGAATATATCTGGGTCACCACCCAATCCTGTACCATCATTTTGCCTTTCAGAAGGGTTCATTTTTTCCCCAGATGCTTTTCCAAGTTCCTTTGCCAGAATCTGCACTTTTAAGCTGTGACTGGCAACAGAATCTCAGCAAACCAGTATGAAGAAAGAGGATTTTCTGCTAGGATTCCTGACCCAAGCAGAAATAAGCAGTACTGGAAATAGTGCAAAACCCATCTTCCTTGAAAACTTTCCAGCCCATTTTTGCAGACTGCAGACATTTGGGCAGTACAGATGAACTCTGGATAACCACCCAAATTTTTGGGTTTACCCATCGCTAAAAATATCACAGACTGGAGGGCACTGTCCTGAATTGAGTCTCCAGGCATTTTGAAATTCACCCAGCCCTGGCTGAAGTGATCATTATAATCAGGCAAAGAAAGCAATCTGGATTCCAAACTGTAGCTATTTTTAAAATCATCTTGCCATAGCCCTGTTGGAGACTGAAAGGCCTAGAAAGGATGATCAGTAATTTCTTACTCTTGATGTAGCATTTGTTTGTAAGAAGCATATAACTGTAGGTAAATTGCATATATCTTAGCAACTGTTAAGATTTTTAATCTTTCTGAAGTCTCCAAAGTGATGGTGATAATGTTTTTAAAAGCCTCCAAACTCTGTTACAAGTTTTAGTTACCACCTACTCATGACCTCCCACACACTCCAGGAAACCAGCTAGATTTCCCAGCTGCTCTGCAGCAAGCTCTTTACAAGCACAAGTACAATTATACTCCAAACAAGGCTGGAGGTTTCCCTTACAGATGACTTTACTACCATTTCTCACAATACAGTAGGCTAGAGATGTCAAGCCATATGGTGGGCACATGCACCAGTGTGGTTAGGTGAAACAATGATAAGGAAGTCTGGTTGCATTTAATGCATCTGGGGATTCCCTTCCCAAAGAAGCTTTTTATTCCTGAAAAGAGAAAAAATAAGATATTCAAGGCCAGGTTGGATGGGGCTTTGAGAAACCTGATCTAGTGGAAGGTGTCCCTGTGCATGGGGGGTGGGCTTGGAACTAAATAATCTTTAAAGTCCCTCCCAACCCAAATAAATCTGTGATTCAGTGAAAAGCAACATTAAAGAGCAGCTTGCAAAGGTGACAGGGGTAGGCTGTTGTCAGCAATACCCATCTTGGGAAAGCCACTTGTGTAAAGAGTGGGAGAGAGCAATGGCGGCAGGAAAGCATGATCAATGCAAAGAGGTACCTAAACAGAAATAGGTGAGCAGGATATCCAGAGAAAGTGTGAGGCATAGTACAGTGATCAAGAGTAGAAGATGACAGCAGTATCACCTGGTAAGTGTGTGAAAGGAGGGACTCGGGGGCCAGGGTGGATTGCTGGCAAATCTTTTACAGTTTTTACCTTCTATCTGCATGGGACAACAATGGATTATCTACATCAAATAGAAATTTATGACCCAATGAGTGATATTTAAAAGACTCAATGGTGCATTTAATAACCAAACATTCTTCCTGATTAGTGCTCATTTGATCTCTTGAGGAGAGTGCTCCTTCTGACTGAGATTTTTTAAAAATGCCTTTGTCTCCCTATAGTTCATGTCAGATTCCAGGGAAGCTACAGACCTTACAAATATCTAGAAAATTAATTTTCCTAAGAATGTATGAATTATACACTTTATACTTCTTTGGTTGCTTTCTCTCTCTCTTAGCATCCTTTTAGAAGGAGGCAGAAGTTGGAAAGAAGAAATCCTGCTGGTTCTTCATTGAAGTTGCTCTTTCCTTTCTTTGTCAGTTTTATGAAGACTTTTTGAGCATTAATGCAAATTCTTAGCCACTTGCAAAGGTGAGAAAAATTGATCTCAAGTAATCTGCATGAATTTAGTAATTTAAATAAAACTGAAAAGGAATGAACTTGTGCCACTTGGCAGAGGCTTTGTTTCTCCTCTTTTCTGAGTCACATTTTCAAAAATATACTAGCTTGGATTCTCACCTCTCCATCTGAGAGGCAGAGAAGAGCCAGAGGTATAGAGAATAGGAAAAGGTGCACTATTTTTGACCTTGAAAATTCACTTTTAGAGAGACCACTCCCTGTCTGCTGCTTCTAGTCCTGAAGATAATCAGGAATGAGCAGTATCCTAGGGGAAATGGATTGCTGTGTGTCTCTGGTCACATCTCTTTTTAGGTATCCCTTATGCTTCTTGGGATTCCCACTAAGGAGAGGAAATCAGCCTTCAGCTTAATCTTGCAAAGGTTTCTCTTTTCCACTCTAAACCCCTCAAACACATGTAAATTGGTTTCAGGGAAAGGGGCAGGAGTATACCCTAGTCATCTATCCCACTGCTGGTCTGAACTTATGGGCAAACACGAAATGTCTGCTGCAATCCAGGCAGTGCATCATTTTTAACCTTCTGCTGTAGGAACTATGAAAGCAGGATTTGTATCCAGGGGCCACCAGATGATGAATGGTGGCTTTTTCCTTCTCATTTACTCTGTGACTATCTTCTGAAGTTAATCACCATTCGACAGACATGGGCAAACAAATCTTAGCCCATCTCAACAGCCTTGTGTTCTCCTTTAGCATAAATTACTGTGACTCAGCTGGTGAGGGAAAACACTGAAGTACTTCTTCAGGTTTTCTTAAAAATCACCCCATCACAGAGAGGGATTTGACCACCCACAGCAGAGTAGGAGCTGGTTCCCTTTGCACAAGCTTCTTGTCTGCATGCTGGCTTCACTGCCTTTAGCTGAACTTCTCAAAGAAAAGTTTTATAGGCGAGTGCACCAATATCAGCCAGATCAGCCTTCATTTAATAACCATTCTTCCACAGTAAGGAGAAAATGCTACCTCCCTGAATTCCCCATGGCTGCTCCTGCCATCTCAGGGACCCCTCCACCTCCAGTGTGAATCTGCTGGCTGCAGCAGTACAGGAGATGTCATCCATTTTATTTAGCACAGAGCAGCCTCCACCACCCACCTTTGCTTTATTTCCTCATAAGAGTCACAAAACTTTTGATGACCTTCCCTTTTGCTCCTGAAGAAAGGTTAACAGCCCTTGGGGCTTTTTGTTTTTCCTTCCCCTTCAAAAGTCAGCTTAGTTTTAATGATAAAAATAAACAAAACCATTGAAATGTCCCCATGGATCCAAGCCTGGTTTAACTCGGCAGAAGGGCACTTCCCCTCCTTTCTTTTGTCCATTAGGCCTGCCACTGAAACCTGTACTTGAATTTCAATGCTTTTTTTATGTGGGTATAATTTATCTCCAACTTTATCCTGCTAAGTTTGCTTCTCAAGCTCATTCTTTATTGCATCACAATAAAAGCATTATACAACTCATAGCTCCCTATAAAAAAAAGTTTCTCAGAGCAGTTAACGTGAGAAGTCATTCATGAATGTTGCAGAAAATATTTGTATTTTTTGTGTATATGCAGTCTGTATACTGTGTTATTCTAATGACCTGTAAATAAAAAGCTGTATATTTCTCCATAGCTCAATCTAGAGCTATACCTAGTAATGCCCATTCATTCACAGAAACAGCCCTGTCTAGTGTGGCACATACATAGCCCTGTCTAGTGTGGTGCATGCACAATTTCATTCTTATTTGAAATGCCAAAATAAAAGTGCCTTCTGTATTTTCTGCAGAATATTCTACCTTGAAATGGGTCCAGGTAATTTCTCAGTAGATGCAGATGAATTTTCCGCCATTTATATCACTGCTTAAATGTATTATTCATTCAGAATGATTGATTTGGTGTCCTGTCCATGTTGCTAAAATGCTTCTCTCTGTTTGTCTGTCTGTTAATCTGTTTTGGCATCTTACAGAGACAGATCTAGAGGAAACACTTTTTGTTTCTGTTGAAGTAGTGACCCAAAAAAAAAAATCTTAAAAAAGGAACATTTGATCTTTGAATTCATATTCATAAAAAAAAAAATCTATACCACTGAGATGACTGAATAGCTAAAAGGACAGATTTTTATATTCTGCCAGTGGTGTGCTAGAAGCACAGTGCATTTGTTTCTGCCTGATTAGTTGGATGCTGGGGCTGGGGAGCGAGGAGGAGACATGGCTGCAGAGGAAGGAGATGCTTTCCATAAGATCATGACCTCCATTCCAGTGTCATTTCACACCTCAGGCAGTGATCTTGTTACATCTCATAAGCTAAGCAAGGTCAGCCCTGGTCAGGCTAAGCGCTTGAATAGGAAACTTCTAAGGAAAGACTCAGGCACTGTGGAAAGCAGGGCTGGTGGCTGGGTAGGTGACATTATTCTCTTGGAGTTGGTACAAAAGACATGCTCTTTTAAGGAGCCTCTGTGCATTCACTGGCAGCCAAAGGCACTGCCTCTCTGGTGAGCCAGACCCAGAGGCTGCAGCAGCTGAAGTTATTAGCAGCATTTCTTCCCATTTCACCCTGGAGTAGAGGTGCTAACCCCACTGGCTGCCCAAGCTCCATGCTGGGTGATTACCAGTGTCCCCAGAGCTCCCCACTGCAGTTCCCATAGCAGAGGTCACACTTTGCTCTACTGCTTTGGCAAGCTTGCCCAGGCAGCAGTGCTGGCAAACTCTATCCCCAAGCAACCTGCAGCTCAGGAGGAGGCAAATTGAACATATGTGCTGGGAAAGAAAACTGCTGTTTTGGAAGGGTGCTTACTCGTGAAAGGGAAATAATGAAAGCCAAGAAATGCTCACGTGAAAATCTTGGTGCCACCAGTTCTCCTGGTCTCTTCCCTTGTGTTCCTAGTTATAGTCTGTCTTCTCTTCTGAGGTGTCTTGACTCATCTGTGACACAGGCTCTTATAATCCCCACTATCTGCAGCAAGAAAAAGTGTTACACTCTTCATGTTCTGGCAGAAAGCTCCTGCTGCTGTTATGGGGTGAATGTGTTGTATTGCTATAGTTTTTGACAGCAACATGAAGGTTCTGGAAAAAGAGGAGGACAACTGTGGTATGCTTCACTCATTGAATGAGATGCAGGACACACGGCTAGGGAAACCAGAGGAGTAAAAAACTCTCCCCAAACCCATAACTCTAATGCCAGCTATACTAGGAAGTGTGCTGCTATATGGTACCATGTTTAGAGAGATGACTAATTTGGGTATTTAATGAAAACACAAAAACCCTCCTAGCCTTATTAGAGTAGTCTACATTTTAGTGTTGCATCTCTTGTCTGAAAGTGCTCTGCTTGCTGTTTCAATTGTGAATTTTTTGAAGTGAGGGTGTTTCCCAACCCTACTTTTCATCTCTCAGTTAGAAAAAAGTGGTGAGATGAGCACTCTGTCAAAATCCTAAAAGTAAAGGAATTCAGGATAACAAAACTAGAACCAGCTGAAATATTTTGCTTGGTCTTCAGATTAAAGGCTTGTTATCTCTGTTCAGTGCAAAGAAGTCCTTCAGAATTCAAGGGCTCACTGCTGTCCCTCCCCTGTTGGTGTGGGCACTCCTCAGCCAGTTTGCCCAGTGACTGCTCCTGTCTGAGCAGTCGTGCACAGCTGTGGGTGCCTCCATCTAGGCACAGCACAGATGGCAACCTTGTTATTATGGACCTAAAATCTGAACCCTTTGACCTCATAAGCATTTCACACCTAGTTCAGGACCCGTGGGTAGTGTCTGGACTGGTTCTTCATAGCCCCACCACTGGCACAAGAGACAGTCAAAAACAACCCAAAACTCCACTTGAGGGTCTTTAAAAATGCTCTCTGTATTTGATGTCTGCTTTCCAGGTCGCTTATAACATGCCATGCCCCAAAATGACATTAGGTGAACAATAGTCATTTTCTGTGATAGACACATTCTCAAATCCCCTACATTTGTGTTTGTTGCTGTTGTGATTCTTCACCTGCTGCCCTTTATCTAGCAAAGAAAGGTGAGTTCAAAGAGTGCTCTGGAGGTCTGTTATGGTTTTAATGATGAGGTGAAGTTGGAAGGTCTTGTGTATGATGAACTTAATAGGGCATTCTTCTCATTTATGCTGACATCCTTTACATGGAGTTGTGAAAAGGAAAAGGCACAGGCAACTGATCACAAGCAATTGATTTATTAAGAAATAACTGCCCCTTAGCTGTAAGTGAAGGTCCAATAAGGGAAACAAATATTTAATAAGCCCATATAATCCCACTGGAGTCACAGTGGCCTTACATCCCCATTGTCTTCTCCCATTTGCTTTACTTTGCTATATGAAGCCATCAGATAAAAAAACTATGATGAGAATAAATAACAGAGCTGTGTAAATAACTGAGATTTTTATTTTTCCTGGCTATGCTGAGAAATCATGAGAGAAATTCATTTGCAGCTGTCCTGCAATGAAATCTTTCCAACATTTTTTGGCAATCAATTTAAGTTAACTGTAGCATTTTCTTCAGCCTCAAATTATTTTTTTTTTCCTCTGGCTTAAGCATCTACAAGATTTTTAATTACAAAATAAATTGAAAGAAGTATCAGAAGTGGCAGAAGTTAGTTGAACAGAAGGGGCACTAATTTTTTTCTCAATACCAGAATGAAAGCTTTAGATTGTTTTTATTGAATTTTGTTTTGCAGCATCGCAAATCCACTGAAAATTTTGAACTATTTTATTTCAGCAAATCACTTTTTTTCTCTGAGGAAAAGTTATTGCTACAAAGGGATTTGCCAGTCAGCACTTGCATTCTCAGTGTTAATGCTGTACATGTTTATTCCAGGCACCCCATGCTCCTATAGAAAACCCAGGGTGATATGAATGAGACTGATATACACATACAACAAGAAATTTTAATATGGAAAATTTTGGAGAGGTATGGCTGTTTGTTTTGAGGTTTTGGGGTAAATCTGTAGAGATAAAGCTGATGCCTGAAGGACCAAAACCACTCAGTTTTCCTTTTGATGAATATTGTGTGATTTTGAGCTTAAAGTACCACACAACTTCCATCACAGATATTTTCTGCAACAACTCCAAAGACCTAAGCATTTTTGAGACAGGGGTATAAATCCATCTGTGCTGGCTTTCACAGAGACCAGGATAGACTATTTTAAGGTTGTGCAAGAAGACAGACAATGCACTGGGGTTGGTCAGGAAACAGAGTCAAACCTAGAGCTCCAGTTAGCATTGCCAGACAAAAATAAGCAGCTGAGTAGCTACAAGTTACAGAGGAAACAGTGTAATACATTCATTTAGTTCCAGGAAATGATGCTTGGCTATTGTGAATGGGAAGTGGTGAAACCTGATGGGGAGTGCAACAGAGGGAAGTCTGTAAGGGTTTGTACAACCTCCCCAGTGCCTTCTGGATGAACCTGACTGCTCACCTCCCCTCTGCTTCCACCCTTCCCACTCATGTGTGGACCTGAGACAGTGAGAAAGAAAACAACTTTGTGAAAATCATGCTGAAAAACAGGAATACAGCTCTCCCCTGGGCTTTCTCATCGTAGGCTGGCATGCAACCAGGAGACCTGTTCTTTTCAGCAAGAATTTGGGTCTACCACACTGAAAAAATAGGATTTTTTTGGACTGTCTGCTTATTTGTCTTTTTAAAAACTAGTAGCCAAGAAAAAAAACCCCACCAAACAAAATCCAAACAACGGTCCTTTGCCTTTTTCTTTTCAGAGGTGCTTCCTGCAGTAAGAGCCACCAGGTCTTCACTTATATATTCCTACTTGTAGTAGGTAGGTTGCCCCAGTATTTTTGTAAAGTAAAAGTCAAGTTGAGGAAAGGCGGACAGACAGGCAAGTAAATTGAAGGGTTAGTGCCTGAACAGCTGTTTGATGACATTAATGCACCATGACTGCAATAGAGTAACCTTTGAAGAGGTTCATCAGGAGCTCAGCCATGTAGGAAAACATACAACTGGACTTGGTGTGCTGTACCAATTAAGCTGGAAATGTCTGAAACAGCAGCTACCAAATGGGAAGATGGAGGTAATGGGAGAATGAGGCTGCTTCTGTAGGGAAGATTCCAGCAGCTCTCCTGGAGTAAGAACTGAGCCAATCCAGGGCTAAGCAGCCACTCATGCAAGGAGAACACCTATGATAAAATTGTTAATTTATGTCACAAAATAGGCAAATTGGCAAAAGCATCTGCTCCTCAGGGTCACCGGACTCCAGCAGAAAGAGATGTTTCTGAGCCTGAGGAAGAAGCAGAGCCCTGAAGAGAGTATTCTCTTTCCCTGTGGACATTTCTTTTAGATGTGTTACTGGGCATGGAGAGCTGGCAGCCAGGCAGTGAAATTTGCCATAACTTTGTTCACAGTGGGACACGCACTCGCGCTGACCGGCAGCCGATGGATCGACCTCTTGGAGTGCCTGAAATGGAGCTTTTCATGTTCAAAGGGAAAGAAGGCTTGAAGATTTGGAAGCTGGCACAGGGTGTGAAGGTGCCTGCCTCTGATCTTTGCATGCCTCAGTTCTTCCAGGAAAACCCAGGCCAATTGCTGTTTTAAAAAAGTGATTTAATTTTAAAACCTCCCCCACACCCATTATTAAGCCAGCGTGATTTTCAACACAGAAAAGGTTTGTGCCATGTGAAGAGAAAGTAAGGAAACGTGAGGCAGGCCCTTGCAGGTACTAAAAATAGCATGTGGGGGGACACAACCGAGGAAGTCACTTCACAAGAGACAGGGATTGAGTGGCTTCCACTCTGTGAGACTTTTCTGAGCTCAACTAATTAATGTTTGTAAAGCACTTTGAAGATGAAAAGCACCAATTTATCGCTAAGTTTAATTATTTGGATCAAGTTACTTTAGACTTTCACTAGCTGCCTTCAAACACCACTGAACTCTTCCCTCTAAATCATGAGCAAGCTCAAGGCAGAGTTTCAGAAGTCAAAGCTGCAGCAGTACCTTGTGATGATGGCTCGTGGGTGGAGGATGGGCTTCATATATACACCTTGACTTTGACTTCACCTGAGTTCTCAGAGACACTTAAAACAGGGTTCCTGTTGAGCTCCTAATGAATTTCAGCCACCTTTAAATTAATAATTAAGGGGTTTTAAGGCTGGCAATTAGAAGGAAACCAATTTTGTATAGAATCACATTTACACTCCACAATCATGTTTCTAATACACGTGATTAGCACCAGTGATAGAATATGAACTCTTGATAATAGTGTGCCTGCTAGTTGGCAGTCCTGTTAGGTAACAGATATTAAGCACATGGATACAAACACAGGTGTAGATGTACCAGCTGGAGGAAATGCAAGGAAAATAATCACTTAAACAGCATATTCCACTCTTTGGAGGAGAAAGGCTTTAAACAGACAGGAATAAAATCTTTGGAGAATTCATCAAGTGAGATAAATGAACATGATGCCTTAGACTGCAATCTTCATTCTGAAGTGGACCAATATTGTTCACCATTCCTAAAGGTAATATTCTCTCTTTTCTTTTCCAGATGAAGTAGTTAAAAGATTCCTCACCACATTACTATACCTGTCTTGGCAAGTGAGGCATTTTTCTTCTTCAGATAGCATCCCCAGGGGACATTTAATTCTGAATGATTTCCTCATTATAAATATGGTTTTACTCATGAGAAACAGAATGTCCTAGTAAAATAGGGCATGTCAGGGCAAGAGATTAATGGGTTCAACACCACGATTGAAATCTTGATTACTGAATAGAAGTATCTACAGAATTAATGATAATTTTGGGATCTCCACTTATCTCAGTAGGATGCTGCTCATCATTTTCTGATGATTAAATGGGAAAGTGTTCCTCACCACTTGTAAACTCTAATCACAAACACAACATTAGCTCTAAGGATGAAAAAACCTCATCAGACATAGATAAACAGGGGTTTGCCCAAACTGAACTTGGAATTAGTTCAGGAAATACTGTTTGCTGCATCCCCTCTGCACCTCCTGATTTAGCTATTTGACTAGAAAGCTGAAACATGGAGGGCTTTTCTAAGTCTACCATTTTCTCAGGAATCAGATGGGAGACCTTGTACAATTTCCAAGCTAGATTTTAGCTAAGCAAGATTTGCACACACATAGTACAGAAGCTCTGGAAATTTTGGGCCCCTTGTTCTGCCATTTGCAAGAGACATCACCCAGGGATGTTCACCATGAAAGCTGCTTTTTAGGGTAAAAGCTGTTTGCACCCACAGCACTCACCTGGGAGCAGCTGCTCACTGGCAATCAACAGTCAGACCTGACCTTCTGCTTTTAGGAAGAAATTCAAAGGGTCTGGCAGGGAAGCCTCCCTGAAACAAAGAAGGAAATTTGTGCACATGAGCCAATAGTTGTTATTTTCCTTTTTTAAGGAAGACCCTCTTCTGTAACACCAGTTAGGGAACTAGAGACTAGATTTTTTTTTTTTTTTTTTTTAATGCATACAGATTGTGACATGTCTGCTCCAACAGTGATGCACTTCTGCCATGGGCAATGGATCCATACATGTGCATTTTTTTACCTCCTTTTTTATCTGCAGTGCAGGTTTCCATTACACATTCTGCACTTGTTTCACACACACACAATTGCTGTAGAAATCAATGGAAGTCCTATGTGCAGAAAAGGCACAGAAAGTGCAACAGAGATTTGCACCATGGATTAAGAGATTTTCAGTGCTGATCAAAGAAGAATTTTGTCCGAGGTTTGTAAAGCACTTTTGAATCCTGCTTGATGAAAGGCGCCATAAAAATGTAAAGCTGCTGTTGTTGTTAATGTTCCCTTGGCACACAACAGGAGGAAAGATGCTGAAATTAAAGCCACATATATTAATATTGATTAAGAAATAAGAAAATTCTTCTAGAATTTGATCTGCCTTTCATTATGTGCACTTGATCTTCCATTTTCAAACAGGGCATAGTTATGTACTGGAAAATCACAGCCTTGAACTCCACCAAACCAGAACTACAGATTATATATTATTATATATAATTTTGGAAATCTGTCTGGAATACACCATAAAGCAGGAATAAAAGAAAAACTGTAAGGACATTTGTATTTGTCAGTGTCTCCCCAGACAGAGCCCTGAGGATATGATATTCTTAGAATAAAGCTTTCATTTCACAGTGCATCACTGGGAAAATTAACAAGCTCTCCTCATGCTGTTCCATAATTCATTTTCTTTGTTTTAGATATTGAGCTGAGCTGGTACAGTAACTTAAATAGATAGGGGAGATTTTAAGCACAGATTTGGATTCTGGCTGGTTTGGGTTGTTTAGTTTTGTTTTGCTGTTTTCCTCCTTTATCCTGCAACTTCCTGGTATCTAAATAAGAAGTTGCCTCAATTTATTTTAGCACTTGCCTTTTAAATGGAAAGTGCCAAATGCTACTGTAATAATTTAAAATACATCAGAGCAGGCTCCCTTCAGCTAGTGTATGGGGTGTAAGCTGCATCTCCTGCAGCACCAGAAGTTCTTTCAATGTTCAATCCTGAGAGAGAATCTGCTTGTCTGCACCAGTGGCAATAGGAGACCAAGATGCCACAGAGTTCAGAGAGAAGTTCCTTGGGGTGAGATCAACCATCACTTTTGCTTTACCTGAACCTCAAATAACACCAGGCAATTACCTTGAAAGACAAAAATTTTTGCTGTTGTTTTCCAGAAATGCATAGTTACATTTTTGCAGAAAGTCACACAAATGCTTCAGAAGCAAAAGGGATATTCCTGACTCTGTTTTCTACCAAGAAACTCCTTTTGTACTTAGAACTCCTGTGAGTCCAGAAACCAAAAGGGGAGGCCATAGCAAAGCTAACTTTTCTCATTGAGAAACAGTTTCTCACTGAACAGCAAAAACATTTTAAAAATTGAGAAAAATATTATTCCTTTCTCCAGCTCTACTCTTTCAAATGTAGAGGAAAAAGAAACACTCCAGCAGAAAGCTCCAGTTTGAATGTTTAAATATGTGTTAATAATAACAGGAATGGTGAAGAAGGGGCTGTGGTCCCCAAAGCTCCAACACTGGCTTCAGTAACATCACTCCTTTCAGGCTCTCCTGCCTGCACAGGAGGAGAGATCAGCATGTATCTTCTCTCAAACATCCCAGGACAAGTACTTGCCCACTTGCCAATGAAAGCTCTTCTTGTCATTTTAGGGAAACATTACCTACATACCTGCCCCTCAACAAAAAAAAGTAAATTCTTGGGGAAGCTGTGATATGCCTGGTACACAGTAGCCTACGGGGGACTCATGCAGCTTTGGCTTGGTTCTCACCTTGTTCCTTGGCTATGCCTGCACATCCTTTCAGAAAATTCAATCTTCTAAAAGAACCATTGTTTCCTGCTCAGCTACAAACAGCAACTGAGATAGAAGGACGTAGTCTGAGGTGCTACCTGTCATAAATAGAGTCCAAAATGGAATTATTACTTTATACTTTCAAGTGGTCTGGGAGCTGAAGGGAGCCATTGACCTCAATGCCTTACCACCCTTATGCAAAATTTTATTAATAAATAATTTTTTTATTAGTAAATAAAGTTTTTTACTGCGATAAAAAACAACCTTGTTATAAACAAAATGTTGAGTTGCAGTTGAGAGAGCTGACAAAATTAAATACACTCTTAGGGTATCTGTAGTAGGAAAGCCATCCCTATTCCCCACAGATAATCTCAAAGACTTCCTTGCTGCATCTCCTTTTCCATCTGCTTGCTGTTGGTAGAACATCCCATTGTCAGACTGTTGGGTTTATAAGATGACAATCTGAAACTGGATGAAGTCCATCTCCCTCTGATGTGAGAAAATTCATTCAGCTGGTAGTTCTCAATAAGAAGTGATGCTATCTGGTCCAGAGACATCTCTTTGTCTATGCCCATCTGTACAGCGGCTGGTGCACTGTGGCATTACTGCAACACAAATAATAGTGGAGGCAGTGCATGGTGAAAAGGTATCTTCCCTAGAAAAAGCTTCCTCCTTATCATAGCTGGTAATGCAACTGTATTATTCTGGCTTTTGGACATGATAAACCTGTTCTTGCAAAAGAGCAACTGCCCTCAGCTCCCAATCCTTCTGGCATTCATCAGCTGGCACTGTTCAGTGCTCTATAAGAGTGAAGCTCTGTGGGAGCTCTACCAAGGGAGGATGAGGGTGCTCTGATGATGGTAAGCTCCCTGGGTATTTGGCTACAATACTGCTCATCCAAAGGGTCATTACCACAACTGTGACCCCAGTCTGTGGTGGGATTTACTGTGTGCTGGAAGGTCTGGTTCTTCCTCATCCTGCCTACAACCGATAAGGAGCCCTGCCTCAGTCTATAGTGCACATTTCTTACTCTACAGTTGTGTAGAGGACAGACAATACCCTCTGCTGTCTGATACCTGTGCTTATATGGCTGTGCATACTTCGAGTATTTGCATAAATGTTTCAGAACCCCATTAAATTACTAAAAACAAGCAGGCTCCAAAAGTTAGAGAAAGATGAAGAAAAAATTCTGTACTGCAATTTTCAAGTTCAATGAATCTGCTTTGTGCCACAATCACAACTAGCCAATCACAACACCAGTATTCCCTTTGATGCATATAAAATGTGTTTTTAATTTCACTAGGCTGCTGCTCACTCTTATTTGAAAAGGTATTTGAAAGAGTACCTGGGAATTACTAGATTCCCTAGTTTTACCACTTCTGTCATGTCATTTCATAATTTTCTCTTGTGTAAAATACAGTCTGAACATCATGAATCCTTCCTTATAGTGACCTTTCCTTGTCTCTGAACATTATCATCACCTTCTTGTCTCTCTGACAGTCTGCTTCTTTCACAGTGCAGGAATGAGTGTAGCCAGACATGTTCCTACACTTACAAATAACATTATGGTCTTTCTGATGACAAGATATTTATTGCCATCTCTACTACAAAGCCATGTCTCTACCTGTACTGGCAAAGCTTCATGCTCTACCAGCTGCTTTATTTAAACAGGGACTATTGGGACTGCCAGTTATTTTTGAGCAGAAGAGGTGACACACCATGAAGATTGCCAGAATGTCTCCTATTAGTGAGTGGATCTTGTTCGATGCTGGCTTCTCACTCCGAGCTTTGTGTTCCCCTCACCAGATGGATGTTGGCAGATGGCAACACTGTTTTGCTGTTTAATTATTTAAAATGCTGCATACAAATCTACCTTTGGCATTCAACAATAGAACAGGGTATTTGTTGTCCATATCCTGTCTCTGATAGGCTGTTTTGTATTTCCCTCTTTATAAGCCTCTGGAGGTAATTCTGGTTCGGGTACTTACATGCAGTGGGTCTCCCATACAGGGGGTAGCACACTTGCTGTTGTGGACTGGGGCTACCTGAAAGACAGAACCTGGCTATAAACCAAAAGGACAGTCCATCATCTTCACTTACAAAGTCAAAGAATCCTGAAGGTTAGAAAAGACCTCTGAAGTCATCTAGTCTGACCTCTGACTAAATACCACCTTGTGAACCAGACCATGACACTGAGTGCCATGTCCAGCCTTTCCTTAAACACCTCCAGGGACAGTGACTCCACCACTTCCCTGGGCAGCCCATTCCAAAGTCTAGTCACCCTTTCCCCGAAAAAATTCTTCCTGATGTCCAACCTGAATCTCCTCTAGCACAACTTGGGGTTCATCCTCCTGCTGTTGGTTTCCTGAGAGAAGATGCAAATTCCCACCTGGACACAACTTCCTTTCAGGGAGCTGTAGAGAGTGATAAGGTCCCCCCCAAGCATCCTTTTCTCCGAGCTAAACACCCCCAGCTCCCTCAGCTGCTCCTCATGTAAACCTCCAGGTCCTTCACCACCTCTGTTGCCCTCCTCTGGTCTTGCTCCAGCACCTCAGTGCCTTTCTTGAAGTGGGGAGCCTGGAACTGGGTGAAGTACTAGAGGTGTGGCCTCACTAGTACTGAGTACAGAGGGAAAATGTGTTTGTGTGCTCATCTGAAGGGTTCCCTTTGACTTCAGTCACCAATGGACTGTCTTTCCAAGAAAAGCAGGAAATAATTTTTAGTAGTAGAGGTTATTAAAAATGGTAGATGTTTGATGTTGTTGGAAGAGTTGGAAATGATGCCAACTTATCACTGACCTTGGACTGGGGATTGTCCATCCTGGTTCTCAGGACCACTTTCAGTAGAACTGGAGGCATGAGTCTGGACTCTAACAGAAGGGAAAGAGTTTGTCATCAACACTGGAAGTGACATGCTTTGATTTTCTCTGAATCAAATTACTGCTACTACAAATTTTTGAGCTTCCCTCATGTCCATCTAGTCACCAGCCATTAGCATTAAGTTTTTACTAGTTAAAAAATTGCCATAAGCTTCTTGTTTTCTTGTCTTGAGGTTTTGTGAGACTGCAGAATGTCAACAGAGCCTGTAAAACTTATGGTACCAAATTGTTCTCCCATTTACAGCAGTCCACAGGATCACCACCCATTCTGAATCACACCTTGATTGCATGTAGCCCCTAAACTGCCAGCTGCATGATCCAGATCAGGCATGTCCCATTGGTTGTGCTGTTGCCCATGTGATGAGCCACTCCCAGGATTCAGGTCTTGGCACACTGGTCTATAGACAGCCCTGCAAGAAAGGGCTCACATCCTCAGGGTGAAGCACCTGTTATACTCAGGGTGTTTTGGTTTGGGGAAAGAAGAATGATTGGGAAAATGGGAGGGGAGGAACATTTCAAAGCACCACATCCTGCTAATTGGCCAACAGTGTGGTGAGGAATAAAAAAGGAAGAGATTATTATGTGCTACTGTGAGGCATTAATGTTTGGGAAAGAGCCCCTTGAAACAGCTTTTATGGCAAAACCCCACAGGTTAAGCAGCAGAACTCCAGTTATCCTGTAGATTATTTTACAAGGAAAAGCAGCAACAACAAACACATTAATACAACTTAGTGAGATAATAGCTACCCCAGGCTGCACTGATTGGAAACAATTGGCAGAGCCTGGAATATAAGGAATCGCTTCCTGCAGCAATTTCCTTTTATTAAAAAAGCATTTAGAGCATTTACAGGCTTTTCATTTCTCAAGGATCTATTTTTAACTCTGTGCTCTCCTTAAAGACACAGTTCAGTCCAGCTGAATGCATAGCTAGATCAGGTGGAATTTGCTCAGAACACAGATGTTTGCCATCCCAGCATCACTGCAGAGGCTTTCACCCATAAGATGTTACTGAAATCTTCTTAAAGCAAGAAAATTCAGGCAAACCACCCTGCTTTCCAACCTAGGCACAGAACCACAGAATTACAGAATGAATAAAGCTGGAAGGGACCACAGTGGGTCATCTGGTCCAAATTCTCTATTTCAGCAGGGTCATCCTACAGCAAATCAGGTGGCAATCCTGTAGAACAATTTCTGCCCATATCTGCACAGCAAGATCAATTCAAACATGTAGGTATGAAAGTGCATTCCTTGAAAAAGTCAGCCATTAAAATGTTGCATCCTCATTTCCAACACAAATGGAAGTAGTTAAACCTCCAAGATTCGTAGAACTTCAAAGCATCACTGAAATAAAAATTATAGCCACCTCAGCTGAAGGCCCCTTATTCATTCCCTGTTGGAGCTATCAACAGCAATTGTGAGTTTGCTTATTTTTGTTTGTTTATTTAACAGAACCTTGGTCCAACACAGGAATTTTAAAAAACGTTTGTTTCTGAAATAGTTGAAATGAATTTTCATTCCTGTTTTGTTTTCTCATGTGAGAACACTAGAAAGAAGTGTGATTTGGGTCAACTAAAAATAAAACATTTTCACTGTAGAAACAGAAGGCTACATATCTTTTCATTTAAGTAGCCTTACAGCCTAAATATGAGTTTGAAACAAAAATAATTTGAGTATCTCCTTTAACTAATATGGAGACATTTTATTTGAAGACGGATAAACTGGAACACTCTTGACATGTGACACAGTTGCACAAATATTTCTGCCCAAGCTTTGATTTTTTGTTGTGAAGAGAAACATTTGCCCAGCTCCAGCTTCAAGACTTTAGGGAACAGACATGCACAGAGTCATTTCCCAGCTATTCTATGAACTATCAGAGGAACCAGCCCTGCTGTGAGGATGGAAAAAGGGATCAGAACCACAAGGCACACAGACACAGCACCTGGATAGTGTTGGAAGAGCATTTCCAGGTCACTCTTCTAGGGTGTGTACTACTCTGAAGAAAGGCATTTTTTTCTAGTCTAGTTGTGTAAAGTTTTGTTGTAACTTTAAAATAGTTGATTTGGGATCTTGAAAAAAAGTTGATATGGTATCTGTTAGGACAGACAATATTTAGCTATCCTACTTTAGCTTGAACTGCCTTTTCTACCTCTCAAATCAGTGTCATTTAGAGAGGGAGATTATCCAAGTTGTGAAGAAAGGAATGAGAGGTCTAATAACATGTTCGTTTTATTAACAGCAGCACAACACTGTTCCCATCTTTGCAGTCATAACTGGTCAGCTTTCCAGTGTGTGTGCCCAATTATAACTTGCAAGAAACCATGTATTTCATAAAGAATTCAGTGAATTTTCAATATTTTCTAAAGTTCTGTAAATGAACAATGCACTTTTTACAGGTCTTTCATCAAGGAGTTAATAACCAGATAAAGATTGTCTTTTCATCAGTTTCTAAGTGATGCTCCATTCGATTGAAGAAGATCAAAAATGATGATCAGAAAATAAAAAGGAAGTTTTAAAGGCAGACTTTGTAGAACAATTTAACTGTCTCATTCCTGTTATTTCAGAAGTGTCACTGGGTTTCCTTCAGGCTTAAAAAAAAAAATAAATTCTCATGGAGCGCCAGTAATTGCCTTCTTCATACTTTAATTTTAGAAACACTTGTGTTAATGGTGGACAACATAACTTTACCAAATAGTAGCCCAGGCCTAAGTGAAAGCAGTACCAATGACAGCAAAACTATTAAGATCCTGCCATTGTCTGCTGCAATACTTGTGGTCCTAATCTTACATCCTACCCCAGACTGCCTGCAGGGAGCCATCCCACAGTGACCCTGACCCATCTCACTGCCACTTCATCAGCTACTCTGTCTCTGGGGTCTGGGGTGCAGGCACCTTCTGGGGCTCTGCAAGCCAAGTGCGGTGGGGAGAGAGGACAGCCCTCATGCAGAAGTTCCTTTATCTTTAGTGTAGGAGAAGAATATTGTCCTTCTGCATTTAGTTTTACATGAAAATTTCCTCTTTTTTTCAATCGTCTCATGAAAGCCTCCTGTATAAATTTTCAATCCCTGGCTCTTTTGCCTTTTTCCATTTGCTAAGACCTGATTTACTGCTTTTAATTAGAAATAGGCAAATTTCCTCTGAAGATGTGAGATGCTGCTTCCCTGAACCCAGCTCAAACATGTACCTGCTTTGCTGAGCTCTTCACAGCACAGCTTCATCCTTTTGTCCCCTCTGTCCCTGTTGCCTCTCTGTCAGGGGAGCCAAGCACCTCATGCAAGCACTCCCCTCTCCCATCCTTCCATCTAACCATGGTTCACTCCCTTTCTGCATCCTACTCTCACTGCAGCATCCATAGCAAAACCCAGTATAATCCTCCTATTGCCACCAAAAGAAGCTCCCTCTCTGAAATTGCCTGAGTAGTTAAATGTTGGTCACTTGTCCCCTGACAGGGATTTGCTTCATAGTGGGTCATTTATCTGTGGTAGTTAATAATGAGTGTTTGATGCAAGCTAATTCAGACACTGGATGCTGTCATCCAAACATCCAAATTATATTTTCTGTACAGCCAGAGATGTAACCCTGCCTTCTCCTTGTAGAGAGGGAAAGTGAGGCAGAAAAGGACCAAAGACATGTTGTCATCTTGAGTTATTCCATCCTGTGGTTTGAATTGCTCCCATCAAGTGAGTGCTGGCATTTAAGGGAGGTTCCAATCCAGGAGTGATTTGAATTTCCAGAATTCAGTATTTCATAGTTTGTAATCATCCTACATAGTGAAGCCTGCAGAGAATCAGAAAATGATGCATTTAATTTTAGACCAAGTTTATCGAAGCACTGGTCTTTAAGAGAAGCACTTTTGGGCAAACTCAGAACACTCAAAAAAACCATTTTATTGCAGGCACTTTGCACACTACCTTTGTCAGGATCAAATAGGATGGAAAAGGGGATAGTTAAACAGCGATTGACACTACAACATATTTTACAATATGCTTGATCCAACTGTTCTAAGGAGCAGTTATCTTAAGATCTGATTCTTAAAATCGATTATCTTTTCAGCAGGGTGTATAAATAGATCAGCAGAAGAGCCAGCTAATGACTCACAGTTGCAAATTAAATGGAATTTGTTACGAATATGATTCATTGAAACATTCCTAACAAATCAATTTGTTTCAATCACACTGTAATTCAATAATATTATTTAGCATTTGTATGGTACTTTCAATAGCTCATGAACTTTGCAAACATTAATTGTCTGTGTTTCACAGTGATATTGTGAGCTGCTGAGTGGGGCTGTGTCTCCTTTGTAGGTGAAAACACCCAAAGAGCTTAAGGAAATTTTAGCCCCTTGAAAGTGTTGAAATTAAAATTACTGTTTTACTTTTTTTGCTATCTGTCCTCAGACATGGTGCACAGTGGTGGCTCAGAGTCCTGAGCATTCATGGTGGTTTTGGCCTGTCATGGTAGAGCTGGCATTTAAAAATCACACCCTTCTGTTGCAGAGCTTGACATCCCCTCTTCGCAAGCTTTCCTCACCGCTGTGGTGCTTATCAATATGATCCTTCTTTCTGCCTTTCCCCCATTTAAAGGCTGAGCTCTGGAAACCTGGTGGCCCTGTGTCTACACCCAGGGACAGTCCTCCTTGCTGCACCCCATAGGCAGATCCTGCTCAGGCCTTAACCTGCCTTCTTTGTCCCCTCTTCAATGATCGGTTCACATATTCCTTTGGCAGCTCACATGTGTCCAATTGCAGTAAACTTCAGCTTGAGCTGCTCATCCAATGAATCTTGCAGAAAAATGAAACACTGCATAACACATACTAAGGCCAGAAAAAGGGCTCAGCCTTCAGGTAGTCACTGCCTACAAAATGGACACGGATGTCATAAAGGGTTTTTAAATGCACAGAAGAAAAGCTACCTGATTGTTACTCATTCCTTGCTCAGAAATCTGACAATACCACAAGTGCTACTCTAGGACCTATGAAAGTTTGCTTTAAGCAAGATGACATAAGGTGAGTTACTTCCGGATGTGAAGGCAGAATTTAGATGAGATTTGTCCCACTCCCATCTCCCATGTTCACCCATGAGATGGTGTATGAGAGGTGGCTACTGGAGTGCTGTTTGTGGATCCATGTGTCTGACAGCACCGTATGGACAGGAATGCATGAAGATGGTTATATACACAACTGTAGGAATCTACCATCTTGATTTCTATCTACTACTGTACAGCACTGTAAGCCTAGAGGACGTGCAGTGCTCCAACTATTATATCACAAATGAACCCAATCTCATCTCCTCTCTGAAATCAGGATCTGATCTTTCACAGAGCACAACATTAAATTATGGAACTCACAATGCTGCAGAGGCCAAAAGCAAAACCATCTCCACAATGTGTTAAAATAATAATGAAAGAAATGGTCACCGAGGGCCACAATGACGTGGACAGGTTCTGTAGCTCAGGAACTCACTAAAGGACAGACTTCCAGAAGCTGGATCTGGCTAGTGGGAAATTGTCTTTTGCATATGTCTATTTGCTTATTACATTCTTCAGGTGCTTGGTAGAGGTTGCTGCCACAGACAGAATGCTGAGGCAGACACACCTCAAGTGTGACCCTGAGCAGCTATTTTTGTATTATGTTTTCCATAAACACAGGCTGAGGATTTGGGAGAAATCCTGGCTAAAATGGGGCTATGACTGTAAGAAACTGATGGTCATGATGTCTGTGGAGAGTAGAGAAAGAGAAGCTGTCATTATGCAAACAATAATTTATGAACCATCATTCACTGTGTCACACGACGTAAAAAAAGTGGGGGTTTATTGCCCAGTTTAATTTATTTTTTAAGAAATCTCTAGTCCCACCTCCCTAGTTTTCTGCCTATGCATATGGTCATCTTCAGTCAATAAAGGCTGATGTTTCTATACACAAGGAAGGTTCTACCTGGAAGCACTGGAAGCACCTAAGGACTAAAACTTGATATAAATCTTGATTACTGTGTTTACACCCTTCCCTGTATTTACTATTTTTAACTGCTCAGCATTGCTGGCTGCCCTTGGTTTGTTGCCTTCTTGCTTGCATCCTCTGTGCTCTGTGCTGAGCACAGTATCACTGAGCATAGAAAAACATGTTTGGCTCCCTGCTTATGGCAAAACACTGAACTGATGTCTGGTGCTCCCCACTGAGACCTTTTCACTATAAACTTCACAGTCAAATAAGTCACCTTGATGCCAATATTTGTCCCTGTTCCCTGATGAAATGCATAAATCATATTGCTGTTCCTTATCAGCTTGTAGCGCTTGCTTAATGGGTAGCTCTGCTGCTTCAGCAGGGAATTAGCTAGAACAACATTACACTGATAAAGTAAGGAGAGCAAGCATCCATCAGTGGGTCAATTAGTAATGTTAAAAATGAAGCTCTGAAATAACTCAAACAGTAAAACAATCATTCTTGTGCACCTATTTAAAACTGGTCAGTGAGTATGAAGTGAGGGAAAGAAGAAATAATCTGGGATATGTTCTTTTTTAGATACATGCCAAAACCTCCCTTTAATAACAGTATCTCTCATGGCCTTAGCAGCTTTTATCTCTAAACTCTTTAGATTGTATCTGCAGTCACTTTCAGTGAATCTGGATTTGAAGCCAGCTCTCAGTTCTTATCAACCTTGGACAAAGCTTGGCATGCCGACACCAAATAGGCAAACCTTTGAGTTCGAACCCCCACCTGTAAGCCAATCCTCACACACTCACCAAAGAGAAGTCAGACTCCTTTTGCACTCCTTGAAGTGGCAATAGGCTTCCCAGGCAGTTTGACTTAGCAGGGCCAGGGCAGGGCATCCAGGGACAGAGATTTGCAGAGCTCCTGAGGGCCCATCAGTGCTGCAAACTGGCTGGAGTTCAAAGCCATGAAACAACGTCAGCTCCTGTTTCACACAAATCCAGCTAGAGAGCTCCAAATCTGCCTAAAATTGTGTTTTATAGTCCCTGATGATAATTTCTCTCACATGGAACCTTCATCATTTTGTTAGAATTATTCAGAGTGAGAATTTTATTCCAAGGGTACAGGTGACAGCGTGTCTGTCAGTATCGTGATGCTGGAAAGAGAGGGAAGGGTCAGCCAAGAACAGCAACATCCCCTGGAAATGCCATGCCCGACCCAATGCCTCTACAAAAGCAGTGGATGTCACTGGCATCAGTGAGAAGCTCAGCCTGTGTGTCAGCAGCTATGGGAGGAGGAGATCAGTGACATAGTTTTGGCTGCAATAACCTTCTGAGGAAAAAGAGGTGACTTCAATTTAAAACAAAGAAAATCAGCTGTCACATTGTCACCACAGAGGTACTGGTAATCAGGGGGCTCCCCAAACTTCCTCCAGCACCAAAACCACTGGAATTGCCCCCTTGCTGAACAGTTATTTTCAATAATACTGCTCGTTAATGTTTTAATTCAGAACTCTCTACACTCCCAGACCCTTTAAGTATATAAATAACCTGAAATTTAATTGCTAACCTAGTAGACTATAGGAATAAAATCAGGAGTTTAATTTCCAATAACCAACCCCATGGTTATTATTCATTGCCCAAAAGCATCATTAACACAGCATCAAGCCTGACACAGCAATGCTGTGTACACTCCCAAAATATCAAATGCACTTACATTTAAATGGCTGAAAACCAGGAAAGAAAGAGTTATGGCAAAATCAATGTTTCATACTCTGGAAACAAGCTAGATCCACAACAGCCATAAATTATCATGGCTGCAGGGACCATAACAGAGTTATCCCAGTGTATGCCAGCTGAGGGCCTGGTGTCTGTTTTTCCATTTCTGGGCATGTGTTAGATGAAAAATACCTGAAACACTATAGTCTCTAAATGTCTAGCAACTTTAAAATCAAATGGATCAAGCTGTTGGTTATGTCATAGTGGCAATTACACTGAGTGATTTGGGATCAGGTCTTTGCCAACAAAAGTGAAAACCAGCAAACAAAACCATTGAGAGCTCCAATAAATAGCTTCAGAAAAAAGAATGCATATCCTTGTTGAAACACCAACCTTTGAAACACTTATGAATTGTCAATATAGCTTCTAAAGATGCAAGATGTGCCAGAGATGGAGTCAAACATCATAAGTCTACTAGGAAAAAATCAAATTGGAAACTAACCTGAGAAAACCAGGGTAGTGTCTCTGCAATTACCATGTGCAATATATATCACTGCTTGTTGCAGAATAAAAATTTAAAAAGCAATTATTACTTAGAGGTTCAAGTAAAAATATATTTAACCAGACATTGTGGACACACAGGCAATAATTTTTGTCATGTCTATCCAGTGAATTAATTGAGCAGGACAGTGAAGATCCATGTTATCCTCATGGCAGCAGGGCAATTGTGGCCACTAACCTTGCAGATACAGCAGCACACTACCAGCATCCACCACCAATCTGTGAGGAGATGCAAACCAGTCCTCTCAGAAACTCAGAGTTCATCAGAAACCTGATAATTCCTGCATGCTCAAAAATGTTTTAGCATTATCTGACATTTTAAATTCATTTTCTTAATAAAATTGCAGGTGGTTTGCTGCAGCACAGCACTTGAGGAATGCTTCCTAACAAAGGCATGAGGAAATGATAGGGAAACCATACTTTCTTCCTTGTTTTGAATACATGCATTCATTTTATTGCAAAACTTCCTGCTATGGTTTCAGAACTGCTCTCTGAAACTTTTGGCCCTATCAGCGTTTTCCTCTCCCTGTTTTCCTTTTGTCTCTGCTGAGACAAGCACTTTAAAGTCAAGGGCCAGGTTTGGGCAGAGGCAGTGAGGATGGACCAGAGGCTGGGGAGAGCCCTGGGCACCCTAAGGAACTGGGCTTGCAAAGGCTCTTTTCACTCCTAGCTTGCTCTGGTACAAGATAACTCACAGTTATCAAGGATGTGATGAGAAATCATCTTTTCTCATTCCATAGCCTCTCTTATTTTCTTTCCCCCCCTCCCTTTCATTTAAAATGTTGTTTTCTACAGTGTCCTTTTGGTGTGCTTTTAATCTTAATTTTAAATGCCAGATTTTTTCCCCCCTATAACTCCTCACTTTACAGCCTTCCCAAGACAGTAGCAGCCTAAATTTAATGAATTCCTGAAGGTCAGATGGGCGTTTGGAGACCCATAGTTTGTGATGTAAAGCAAGGACTGGGGAATAGTTTCCATGCTACCCCTGCCACTGCTGTTGGCAGTAATCAGCAAACATCTGATCAATGGAAACAGTAGCACATTCATGGGCAAAAGATATTATCTTGGCATATAAATAATGAAAGCCTCTAAAGTACTCCCAGATGTTGGAAACAAGATTCCTTCTGGGCATGTGAAGAATTTGCTTAGAGAAAAACAGAGCAGCCACACAGAAGTAGAGGGCTGTTCCAGTCCGATGAAATTCTGTTTATGAGAAGGTGTTGCTGAAAGAAAGGAAAAGAAATACCTGCATGGCTTGAATCAGCCAAAGCTGACTTCTCATCTGCCAGGTACCTTTAAAGCAGACAATTGGTTTTATCTGGGGTAGATCTGCTAGATTGTCCTTTAAACAAAAGAGGCCCTGCTTTCTTACTATTGCCAAATATTCAGTTTACAATCAGGTTTTCAATATGTCCTGAAATCCAGGCTTCCCTGAGAAAAATGAGCTTTTTGATCTCTTTTAATGGAGAAAGAGCAATCAACAATTTATTATTTCTCATGAGAAAATGCTTTAATTAACGTTTGAAGCAAGTAAAATTTTTAAACTCTAATAACTAATGTTTTGGCTTTTTAACGAAAATCAAAATTCACAGAAGATTTGCAGAGTTGTGGCAAGCTTTCTTAGCCTTTTGGCTATCAAGATGTAGTTCATTTACACAACTCTCTTTTTTCATTGCTAGGGACACCAGCCTTGCTGATCCAGTACAGCTACTCACTGGAGTATATTACTCATGGCAGAATGGACCAACAGACTCTGAATGGTCTGACCACAAGCAATCCTTGCAAACACAATCCTTATGTTGCCAACCAAGTTGTTTTAATAGATCTTATTAATCTGAAAATGTAGAAATTGTATCAGTGCAAACTCAGCTTAAGGTATCAGTGAGAAAAAATGAACTATTGTTTAACCTTGATGCACAACATAAAAATAAAAACCAGCCAGGGATATCTCTCCAGGCCCTAATGGGCAGAGCGTCCCTCAAAGACCTTACCAAGATAATTATCATTTTACCTGCTCAATATAATGTGCCAGGATGGGCACAGTCCTCAAGCAAGGATTTAGCTTTTAAAGCCTTTTCATGTTTATCTCTCTACAAAACCACCATAATCTTCAGAAATGCAGTGGGAAGGGTTTGTTAAAGCATAACCTTTTTTTCTATAAACCCAAACATTGCTGTACAGCACTAAATATCTAAAGTTGTTGACTTTTGTCAGTCTCTTTCCATGATGGAGGACAATGGAACAAATGGGAGCTGCCTCTTTTTCTCCCAAAGCCATAGAGGAAGGGTTCATCTGTCAGATGAAATAGCAGAACTGTAACAGAAAACAATGAGAGTGGGAAGGGGCAGGACTCGCACTGGCAAAGTGCAGTGCCTAACTTGATGGGGACAAGACCCCTGATGGTTATCAGATCTCCAGGCACTGTTACCACAATAAACATGATCCTAATGCCACATTTGAGAGAACTGATTGCAGTCTGCAGTTTTTTGAGGTGTTCTTGCACTTCCAGTTCTTGGGGCATACCCTTACAAGGCATACCCTCAAACAGAGACTGTGATCAGATCCTGCAGGGATGCATGGATTTACTTTATCTCTTCTGGAGACTTCAGTGGCTCCAGCTAGGCAAACTCAGAATTCTGAAAGATTTTTCTGGATTGTGGTTTGATTTGGAATGGCAACTCCATTTTGTCACCTCCTAGTGTCAGCCTCACATACATTTCATAGTAACTAAGGAATCATTGGTGACTACCAAATCTTTGCTTTCTCCTAAGCAGCAGACACTTAAAATAACAGAAAAAATACAATTCTGTCAAATATAAATAAATCCCAAAAATTCAAGCCATTGTGAACAGATGGTTCTAGCACAGGGCTAATTTCTATGGTAACCTCAGGTAGTGCCTTCCTGTAGGGCTCAGGGTACGTTATTTAAACCTCTCTGTCCTTGTTTTTGACTTCCATACTCACAATACTTGTCTCATAAAAGAGGCATGTGCTCTAAACAGTGTTTAGAAAGTACCAGGAGGCTCTCTGAAGGAACATAATTGTGAATTAATGAGTGTATTGTCAGCACCTCCTTCAAAATTCTCTGGATCTAAGTCAAGCTTTATATACCCCACCACAGGAGCCTCAATGCACTCTGCCCCATGGAAGAAATGACTGTCATCAGTATACTGCCAATTATCTGAACATGCAGAAGAATAAATACTAGGTAATGGTGTAATGCTTGGGAATGTGTCGCAAGCGTATTTTCTTCACTGGAATAATCTGTAGGTGGCAAGAGGGCCTCAAAATTAGTTCAAAAACACTCAGGCACAAGACTTGGAGTTGTGGTTTGTATTTTTCCCAGCCTGAACTCTCATGACCTGGATTGCAGAGGACAACCTCTAACAGCAACATGTGGAGTGCCTGGCCCTGAGGTTATTCACAGCAGACGTGAAGGGATTAGATACTGCCTCTGTTTGTGCTTCAGCCTTCATCAACACACTTGGGGCTCCTCTCTGGCTTCGGGGTGCACAGCCAAGACTTACCCTTGCCTTATAACAGTTTGAGTTTGGGGCTTGCCTTAACCATCCTTGTTGCAGTGGAAAATAAAGGCAGGAGATGTGCTTCCTTTCCAAGGGACTTTCATCCTGGCAACAGAAACCCCTGTCCAGCCTGGCAAGCTGATGAAATATTTCCCAATTCCTTGTCTAATGCTGTACTTCACTACCACACAGAAAAACAGCAATAACAATAGCAAAAAACCCCCAAAAAACCAAAAACCCAAAAAAACCCCAAAACAAATTAGAAAACTCAGCAGATTGATTTAGCTGCATCAGCCAGTAATTTATTCATTAGAGAAACTGCTATAAGCCATACTGCAAATGAACTTTTGGCTTAGGTAGTAGAATTTCATTGTGTATCTCTACCAGAAGTTCTTTTCCCGCCCTTGTGAATACACAGACATTTTGTGCAGCTGGGGACATGTTATGGATCTGAACAGAAAGGACACCAAAACTGTGGTTCTGAATGTAGTTTTGACATAAAAATTGGTCATTTTGAAGGAATTTCCTCTGAAGAGCCTGTTCAGACTATCTCTGCCCCCCACCCAGCACATTGTGCTTGTAAGGAGAAGATACAGGTGAAGTCATTTCAGGGAAAAAAGCCCTGACTTTTGTGTACTTCCATTTCTTTTATGTTGCTGGATAATTTGATGTGACACATGGAAAAAAAATATAGTGTTTTATCAGCTCTGTGTTCGAGCAGGTGGTGCTGTATTTTGTATAAAGGATAGTGCTTAATTTAAGATTTCTACCATAGCAGCAATTCTAAATGACAGCATTTGTATTAAAAGAGCTGCTCTTCCCAGCAGCACTGTTATAAAAATACTGAAACAGTAGTGATATTATTATAGATCTGCTCCAGTAACAAAAGTTCTACTGTAAGAAAATCTCTGATTTAGAAAAATTCTTGCCTCCTTTTGTCAGTGATAAATGTTCCCTTGGTTTCCATACCGGTGCAATTTAATCCTCATGATTTGAAGAGCTCGCAGGAAAGCAGCTGTGTACAGTAAAAGCCCAACACGTTGTAAAAGCTTCAGTGAGAGCAAAGGTGACAAAATGGGTCCAGGAGCAGTATTCAGGGTGACAGTGCAAGGAAACCAGCTGGGAGCCAGGATGTGCTTTCCAAAAGCCCTTTGTGCAGTGTGTGTGAGCACACTTTTGTGTGTGTGTGTGTGTGCAGCGGCAGGAGGGACATCCTCCCACTTCTCCCTGAGCCCCCAGGCAGAGGATGCAGTGCCCCTCTGCAGGGCAGGTCTCTTTTGCCTGGGGGAAGAGTTTAATTCACTGCTAGCATGAATCAGAGGAGCACAAACATGCTATTAGTCTGCCCCTGAAGCCAACAGCTTTCCCATCACCAGTGATTCAGCACTAAGGACTGGTGTGGCTTCATCCCTTCTTCCCCCCATCCACTCCACCCTGCCAGTGGCAGGGTCAAGGACGGAGCTGATGTTGACCTCTCTCCTGTAAGATGGCTTGAGAGGTCCTCTGCCCTCAGACTGCATGGGAATGCTTTTCAGAAAGCCATCCCAGATGGGATATGACTGACCTCTGTCCCATTCCATTGATGGTAACAGCACAATCAAAAGCCACAGCAAAGTCATTCATGCTCTGCTGGATGCTGCATTAGGACCTAGAGTGGTTTGAACCAAAGTGACTGTGGGAGTCCAAGCACGTTTCTGGTGGGCTGGGCGAGGGGCTGGAAGAGCCATTTTGTGCCAAAGTTCATTCAGCCTTTTTCTTTGTAGTTCATCTAAGTGATTTTTAAATTACACTAATGTTTTTCTCTCATGACATTGTCTCACAGGTCACCTTGCTCTCCAATTAATGCCTAAGTAAGAAAGGGCTTCTTGACACTGCCCTCGATTTTTTTTTTCACTTTATTTCTATTTGTACTTAGCTGCAATGGAATGAAAGTATGATCTACAGCTGAAATTAACTTAGTATTTTTTAAGAAAACCTGTTCCTCACTGCCTTTATTTTTAATTTTTTTATTCATCTGGATCCCTATATAACAAATTCTTTTTACACTCACAAGCTTCATGTCTTAGTTTTCAAATTACTATTCCCAATTATTTCCTGAATATATCTGGTGCCAATGTATTTTCCTTATAATATGGTGACCAGAAACTGATGAGTAAATTGTTTCATCTTCCTCTGACTATATTTTGACCACCAGTCTGTACAGGAATTCTTTTGAATTAAATGCTGCTGGTGGCCTACCCGAGGTCTTCTGCGGCTGAGAGCTAAGTTTAGACACACACTGCAGGGTGGTGAGGAGAAAATTTAAACACAGGCTGCATGACCAGACTCAGAAGCGGGTGCAGGACATCATGGGTCACTCAGCTCTTCTCATCTGTCACCTCGCCCAGTGTTCACCTGGTGCTTGAGAGGGATTTCATGGGGAAAAGAATCAAAATGAATTATGCAGAGTTTTTCCCTATGGATATTTCATACCTGCCCTATCCCAGAAATTTTATGTTCTATATTCCCTGGTCACCTTAGAGTTCACATGGGGAGGCAGCTCTGAAGGATATGAGGGTCAAGGGAGGCTGCAGAAATAGTTGCCATACATAGATATGATTTTGACCCTTCCTTTCCACACCTCAAGGACAAGAGAATAGGAGGGAGGAGCAGGACTCTCCATCTCATCTCAGGCCACTTGGGGCTGTTCCCAGAAGGGCAGTCTGATGGTCAATTCATCGAATAACATCCCAAGGAGTTCTCTTATCCTCTTGCTGACTCCTGAGTTGCAGAGCAGGGTAGACTTGCTTCAACATGGAGGAAAATTGGCCAAGAGTAATTAAAAGTGAGTGTCAGCTCACACAGAAGCTCCACATTATTAGTTTAAATGAAGATACTTTCCATGGACAACCTTGCATACCGTAGTACAAACTACTGCATGCAATTAGCTTGCAGAAAAACCCGTGACATGTCAAAGGAAATACCAGGCAGAAAAACACCAATGTCCATGCCCTTCCTCAATAGGAAGAGGTGTGCCCTGTGAGCCAGGCTGCCTTTCTGCTGACACAGAAATTATATGCAGAATCTGGGAAGGCTGTGAGCCCAGGTCAGCCTAGATATACACAATGGATATATGCAATCCTTGCCCACCATTCAGAATCTCTCTTGTTGCTGCAAACATGAAATCACAGCCTTCTTGTTATAAATGGCCCAGCTCCTTTCCAGCTGAATAGCCAAGTTCACTTGTAGTCTTCAAGGCCAGGTTAGCTTTGTTCATGTCACTTCTGATGCATGTTTGTTTGAGTTGCTTGTAAGCATCTTCCACACTACAGACTGCACCCCACTCCCTGACAATCCACTCCCACACCTACAGCAGCCCTGCTATAACAAACTGTTTTCTAATACCTGCGTTAAACTGTCCTTGCTGCAATTTAAAACCATTTCTTCTTGTTCTACCTGTCATGGCAGTGGGCCAAAATTATTTTTTTCCCAGTTTTTCAGCATGAGTCATGTTTTCAAGACCATTAATTATTAAGACTGTCCTCTTTCTCAATTTTTTCACATATTTCTTGAAGTGCCATGCTCAAACCTGGACATGGCATTTCTTCAGCAGTAAGGAGAGATGAACTTCACACTTATTTTATCTAATCTAATTTCTTTACCATGTTTTGATTCAGGCAAATGTCTCATTTGTGATTTTTTAAACTTGGGCTGGATAACACTGGCAGCATTGCTAAAAACAGTACAAGAGTCTGTGAAGAAGAGGCAAGCCCTGCGGAGAACAAAACCATATCCCATTCACCCATAACCAAGCATCTCCTGCAAAGATCAGCTTCCACCCCCAATTTACTGAGCACAAAGTAAGTTCCTCCTTCCTGCAGGGACAACCAGTCATGCCAGGGCTATAAGAAGCAAGTCATAGTTTGAGAGAATTTATCTAAAGCAAATAGATGCTGTGAGGCCTGAGTAAATAGTATTTGACCCACATCACTGCCTATGCTTTACAAAGGATGCACTGTGTAGCTGTTGTGGCTATAGCCTCCCCACATGATATGTAGGTACCCAGAAATGGTAGCAAAGGGGAGTGTATGAACCCATGAACCCCCATTCAGCCAAAGGCTGCCTTCAAGATAACCTCTAGATAATGCTCTTACATGCATGTCCTTACCCCAATGTCTTGTACCCTTCCTAAACATCCTGATATCAGAAAATATTTCTCCTCCAGTTCACAGATTGTTGACTGCCAGTTTATGTGTGTCTGAACAGGGATGTATCTGACTCAGTGTGTTTCCAGAAAACTTCCCTACTTTAATATCCAATTATTGTTCAGTCTCATTGTACACACAACCATATGAATGGTTCCACTTCCCTAGGTGGAAAACATTACAGGTGACACATACCAAATACCTGGCCATTCTTATATCATGAAGCAGACACCCAGGATTTTCTTCTAAGTGAAACTGCATACAAATGCAAATAAATCCATGATACTTTTAAAAAGAACCCCAAAACCAACAAACAAACAAAAACCCAACCAAAACATACCCCCAAAAATACCAAACCAAAACAAACCCCAAAAAAAACCAAAACACCAAAAGCCAGCAAGACAAAACAGTGAAGAAAATAGTATTCAGATCTTTATGTTCTTTTTCTCTGTTTTAAATACCAATACAATCTGGGGACGTAGTCTACATCAATTACTAAGGGCATTAGAACAGCTGCTTTATAGCAGTGCATGGTTTATGAGTACTTGTGCAGAGCACTGCAGATAGAACAAGTATGCTACTAGACTTGCACATTATCCCCATACTTGTTAGAGCAAGGTGACCCATGCAGGTTACCATGATCGATATAGAAGCCTTATGGCAAAGTTATGTATGTACAGCAGCTCCCACATAAAACAAATTCTTCCCATGTTGCCCATGTAATTCAGCTGCCTTTAAATTACCACTTTCATGAGCAAAATGGAACAGCATTTCTGTGGGTAGTGAATGTTTTTCTACTTTTCATCACAAATACAACTACAGGCCACCATTTTTGCTGAGTGAGCTGTTTCCTTGCATAGCCATGTCTCCATGTTTTCATTGGCAGGGCTACATTGCAGATTTTAGGAGCCACAAGGAGCAAATCATGCTTTAGACTCTGTAACATAAGCGTTAAATAGTTCTGTGCTGAAACACACTGTGGGTGCAATTAGATGCCTTTGCCATGCCCCAAAAAAGTAAACACAGATATTGACTGTTCACTGAAGCCCATGAGCAAGCCTGCACAGACTGGGGTTATTCATGTGGGGCAGCCCTGGAGCACAAGCCAAGCCAGGAGCAATTCAGGGTCTTGCACAAATTTGGCAGGGCAGTAGATGGGTCAGCCCTGCTCCACACCCTCTCAACAACAGGATCATCCACCATTTGTGGCCTCATTTCCCAGCCTGAGGAAGGGCTCTTCTTGGCTGGACTGGTGCAAACTCTCGTGCTGGTGAGGAACACTAGACAACAGCTCCTGGAGTTGCACTGATGATGTGGAATGCTTGCTGTGATGCATAGAGGTGGCACCTGCAAAATTAAATGTATGACACACTGTGGATGACCTTGCTACCACTTCAGTGACAAAAATTTCCTGAAATGTATTTGTTCAGAGACAGTATTTAGTGAACTTTAAATTACTACCACTGAAATCAGAGTTGAATGTAATCTCAAAATTTAGATTAATGTTTTGAGGATCCTCAGGTTCTTGTGTTACTGAAAGGGACCTGTTTTTCCAGAGGTTTGAACTTCCTCCCATCCAAAAAGAGCCCTGCTGTTGTTTGGCAGTCTAAAGTTTTCAGGCATCTTAAACTATTTTAATTGCAATATTGATTTTTCTGGGAAGGCACCTACAAGAATTTTCCCTCAACCCCCCTCCCCCATTCAGGCACTGCCTTCTTTTTTTTTTTTATGCTACGTTTTAGAATGAAGCATTCAACAAATGTTTTAGGTGTGTTGTCATAGTTATTCTTATCTCCTTTCTCAGCAAAGGGAAATCACATATAAACATTTCCAGCCTCACTCCCCTTTACTTAGATTAACGAAGTGACCAGTACGTCACTGCTCTTGGTGATAAGCTTTGCTGCAGTTCAGGGCAGAGTAAAACACTCCTTCCATGAGAGCATTATCAGACCAAGAGCCTGGTGGTGTATTACACAGTTTCTTTGTCTGACTGTAATGCTGTTTCGTCATGAGTCAGTTTCTGGCACTGAGTCACCTACAGGCAGTGGAGACTCCTACTAAAAAAACCACATATATTTTGCTTAACAGTGAAGCTATGCCACTGACTCTTCAGATTTTGTCCCCAGCCTTGCATGATCTGGGTTGGTTTCAGATTTTTTTGAAAGGGACAGTTATCCCAATTACTTTCCTTTGGAGCTTGTGATATTACACCAGTCCAAATAGGCTATTCCATTGCTTCTAAGGTGGTAGAAAAGACCTGCTGGAGGGCCTGCCTGGTGTGCTACTGCAAGCTGTGTACAAACAATACTGGCCATGGCAGAGAAGCTGAGCATTCCTCTCCTGTGGATACCAAGTCTCTTGCTTCCTTATCATCATTAGAGATGTCTGCTTCATACTCCTCTTCCACTTCTCTCCTTCCTTTAATTTTTGTGCCACAAATTCAGACTGTGAGACCAATTGTGCATTCAGAAGTGGTGGTTATCATTGTCAGCAGAAGAATGCCCAAGAAAAGTTCAGATTGAAACAGATATAGGAACAGAAATCTCTCGCCCAAGAGTATCATACAGGACCCTTCTTCTGTCATTGATGTTCAGCTCTTCAGCCCATTATCCACCAACACCAGCCTAAAGCAACCTTCCACTTATGTTCAGGACACCATTGTACGTTTCCCTTTCATGTCATCCCCCATTTACATACTTATCTCTTTGCACATTCCATGGCCATCACCTCGTTGAGCCAGGCAGCAGTTTGTCCCTTGGGAATACCTAGCAGTTGCTGAGCAGCCTAAGGGAAGTGGAACACATGTGAATCTCGTCGTCGAAGCTGTTGGCTGCATTCCTGCTCAGCCTGTAGAGTCATTCACTATCCTTTTCCTCATGTTTCTAAAAAAGTCATTCTAATAGAGTCAGATATTCCTCATGACTGTTCAATCTCCTGAGCATGAGTGCCCAGGGGTATTTCCATGGGACCCACTTCCTCAAGTGGGGACATCACCCCATTTATTAAGTATCCCAGCCTCATTCTCCCAAGACCTCTTTGAACAACTAACCTTCCCCTCACCCTCACCTGAGACTTTCAGTGCAAACTATGGGTGCTGAGCCCAGGCCTGGTCAGCCTTATCCCAAAGGGAAGGGACAAAATGGGTTCCATGGCTTCCACCACATCCAAGTGAGAGCCACAGCCTGCAGAAGCCCAGGGATCAGCATCAACATGGTGAAGATGGTGTGCAAAGATTATCTCACATCTTGTGGGCACTGCCATCTGGCACAGATGCATATGTAGGAGATTAAACATGTAAAAGCTAGCAGCAGCAGCAGCAACAACAACAACCATTTCCATAATAGTTATCTTTTTCTTTTTGGAAGGAAAATGCATTGGCCGTCTAATTTGGATTCATAAAGGAAACCTATTAATGAAAGACTTCAAAGAACTGTCTCAGAACTTTTAATCAGTAGTTGCGTTTTAGCATGGAAAAAAAAAAAGCGGAGGGGGCTGGGCGGTGGGCTGTTTTGTTGTTGTTGGTTTTGTAGTTTTTGTTTAAAGCATCAGACTGCTTGAAAGCAGGCTGGGTGAGGGAGCCCAGCGGGGAGCCTCTTCTCGCCCACCTGGAGAAGGGGCCCCCTGAACGCTTGTTTTCATTAGCATGGGCCTCTCCGGCTCTTCAAAACCCTTTCCACCCGTTGCCAAGGCAACCCGGAGCCGTATTGCGGCACACGGGTGCTGTGCATCAACTGGTGTGTTGCACTCAACTGAAATAAATAACCAAATAAACATGGGAAATGGCCACAGGCCAAATAAGGGCACTGTCTTTTATCATGGACATCTAACATTTATAGGGATTTCAAACGCTCTGCTAGGCGTATCGGCAGAAAGGGAGTTGATCAAAAAGGGAAAATGCATGTGCACGCGCGGCCAGTTCGTTTCATGGTTTCATTTTAATGGGTCTTCTTGCTTGAATAAGGTGAAAGGAATTGAGTCTAGAGCGTGCACTCCCACTTGTGAGCCCTCAGTTACATTTCCATGCCATTTGATGGCTCTCATCTGGGCCCGGCCTTTCCACAGAGCTTGGCTCCTGCTTCAGCATCAGCCTCACCATCAGCAGCAGTTCTCCCATCAGGCCTGGACACACGCTGACTACAGGAGAAGCTTCTGAGCACCGAAAGGAAACCTCCACAGCAGGGGCTGTAAGTGTGGCTTTCAGGATCCAGCTGCTCCTGGATCCCACCCAAGGGGATTTATACCGCAGTGTTACCCACCACCGCTGTGGGTGTACAACTAAAAACCATGGGCTTTGGTTTCCAACCAACCTTGTGGAGAAGGAGGGTGCCTGGGGACATATCAGACTGCATCTGTGCTGAGGATCAGCTCCCAAAGTCCTGATAGTGAGGGGGTGAGTGGAATGGTTTCCACCACTACCTGAATGAGGTCCCTGGCATTGAGGGGTAGGAGCTGCAACACCCCTTCAGAATATCCCAGAACAGCCAAAGAAAAGCAATGTCCCTGGGAATATCTATAGCTAGTCCTGCTACATACAGCTGCAAGAATTGTTTTCATTCAGACTCAGGAAGGGAGGTGCTGGCTGCAACTTCTCTCAGGGGAACAGGGAAGGGAGTGGGGTGGAAAGCTCTTCAAGGAACAGCATCCTTTGCCCAGTACCACCCTGTACCTCGCCATACTGTGCTGTACCTTGCTGTGCTAGCAGCTGTCAGAGCAGGGGCTGGCAGTAGGAGCTTCGCAGAGGAAAGGCAGTGAGTTATGTGCAGATCCTACATGCTGGTAGGTGCAGGTGTGAGTCAGGGCAAGCCACTCCTCAGAGAGGGCCAGAGTAGACTGCAGTAGTCTCCCATTGGAAGGAGAACAGTGCTTCCATCAAAGTGTCTGAGAGGTGAAGAACTGCAACCTTTGTGGACACTAATTGAATGATTTCTGAACATGATTCTGGTGACCAAATGTAGACCCAGAGCCAGATGTTTTGCATGTCCAGAGTTAGTGCTCAATCAAGCCCCGTCTTTAACGAATGCCTTCTGCCTCACAGTTTTGAAACAAAACAGAGAACATGGTGTGATGATCCACACCAACCATTTTTCCTCTTCTTGCTTCACCTTGTAAGCCTTGCTTGCAGCTTCTTCAGGGTAAGCCCCTCTTTGCCAGCACACAGCCCCTTCAACAGGATTCAAATACCTGTGGTTGCCCTTTTTCCTGAGCATGCTCTGTCCTTTTGCTCCTTTGGGAGTCAAATGGGTGCCAAATTTGGGTGCCAAATGCAGTGTGCAAGCTGCTTGTCCCACCTGGGATCTGCATTTTAAGCACATGCACAGGCCACACTATCAAACTGGGAAAATTTTGACTCTGGTGTTTGCCCAACAGCTACAGCATCCCAGGGTGTCACTCCTCAGCACTTCCCATGCATCTTGTGGTGAATGGCAGCAACATCAAAAGGCTTCCTCCAGCCCCTTACCCCTCAGTGCAGCCCATGATTTTCCCTGTTGCTCTTGCAACAGAGAGGACTTGTAGTGCAAGAAGCTCCCCTGGCATGCAACAGCATGGCAGATCTGTTATTCTAAGCCCCCAAGTATTATTACAACACAGACCTTCCAGATGCTAGGATTCAAAAGTATTATGGTACTGAATGTATGCACATGGATGAACTTGCATGTCTGTGCTTGCACATGTATGTATTGACAGATGTATTTGCACTTTATATGTTGTGCTTAATTTTTTTCTATTCAATAGATACATATGTATTTATATTTGTTTTACATATTTATGCTCAGTTCACAAAATACCTTTAAAATGTGTATTTACCTATCAGACATACAAAACCTGCCAAGTATTTGTTAAGGGCTAAGTCTTTAGATTATTTGATTCTAGTTTATATTTTCATTTAATTTTACTTCTTAAGTGACTTGTAACCTGTTTATTTAGAACTTTCAAATATGCAGCTACACATAACTATAATTGCTGAAATAAATGTAAACATCATTAAAAAATGCATCTTCTTGTGCAAGCTGTGTTACTGTCACAGTCATAAATACACAAATGGAAATGATGATCAATCATGAGTGTATTGCAAAAAAATATTTACTTTTACAGCTATGAGAAACAATCTTGATGTTCAGATGCACCTGAATCTGACCCTGGAAAATGCATCTTGTATAAGCCAAAGATTGAAAAATGCTTTTCCAATGAAGACTCTGACATATTTACAAATCTCTCATCATATTTAAAACCTAAGGCCTCAGAAACAGAAGGAGCAGAAGGAAAGTGCTGTGGAAGGAGCAACAGTATGCACCCTATTTGGTGTCCATGTTACATTTGGTTTTGGTATCGGTATTTTACCCACATCACCTGAATTAGTGCAAAACTGTGCTAGGAAAAAGAGAAAAACCTCCCTCTGATATTTATGATAAGGTCTATTTGGGATTGATACCATAGCCACACATTTGTGGTACACTTCTGGTGTAGTGCCCATTACTGAGTGGGAAAATTGTGTCATAGTCTCTCATACAGGCTGCTTTTCAGGATTTGGCACTGATTTGATGAGAATTTCCCAGCTCATGCCTGAGGACAGGGAGCAGTCTGTATCCTGAGAGGTAGGAATGCAGATCCCACACATAGGAAGTGCAGTTTGTGTCATGGGAACTTGCAGTCCCACAGGCAGAGTAAGAGAATGAAACCCCACAGGTGTTGTTAGAAACAAGAGACCAAAACTTCTGGGCTGCCACAAGAAGCAGGATTGCCCAAATCCTTGAATGGTGAAAACTGTCGCAAAACCCATTAACTGACCAAGGGTTTTCACTGATCTGCACCAGCTGGGGACATGGTGCAGTGTAAGAGAATAGATTTATAGTATATGTAGTGGGGTACACCTCATCCTCCTTCCCCAGCTAACATCTATCAGGTTCAGTAAGGCTGTGGTGATACATATTAGAGGATGTCCAGCATGATCTATGGAGTAGTTTAAATTGCATCAGACTTAAGGTAGCCTCTCACATTGCTCTCAATGGGGGAACTCAATAATTCTGAGCTGCTGTGGCTCTGAAAAATTGTGCCCATAAATCTCTTTCTCATATGTATCCAAGGATGATCATGGTACAGCTGCATTGAATATGCACCCTACAAAGTGTGTGTGTGGCTCAAAGCAGCAGATTTTGTTTTTTACACACCGTAGAGAAGCATTTCAATTCACCTATGTGGAACAAGCTCCATCTCATCAATCTGTTTTTCTGGTAGTGCATCTGTTAGGAAGGAAAAGGCATATGGGTCTGCTCTGAGGAAAAGCAATCTCGTCTTGGTGAGCTCAGGTCCTGGAGCCTGAGAGCACCAATTCTTTCCCATGTGAGATGAAATCCAGTTCAGCAGTGAGGAAGAGCAGAAGTCCTGTGCTTCTCTCCAGCCCTATTTAAACTCGAGTGCGGGAACAGGCAGGGGGAAGAGGAGGAAACCATATGTCAGCTGTCTGTGAAAGTATCAAATTAAGCTGATAAGTAATTTTTGCTCCATGAGGAGTGTGCTGTTGGTCTAATTAAGCCTCATTTTGAGATTAGGCACATGAGTGAGGAATTGCAGGGCTTGGCAGTTTATTTGCTGATCACTCCCTGGTTGTGTTTTCCAGGCATTTTATAAGGGGTAGGATGAGTATTCTCCATTTCACATGGCTGTGGTAGTATTTCCCTGGAATGGGAAAATTAACCTCAAAATCTAATTAATCTTAATTAGAAGGAAAAAAAAAAAATGTCAAAAACACCAAACCCACCAAAACAAATCTAAACCACAGCCTTTGCGGCTCTGAGGATGGTCCAAGGGGTAAAAAGTAGCTTCCCGTGATTTTTACATGCCATGGTTGCAGTCCTGCTTTCCTAACCCCCTGGACATCACCCTGTATGAAATCAATGACAAGTTTAAGGATTAGGACACTCTGACCAGAAACGTACTTAAATACTCACTCAAACATCCAAACAATCCCTTTGAGTTCAATGGCAGCACTCATGGAGTTAAAAATAAGCATGCTGTTAAGTGCCTTCATCAGATCAAGGTCTAATTATTTACTCTATGTGAGTAGTTCCAGAGGAACTCCTGTCTTTATTGTTGGGGCTGCTAAACTTAAGAAAAATAGCCTATGATTCCGATTTGTGTAGCAGAAAAATGAAGTTATCTTAAAATCTTTTTGTGCAATAAAACCTATGTCAAACAGATTAAAATAAAACAGCAAAGACAAACTTCCTGGAAAAAAATAAATAATCTATAGACAAAGAAATTTTGACAGAGACCTTATGGATGATTTCAAGTGATACTTTTAGACAAGTCTTGCCTTTTGGGGACTTTAATTTGCAATGTATTTTTGAAAGTCTGTTGCTACTTCTGGATGCATTTGATATGGTGTGTCAATAAGAGGGAAGTAAAAATGAATACAAAATGAAATGCAGAGTCTCTTCATTAATTTCTGAATATTGCTTCTGTCATTTCAGGACAGTTTGTCCCCATGCATAAGGTTCTCCAAAGCCTTCTGCTGCATATAGCGTCCCTAATTGTTTAAAGTAAGCTTTAAGAAATACAATACTTTTGTACCCCTTCACTGCATCTGGTTACCTCTGGCCCAAACTGGCAACCACAGTAATGAAAAATCTCTGCTGAACAAGTGTATTAAAATGCTTCCTTGAGTGTTTAGATCAAGATTCCTGAGTTTGGTTCTGACTGAATATTTTCCAAGACCACTTGCAGCCTGTGAAATCTGGGGTAAAAGCCTTTTCAGAAGAAGGTTCAGAGGCACCTCAGAGGAAGAATCAAGCTCCTCCAAGAATCCCAGTACTACTTGTTTCTGGTTGAATTGGAAATGCTGTAAGGGCAGGGTCTTACTTAATGAACAGTGCTTTCAGTAATGGCCCTATGCATGTGCCTGAAAGGGGAGGGTGGAGGCAAAGCTGAAATATCTTTAAAAGTTAACGAAATCTTGCATTTAAGTAACTGAGATGAGTGTTTGTTTTATGTTTGGTTCTTTTTTGGCTGGAGGCTTTCAACCAAAGCCAGTTTGTCCCATTCTCACACGTCAGGGCCAGGATTCATCTCGCAGCACATCAGGTTCAAGGTTTGCAACAGCTGGGGTGGAACACAAGGTCTCCTGAGGGTGATGCACATCACAGGTGGGCTGAGGTGCCCTCGGGATGTGCCTGCCTCATCTACATGGGAACCAAGGGCTGACAGCACTCCCAACTTAGCCACCTCAGCTACATGCCTACAGCACAATAGGACGAATCTGGGCTCATACATACATTTTTCTCCCTTCAGGTAAAATTTCACTTTGCATTGACCTTCTGCACTGTTCCTTTCTCAAAAGCAGTCTCCAGGGCAGCATCAGAGCTCACAGAGCAAACAGAAACTGCATTGACCCTGCAGACTTTTGCCATTCATGCCCCTCCCTTTGGGGTTTCAGAGGAGTCTTCCAGGGTTTGCATCCTTTCCTTGAGATGCTGGCATTATTAATATTCCTGATCATAAAACCCAGAGAAACACAAACAAAGCTCCCAGGCTCTGAGAATAGCTCCAGTGCTAAATATAGGGGATTTTTATGAATCTATTTGCCACTTCCATTAGTCAGGGCAGAAATACATTATTGTAAGATGTCTAAGCATTTTGTCATTACTCACTGACTGTATCAAAACCTAGTCTAAGCAGTTATCACTGTATTTCTGATTAATATTATAACAACCACGGGCTAATCACAGAGTCAGAAGTGAAAACTGCTGTAATCGTTATCTTTCTGGCTAAGTAACTTCCCCCTTATTTGTTGTATACTGCAGATTTTGGCACGTGGGGGGTTCTTTTTTCTTCTAATGTTAAATGTGAGATTTTATCCTCAAAGGAGTGATTATCTCAGAGCAAAATTGGCAAGGTTAAACACTATCTATAAAAAACATTCAGCAGTATGCCATGAAATGAATTACACAATATATCACTCATCTACCTGGCTTTTGAAAAAGTGTGAATATTGTGTTTATTCAGTCTGGGTGAGTATTTTATAATAGGCTTCTTTTTCATGAAGGTAAAAATGACCTTGGTCATTAAAAAGCGAAGATATATTGAACCAGATAGAATCAACACAGTTCCATTTCATTTAGTCCCCTCTAAAATTGAATGAAGAGAAATACAGATTGAATTTATTTTACTATATATTGCCTCATTTGAACTTTAGTAAAGCACTAGCCACTAAGGAAAGCCCTTTTTCCACCTCCCTTCCATAATCTCTTACAGATGGCATGTTAAGGAAATTGCCTTGACTTTATTGATTCCTTGCTATAAAGTTCAACTAACAGCTGGTGTGTTACTGGGGAAATATATGCTGTGCTATAGTTACAGGAAGGTAGCTCTTTGACCTGGCAGCTCTGTGTACTTGTACAAAAAATACCCCTTGATACTTTAAAATTCCAAATTGGTGCATTTTTTTCCCTCTTAGACATTAGTAGATCTTATCTTTAGGGCCCCATTTTAAAAAGCAGTATCATACCGATCTGAGTGTTTCACAGAATGAAGGAAAACAGTATTCTGCCAAGATGGAAGGGCACAGGCAGAAAACTAGCTCCTATATTCTGCCAGATCATGATAATTTTCCATTTGTTTCTTTCCAGAAATATTTATTTTGCAGATATTATAAAAAAAGCCAGTGTGTGATGCTGCTACTGGCCTCTCACAGCTCAATAATTCATCAGCTGGAGCTTCAGACACCTCCAAATTTAATTTCCTGTTCAAGTGAAGGGATCAATGTGCACCCTTTCTTCTCTTTATTTTGATTTTAAGATTAATTGGTATCTTAAAAATTTTGGTGAGTATTTTCATCTGGCATGAACCACTCTAGTTCTAGTGGAGGCTAGAGTCCACCCATTTCTACCAGCTTAGCAGCTGGCCCTCTGAATGTGCAAATCTACATTATCACCTGTTTTATAGGTGATAATTACTGCCTAAGTACTGTAAGAACAGGATATTAGCACTAGTTCTGAGAAACTTCACAGTGGGTCAAATTCATTCCTCCATCTAGAAGGTGCTGGCACATCTTCCAACACATTTCATCTCCCAAGGTTTTCCTCAACCCCATTACTCCCCTCCATTCTTTTTCTCCTTACCATAATAATCCTTTTCCTGCTTCCTGAGTGGCTTCAGATTGCATTGCAGAAATGAAAACCTGGTTGGGAAGCTATTGAAGAGGCAGGGTGAAAGCATGATGCACACAACCTGCAACTCCCACAAGACTCTTGAAAATCAGTGTAATTTGTTTTGGCCCAAATATTTCAGACAGGATGGGGTTTTTGTGTTTGGTTGGTTTTTAAAGTTGTGAGTTATGAGTAGACAACTGTAGTGTTGCCTACCATGTAATATAACCTTAAAATATTTATTGTTCTTATGATCCTACATTGTCCCCCACTATACTTACTGGTGTTCCCATTGGAATCACTCCATCATGGGCTATCTCTGCTCCCATTTAAAAAAATGAATTGTCATATTTCTCCACTGGAGGGTTCAAAGGTGAAATCTTTAAACTTTTAACACGCGTGTCTGTAACACATTGCTTTTAAAATTAAGTTCATCTTCCTGTGGGTGTTTGCTTTAGCTCATAGGTTTTTGACACTATGGCTAAATTTTCAGAAGAGTGCTTAACGGGAATTGATACAATGCATGGAATTTGTGGTGAGATGGGCTGTAGGTCTGGGAAAAGGAACAGGCAATACAAGCTACACTCCTATGTGTCAGTAGCTTGTTCCTGCCATATCCTACTTTGGGGTCTGGACCCACTCCCTGGGAGGATTTCAGAGAGATGGACTACAGTTCAACATTGCATAGGTGTACTTCTATTTGACACGTCTCCACAAAATAAATACAATATATTAGTGGTATAAAATCTCCTGAGGGCCCTGATAGGAAATTCTTCCATTCATCAGTCAAATTGTGTGGCTAGAACGAAGTGTGGCTGACCTAGCCTACTGTCGGGGCCAAATTCAAAGGCAGTATATACAGCAGTATAATTCAGATATCTTGGCCTCATTCCTCACCTCTGCTGCAGAGCTCAGCACTGCAGAGCTCACTAACACCAGCAGGGAGAGGTTTCCCATTTTGGATATAAAGCCGTTTTCACCCAATTAATTCCCTCTACCATGCATAAAGTCTAGGACAAGGAAAGCTTTGCATCCATTTGATCAGGTGCTCCCTTGCTGCTCCAAGGCAAATCTTGGATAGTTCCCAAGAACAATCTGTACTCTGTGACCTTCAGCCATACCCTAAGTTGAAGTTGAGAACTTTTGTTGGCTCTGCTGATTTCACTAGCAAAATCCAAGATGAGAAGGAAAACCTTCAAGGTCAGCATGTGTCTCTTCTCACTCAACAACTTCCTTTCCTTCTCCCCAGCTTCCATCTTTGTCCTCCCCAATTGCTCCAGAGCTTAAGTGCCTCACACTGGTACAGATTTCTCTTCATCCCTTCCCACAGAGCAAAATGTTATTGCTTTAATTCTGCTGGTTGAGTAACTGATCTGCAGTGAGATTAAACAACTCCCTGCAAGCCCTATAATAAGTCAGTAGCAGAGCAGGTCCCAGACTCTGCTCCCATGCTGTCCCTTCGTTCCAGGCTTCTCTATAGACCAGCTGCATACAACCCTTACCAGGCTGCTCCACCACAGCTTCATCTCACTGAAATCTCTGCATATGAGGACATACCCCAATTAGTTTCCTTTTTCTTCTGCCAGCACCAGTGGAAGTCTCTCCATATCACTACAAAAAATAAAGGATTCTTTTGAAACACTTTTAAAAGTCGCTTCAGACAATATGGTGCACCCTGGAGATAGAAGAAGGATTCACAATTTGGTCACCCCATGGGCCCAGACACAGAGGCCACTGTGGCACCCTCATGTCACCTTATTGCAAGACCTCTGTGGTCTCTCTCCCAGCAGAGAAAATGTCAAATGATAGGAGGCTGGCCAGCTAGCATACTGGCCATACTACATTGTAGGAAACTCTACACTTCTCTCAAGTTAAAAAATTCATTTTGCCTTCCACTCTATCACTGCCTATTTGTGATGTTTAAACAACATATGACATTGCACCAAAATTCTGCCAGAATGGCTTTGTTCCCCTCCTTCCACAAACCCCGGCACACTTTGAAGAACAAGGAACCCAACTCCGAGAGCTGGGCCTGCTGCAGGCTGTGATATCCATGTGGCATTAGATCATGTTAACGTTAGGTATAATCCAGTACAAATCCTCTTAGTGTCACTGGCACTGTAAGGGCTGTTATAATTGCTCATAGCTTAAAACAATTTTGCAGCTTTTCTTCACCTCCGCGAGTCAGCTCCAATTAGAGGAAAGGAGCTTTCCAAACCTGTGGAGTTTCTATTTAGGACACGGCCCTGTCCTGACAACACGTTGCCATCCCTGCCGAGCAGACAGGAAAATGTCCACTGTATTAGAGATGTGACAAAAACAGAGGGAGAAGAGGAACATGTGTGCTCCAGTTTCTCTCAGAGTCTCTCGGAAGCACCTCCTCAGGAGCTTTTATTTTGCCTGACACGATGCTGGTGGGGCCACACGGCCTCCTTCTGCACCTCCTGTGTTTCAAATAATGTTCCTATTTCAGAAAGTTGGAGGAAAGAGAGAGGAGAGAGAGGAGAACAAACCAAGTGGCAGCAAGGCTGTAAAATTGTCTTTGACTGGAGGGGAAGCAGGGTTTTGACCAGTGTGAACAAGCCCCGTGGCCCAGAGGCAAGAGAAGCATGGTATGGAGGAGATGCTGCCCAGCCATAAGGAGCTTGTGCTCCCCCACACATCACAGTGGGATGATGTGGGCTCACTCTAAGGGGAGCCAGGCACCAGGACTGTGGCCACAAAGGTGGTTGTGTGGAATGCACACACTGGTCAGCAAACCCATCACTGCAAGGACAAAGATTTGGCTCCTCTGCCCTGTTGGCAGTGATATCCCTCCATCCCACTTCTGTCCCTAGTGCTCACAGCATGTGTCCCCTATCCATGGGTGAGCAATGGCATGAGCAGGATGGCCTGTTCCAGGCTTGCCAGAATCTGGCTGCCTGAGCATTGTAAGCAAAAACAATGTTTCCTTCCAGGCTGTTTAGCTGCCAGAGTCCCTGATGTCATCAGTGTTTGTGAAAGGTCCAGTGGTGGGGGTGACAGAGGAGCTCATGCACCTAGCAGCAGGGATAGACAGAGTGAGGAAGTGGAGTGGGAGACAGTAGGGCATCTAGCAGAAACAAAGGCTTAGAGTGGCTCAGCCAGAACACATGCACAGGACAAGAAATGCACAAGAGAGCAGGTACCAAGTAAATAAATAAAGACTCAGGGGTGTAAGATCCAAGAATAAACCAAAGATTTTTGCTTTCTTTTCTTCCTTCCTCTCTTGCTATCCACCCAACCACAGTAACAGAAACACAGAAGAGGAAATTAATTTCAGAAACCAGGTCTGGAGAGGAAGACACACTCCTTGCTGCCTCCTGTTGTGCTTGGCTTGAGTTGGACAGACACACCTGGCCTTTCAGACAGGCACTATTTATACACCTCCTTCCCCACAGTGGTGTGTTCCTCTCCACACTTCTCCCCCCACCGCTGCTGGCAGCCTGCCAGGGCAGGGTGGAGAAGAGACCCCAGTGCTGGGTGGAGCAGGCAGTGCCTGGCCTCAGGGAGGCCACTTTCTGCTGCTGACAGATCAAGGAGTCAATCCATCATCTCCCAGCACTGGCTGAGCCTTTCCTTCTCCAGGGCTCCTGGTGCACAGATGTGGCTGCTGTAGCTAAACTGCACCTGCTTTCTTTCTCTCAGCTGCCGTGGGAGCATCAGAGCTGGACCTGATGTGTAGGTGCTTCCTGCTTGCAGCAGCTCTCCCAGAGCTTTTCTTCCCTTATTTCCCTGGTGCTGGAGATTGTCCCCAGCCCACAGTACCTTTCAGCCTCAGGTATCTTACAGCAAAAGTAGACCTCTCTAGAGGAGAGACTGGGATTTGGATACCTCAGATTGAGGTTATCATGCTAGCTGAATGTGGCCTGTGGGATAGGAGTGGAAGAGAAGCAAGTCAGCTTCATTTCTCCTTGCAAAAGAAACTGGACAAGTGGAAGTAAAATCTAGTTTACCTATAGCACTAAATCTATTTTCCTGATGGTAACAGAAGCCAGATTTAGTGGTTTTTCATGACCAACAATTGCAGTGGAGACATTAATCAAGAAATGGAGTCAGTCCTCCACATTGAGTTTTTCCCCCATGGTCAGCTTCCCTAGGACTTCAGAACAAAGTTGGCTAAAGCTGTTTCAGCCTCTGCATTGCAGCTGGTCCAGCATCAGGACCTTGCTGGTGGATCTGCAAATCCTGCTTGATATAGCAACCAGGAAAATTACCATGGGGGAAATTAGAGTGTAAACCTGCCAAGCCAGCAGCTAGTCAGCAGTATGTGCCCATTCCTACCCTATGGTACCTGCAAGGTGACCTCTCCATCAGTGGAGGAGAGCAGCTCAGTTTAATAAACTAAACTGGATGTTTCAATCACCTTGCCTTCCTTAGCAGCAATAGATTGCACAGAAATGAGAGTATGAAGAATAAGCCAGTAAATTAAAATGACCCAGCTCTATGATGTTGAGAAAATCTGCAGCAGAGCTCTGACTTGCTGACATGCAGTGTCCTTAGCTCCCAGTATCCAGCTCTGGGTATCTGAAAGCTTGCCATGATAGACAACAAATTACTGGCTTCTTTCTGCACATCTCTGGAGATTTTCCAGGAATTCCTGCAGGACTTCATTGACTTTGCAACAGAAAAGTTCACTGTTCAGGAAACCACTGATTTGTTCTGGGGAGAGTTTACTTCCATAAGATTTATTAGCAAGGGGGAAGGGAGGCTGAAGATGGCCATGTAGGGAGATAGTTACTTGTGTTTGAAACACATCTGTTTACATGAGCAGGCTGAGTGCCAAGCATGGATGTCCCCGTATTCTCCTGCAATTTTTTCTTGAGAAATGCACCCTTCCCTCCTGGCTCCCAGCACAACCTCAGCCATTGGATATGTGAGGACATTAGCCCGGAGGATGCTCCCTCCCCTGGTTTCTCACAATCTCAGCTCCACCCTCAGCCCCCTTCAACATGTTTTACACAAGGGAAAGTCACACATTAAAAACAATTTTTTAAGCAGCTCTGTCATATATACGAAAACAGACATGCTGATAAATGAGGAATGATCCTTTCCTTGTGATGTCGCAGCAATATGCATTCAAATTCATTTGATAGAAACAAATGTGCTTGGATTTCTGCAAATGGGAGAAAGTTGCCTCTGAAATTATTTCCATTTTCAAGGTCAGTAAGCAGAGTCAGTCCATGCTCCTTGGAGACAGCCTCCAATCAGAGAAAATGGTTCCCCTGTCAGCCAGCTGTTATCTGCATATCTGTCCTTCTCTGCTATTTGATGTGCCACAGGCTTCTTGTCACTTGACTGTGAGATATTTTCATCATTCCTCTAGATGACAGCCTTCGCGTTCCCTCTTCCCTGGTGCAGAAATCCCAACATCTAATAGCAGCAGGGGATTGGATGCATCTAAACCAACTTAGGCTCTTTCTTGTACTGTTACCAAAATGATATTTTCCCAGAACATATTTCCTATATATCTTACAACCTCTTTAGCACTTTTTTGCCACAAATAAATACATTGATTGTAATAGCCACTTGAATTTGACCCAGAGGGGAGTGATTAGATTCTTAATGAGCTATGCAGGGCACATTCTCTATTGGCTAAATCTTGAGGTGCTTACTCAGGCACATCAGCACAGAGGCTGACGCTGTGTAAAACACTTCCAGATGTGGCCCTTTCAAATTAACTAGAAGACTAAGCATCATTCATTTCAGCACCAAGGAAGGAAAACCATCCCAGCTCACTGGCTGATTTGCAGCCTCTGATATCTCTTCCCTGATGCCTCCTGCCCTAATTGTGAAGGGAAAGGTGAGGAAGCACAGATAGAGTTTCTAATATAGTGCTTCCCCAGATTCCAGTGTCTCCCTCAGCTTAACTTCATGCAAGCTTGAAGGTGACATGAAGCAGTTTCAAGAAGGGAAACCCCTCCCCATGCATCCCTTGGAAAATCCCAGAGTGAGCAGGGTACCCACACCAGCCTGTCCTGAGAAGGGTGGCAGAAAATCTTTTTTGTTGGGAACAAAAAGCTGCATGGACACCCTGGCCCTGCTGTGGAGAAGTGTGTGTACATGTGTGTGTGTGTGTGTGTCTGTAGGTTAACGTGTGGATCCCATGGGATTGAGATCGTAACTTCCTGGGCTGCCAAGCCTGGATCAGGCTGTCCAGGGAAGCAGGTAAGTCAACATCCCTGGAGAACTTAGGTCTGTTTTCTCCATGTAAAGAGAAGGCTGGATTACAGGATGGCTCTTATGCTTTCCAGGGTATGATTAAGCCACACATTTTCAGTGTATTAGAGGCAACTCCCTGATGTGTTTGTTTAGCCCTGGGTCCCCTGCCAGTTTCCATGTAGTGAGAATCATCTCTAAACTCCCCAACACCATGAAGTGACTCACCAAAGGCATCTATCCTCCTTTCAGATCCAGGAAACTTTATGATAGTGCAAAGCACTGTCTCCCTTGTGTATCTGTCTCAAGAACCAATGGGAAAGTCACCTTCTTATATTTACAGGCCTGGAAACAAATGTAAATATGGAAACAGACTGAAATATCTCACTTCTCTTAAAGAACTGTTTTAATATTGATAGATACCAGGAGAAAATATTTCCCTTAAGTTAGATAACACAATATTTCTATTAATATCATAACATATTTCTGTATTATCCATGGCTGAATAACTGTAGCTGAATAGCTTGCACATAGAGCAGAGGTAACCTCTCTTTATATCATAATTCTACACGTAATATAAACATGACAGATGAACTATAATACAGTATAAACCCATTCAGCACCATGTATAGCCTGTTCATCATGTATAGCCAAGTGTGATCTTCACAGTTAAGACAAGTAGAAGTTTCACAGGAAAGCACAGTGTGAATGCAGAGGACAAATGTAATACAGCCACAGAACATTCAATACAACTGACAAGCTGGTGCTCCTAACTGTCACAACCACTGCTGATGGAGCCACAGCATTCCTTGAAACCAATGAGGCTGCTTAAAGCAACCTTAGTACTGGGGCCGTCTCAGAAATGCACAGGAAACTAGAAGAGATATTAATATACTGTAAAACAACCAGAGACACAAGCATTACTGTAGTAGCAGTGTTCTTAATAATCCTAATACTGTCCCAAAGAGAAAAAGAAGAGAGAAAGCTCTCTATTGTTGGTTTCTTTTGGTGAACAGAAAGCAGTAGCTGGTCTGAAAAGTGATGATGAGACTGGTTTCTCTTACTTTTTCTTGCATGTTGCAATTTCCAAAGAGTGGCTTCTAAGTCAGCCAGTGCTTTGCAATTTGTTGTACAAAAACAGCAACTGTTTCCTCATGTACTTACTTTCCTCTCTTATTTGACCAATTCAACCAAATCCTGCATTACTGAAAACTCAGATGAGTTCTGGTCAAATAATAAAAACAAATATATAAATATATAAATACTATTGTGAGTAAAGGAGCTAAATTTATCTCTCTTGGACTTCTAGGAAGTCACATTTATTACTGGTTTTGAATATTCAGAAACCTGTTAGCATTGATGGGAATGCTCATAAACCCTGGTCATCTTGTTGATTTTTGCAGGATTGCCAGCCGTATTTGGTGAATAAACACATGGTGAAAATGCTCAGTCAAACATCCAGTACCAGAAACAGGACTCTGTGACTTGTATGCTCACTCATGGGCTAAGAGGATTGTACTTCAGCTCAGCTGTTGAAGCCTTGGTGCAAGTGCTCTGCTGGTAGCTTGATGTGTACCCTTATGTGCAGTAATAATCTTGTATTTCTTTGTTTTGGTGTCACATCAGTTGATTGATGTAATACCAATGTGATCAGTGACAATTCAAACAAGTGGAGGAATTAATCCAGAGTCTCCCATGACTGACACCATGACTGGCTCATGAATGATTTTTGTGTCAAAATGGAAAAATCCACTCTCACCCTTAACTAAAATACCCAGCATTGATAGAATCCAAAATTAGTTCATTCTCTTCAGACCCCAGCAATAAATAAGCCTCTCAGGAAGACATCTTTGTGCATCATTCTTGATTTTAAAGAGTTTCACTCGTGAGCTAATGTGACTTCAGGATAAAGATAGAGAATATTAAGCTATTTTTGTTTTTCTCTAGAAAAATTTTCTGTGGGTCATTGCAGCTTTAATTCAGAATTGTATTGACTGATTTCTTTCTGCATCCTAAGGAGTTGCTAAGCAACATGGATTCTCTCTTGCCATGCATTTGTCAAGACAGAGAAAAGTGGGAAGAAATAGGAAAAGATTCACCTCCTCTAACATATCTATCAAACCAGAGGGTATCACCTATTTCAGTATCACTCAGACTTTTACTATTGATATATTATTCAATTCCTCAGTGCTGTAGCTGGTTCTAGAGTCTCAGTTCAAAACCAATGAAGGTCTGATTTTTGTTCTCATTGATAAGATATTGTTGAATGATGACTTTCACCCATTAGACCATCCTTAGCCTATGGCTCATAAATCTGTTCATAAATTAGAAATAGGCAGTGGTCTACTGTGCCAAATTCTTAAGTTGTTCTTCTCATGGGTAGTGAAGGGTTGGACAATGAAGGCTTGGCTGCTCTCAGCCTGAAGCTCTCTGAGGTCTTCAGAAAAGGCAAGTCATTCCAGGCAGTCGGCACAGCCTGAATGCTACAATTTGGCTCTTTCAGACTCTGCACTTGTGGCTTGTGAGTCAGTGTAATAGCATGATCAGTCAGAGAGGCTGCAGCAATGCTGTGATGATCACCATGCACTGTACCCTATGTATTCAACACAGGCACACTATGGTTCCATGGCCATGCTGCTTGAAAGACCAGCCAGAAGCCTTCCTGTAATAATCAAACTCACTGAAAAAAATCCCCCATATATTCCATTTTGACATTTCCAAGACAGTGGTCACCAAATTTTGTGGATTTTTTTATTTTCCTTGCTTTTTGGAAAAATTATTCTTTGCTGAGTGGTTCTTCACTTCTCTGCACAATGCCTGCCTCACCCCAGAAAGGAGAGCTGGCATTTGCCACCTAGTCCTCTTGTACTTTCAGAGTTGTAGTGCAAATAGATCTGTACAAGCAATGAAGATGAACTTCTGTTGTTGTTGCTTAAAGATTTAGACATAACATGAAATACAAAGAAGTGAAGCCAAATTTTGCAAAATTCCACAAATTTTGCACTAAGGAAAGCTAGAAAAAAAAAATCTATTGGCCTTAATGTCTTGATAATGTGTATAGTCAATGGAACTATGGCTTACTCACTGAGAACAGAATTTGTGCCTCTTTGCTGGATTTGAAAGCCAGATTTTTTTTTTCCTCAAAAACATGCATTTGTAATTTCTGTTGACAATACATACCTGAGGGCTCTCAAAATGGGCAGCAGATAAGTGTTATTGATTGACTTCACCCTGTTCTTTGTTATATAGTCAGCTCTGCTTCTAATAGCCTTTTGAGGGACAAGACCAGCTACTCCATTTGCTTATTCTGAAATTAAGATCACAGTACTGTTTGCAATACTGTAACAAAAAGTTGTAAAGGTCAGCTTGCCTTTCAGAAACTTTGTCAAATGGTGGATATGGCTCATTCTGTTTTGTGGGATATTTCAACCATAAGATTTGGAGTATGCATTTATATTGTTAAATTGGTTGATTTTGAATGTATTTGTAGCTCTTAATGTCCATCTCCTGTTGCTATTCTCACATTTATTGTCAGACACAGAGGTAAAAGATATTTAATTATATACTGTGGGTTTAAATTATATACAGCGAGATGATGGTGTATATAGGCATATAATCACAAATGTGTACTCTGAGTCCCTAACTATAGAAATATAGAAATAAAGTAAATCAGGAAAACGAAGAATTACATACAACCCCATGTGCAGATTCAAAAAACTTGAAGTGCATCCACTAGGCCACCCCGCAGCATGATGGATGAGACAGAGATCCGTGTTTCTTTGGTCAATTCAGTGAGGATTTCCAAGTTTTCTGGATCTCTTCAAAGTGCAGAAAGCCCCACCAGATTTGTCAATCTCTATTGAAGGACTGTAGACAGATTGAATGGGTCTGTAGCACAAATGCAATCACTGCACACTGGGAAATTCCTGTCAATAAATAAATAACTAAACTTTCAATTCCTAAAAATCTGAATACACGTACTACAATCTCAGTTGCTATTCTTATCTTGAAAAAAATCAATATGATGTGCAACTCCAAACCCTGCTGAATATACAATTCAATTTACAGGTCTGGTGCAAATTTCTCTGCTTATGGGTCACTCTATTCTCAGAAGGCTTGAATAGTCTTATGAACAAGCCCTGCAAAAGTGATTTTGGGACCAGACTCTATTTATTAAAAATTATGAAGTCTCATTTTTTTCTTAATTTTTTCAATTGTACTTTCTTGGGTTGTAGTGTGCTGGTAATGTGTCTGAGTCACAGTCTCTGTGTATGTATGTGTATTTATATATAGCTTGCTGTATTTATAGCTGTGAATCTTGAGTCTGGTATAGCAACGCAGTGAACAAAGCAAATTGGAAAAGCACTTTTCTTAAGCAATAAGAAGACATGTTATCAGTGCCTTTCTGCACAATTACTGCCTGCCCCAGGCACTGCTCTAAGGCACAGAGTCAAAGGTTGGCTTTCTCAACTACTCAATAAATACTTTAAATCTCATTCTTATTGCTACTTTGACATGAAAAGGAGAGGAGAGGGTGTAGAATTAATTAGGTGTGAATTCATTAGAAGTTGTCACTGAAATTCCTTACCTGCTCAGATCACCCTACATTTATGAACCTCAGAGATATTTACAAATGCTATTGAATCATGTCTCACCACACCTCTGAGATTTATAATCCTGATAAACACTGTCTTTCCATGAATGTGCTGGACTCTGGCTCAGTCACTGGTTTTTAAAAGCATCTGCATTTTTACAGACAAAAAATCAATAGGGATGTAAATTGACTTTGCCAGGTTCACACAGCAGCTGGAGAATTGTCTCCTGACTTCTGGTCTAGACTTCATGGCTGGGTTGATATTTGCCACCTCTCCTAGAAGAGCACACTAGGAGAATAATCTAAAAGTCCCTCTTCCCCAAGCTAATTCTTTGAGACCCCCTATCGCGGATGTATTTGAAGGGAACCAATTTTCTGCACTGCAGTTTAAACACATCAGTGGAGATATCTGTCAGCACTCCCTATTTCCTGAGACACAAGTGAGCAGCTGTTGCCAGCCAGTAAGAACAATGTTCTGTTCATTCATTCTATGTCAAATGTGAAACCTGAAGTAATTTTATCAAATTAACTTATAACCAAACAAAAGCAGCCAGACTTGGTAGACACAGGATGGAAGATTTCAACTTCAAATGATGTGAAAGAAATGAATGAAACTGTTACCTTTGACAACAAAATGGAGAGATAAACTGCTTTGCAACATTTTTGGTAATACCTGGTAGCACTTGCACACTAAGAACAGCACACCACAAGGAAAAAAATATTCATTGAAATATTTAACATGCCCTAGTCTTTGCAAATCATGTTTACTGTCTTCTTTTTACCTCTCTTCATAAACTCTAGAGTATACACAAAATGCAATTATCATATCTCATTCCTTTTGAATGCAGACCTAGAATCCAAAGTCATATTTTCCCCCAAGCAGGATAATTCTGCATAGTTTCCTGGAGCCCAGCTATATCCCAGGCAAGTTCTCTGAGTACACCATGGTTTTGCATTAGATTGAGGAAAAGTGGCTGGTATTCAACATTTTTTTCTCTTTCTGCTTCCCAGTGACCCAAGTTCCCTCTGATAGTTCCCTGAAAACTCAAAAAGAATATTCTCTTGTGCAAATAAAAAGATTCGTAAATTAAAAAAAATACAACCAAAACAAAAAAAAAAAAACAACCAACCAACCAAACAAACAAAAAAACCCCACCAAAAAACAACAACAACAAAAAAAAAAACCCCCAAAAAAAACAAAAAAAAAAATTTAAAAAAAAGGAAGAAAAAACCAAACAAAAACAAAACAAACCACAACTATTTCATCTTGGTGCTTCAGACTGCTAAGTCAAATTTCTCAGGATAAAACCTGCCATGAAGCTACTTCCATAATAGACTCCAAATGAACATATCTTCCAGTCCAGCTCACTATAATTCTTCCCTTTTAAACCTTTCAAAATTACAGATGTGTGTGTAGCTGATGAGCATATACTTTTTACTCTTTGCAGAGTGTCTTACAGAATTTTTAGGATGCAATGCCCTTCACTGTCACAGAGTAAAAAGCTTTCCTGCATGGAATATATCCTCTAAGTTGAGTTATAGCCAAATCCAGAGGTAAGGGCCCCAAAGCAGCCCCTTTCTGGACAGCAGAGTCTCCACCAGCAGCTGGCACTCAGTGGTGTGACTCCCTGGTCTTCTGTGCTGCTGGCACTGGGGCAGGGTCTGCATCTGAGTCACCCACTCGCTGTGATGCTCCTCACTGTCTCTGCACCAGGCTGTCATTCCACCAGCTTCTCTGAGCAATGCCACTATGAAAACATTATTATGAAGAATCCTTCACAAGGTACAACAGCTGCCTTAGACCTGTATTTGAACATGAATCTCATGATTTACATGATAGACTATTTTAAATTCACCAAGGCATACACATACACGTGTGTATATTTCTATGTGTATGAGCATCTGAAGGTACAACATCTGCACTCACAAGGGTATTTTGGGGTGCAGTCTGAGTTGAAATGCATTAGACATGTGTCTCCACTGTCTTTTATGTGTGCCTGCAGCTGCAGCTAGGTGCAAGAGTTGCTTTGGTTGCTTTGGTATGTCTAGTGTTTGACCAGTGTGTGAGGCTGAATCCAAAGTCCTTTGGAGTCAGTAGGAATATTTTCCTGGAAGCTGCTTGTCTTCGGGTTTGCTTGATGTGGCTTTGCAATCAGAACTGACATGGAGAGGGGAGGGCCACATGACTGCCACGAGGGTGGGTATCACCTCAAACCACAGCCAACAGCACAAGGAGCTGAAGGAATGATTGCCATGGAAATTCCCCAAGAGGCAGAGTGGGTTTTTTCCAAAGTTTTGGTCTCAGGCATTTACTGTAACAATGAGGAGAAAAAAAAAAAAAAAAAAGTTCCTCATTTGTGAAGAAGGAGAAGCTGAGGAAAGAAATGCTGGCTCTTCTTCATCTCTCTCTGTGGTGGAAATAACCCCTGATTTTGCTCTGTGACCTTCCCATGAACTTCCTTTGAAATCATAATTTACTTGATATCTACAGCGACTGCTGCCTTCCACCTCCGGCCTCTAAGGAGGGGAGAGATGTCACATTTTTCCTCTCTCTTGGAGATAAATAGAGATGCATTAATCTTTATAGGGACTGTGGGTGCTGCTCACCAACATTTCTGTGCAGCTGGAACACCTGGTGAAAAGGGTGGAGAAGATATCTGTTAACAGCTCCCCTGCAAGCAGAGCCACCACCCCAGAGCTTCTCCTCTGTGGGGAACACCAGGAAATTACTGGCAAAAAGCAGTGCAGGTGGTCCTTGGTTCTGTCAATATGCAATCTACAGTTCTGCTGTCAGCACTGGAGAACAGAGTCTGCAAACTGAAAAAGCACATCATTATCACTGGTATTTTTTTTTTTAATTACTGTCTTTTTGTCTGGCCAGAGAGCTGCTAGGGCCCACTGGCAGTGGCAGAGATAGAGAAGAAAACATTTCCTCTCTGACTATGGGAATTTCCCTTTGTTATTATCCAAAATTGTTGTAATAAATTGGAAGGTGAAGGGAGGTGGTTTCCCATCTCATGCAAAACCACCTCATCCTTTGGCTTCATTGATGTGGCAAGAGTCCACATCCACTGAGTTCACTGACTGAGCTTGGCAGATCCTATGGCCAGAGCAGATCCCCTGGCACAGTGGGTGAAAGAGCCTCTTACAGTGGCTGTTGTGGGCGAGCTGCCATGCCTCACCATCTGGGCACAAACTACAGATGGGAATGTCCGTGCCCTTCCCCTCTGACATCAGGAAACCAGACAAGGATTATGTGCAGCAAAACTCTGCTCTACAACTGTGTGTCTCTTGGCTTATTACACTGATGAGTTACACTTGTGATTTGGTGCAAACCTACACTGTTTGCTGTCAGATTGCCTTTAAATGCTTCAGGCTTCTAATTAACAACAGCAGCAACAAAACCTTGTCAATATTGGTGGCATTCAGCTGCCATTCTGATGCCAGCTGCATCTGTGTGTGCAGATCTCAGTGAGAACATGGTATTCTGGGCACCTCATTTTCCCTGAGAAAGTGGTTGGTATATCATGATAGATGATATGTCACAATATTATGATAAGTGACACCAGCAGCCATACTGCCAACTGTCAGTGTCAATGCAATGGACAGCAATGATGAGAATAAGCTGTGTCCTTAGGAGAAGTTTGGGCATAAGGAATGTAACCTGGTTAAGTCCTTAGTTAGGTGTGTAAGCTCAGGTCATAGAAGAAGAGTGAAATATGTCAGAAAATAAGAAAATAAACCTGTTAGGAGACTTCCCTCAGCTGCTTCCTTGGCAGCTTTAGGAGCTTGAGAATTTCCATCTGCCCCTGTCTGCCCTCACAGAATGCAACGGGGTCTTACAATAAAAAACAAGTACAGATTGATCAACACAGTCCCCTGTATTTTCACTCTGTATAGCCTTGTTATCTTTTAATCCTGCTCTATTTCTAATTCAGCAAGAGATCCAGGGAATACTTTCATAACTCACATCACCTCCTTGCCCTGGCTTTCAGTTTGCCCCAATAGTTCTGCCAAGCATTCTGAAGAAAAGGGGCACCTGTGCAGCAGTGAGGGTCCCAGGAGGGCACATTCCCCCTGGATCTGCAGCATATGCTCCTGTGGTCAGCCCTCACTCATGCTGGGAGTCTCACCAGCCTCAGTGTGCTCACTCCCATGACTAATTGCAGTTCACTCCATAAGGATTTAGCCTAGTCACCAAATTTACTCCAATTCTGGAGGGCCAATGACTGAGACAATTGTTTTGTTTTGTGGGTGGATTCAATAATGCCTCGTACTGGCTGCAGAGACTACGGCTATTAGGAGCTGGCCCCACCTGGTTTGTAATTGTTGGGTGGAAGAGACAGTATGAACTAACTCACTCCCAGAGTGCATTTAGTGCATCACACCACATTACCTCCCATTTTCAACCATTTGTTACTGAAACCTTTTCTCAGGTAGTTCATTAAATATTAATATGAAAGGTCCCAGAAATCTTAGTCTCCTTTGCTAAAAGAAAGAAATAAAATAAAATTATTAAAGTGCTTCTCTTCAACCTCTGTTTTTTTTATTTTAAGAGAAATATTTTATCTAGTCACTGAGACAATAATTTCAGTTTTCAAAAAACAGGAAGAAAAGTATAAACAATGTGCAGCCAGAACAAATAACAGAGGGGGTTTGCCAACTGCATTCCCAAATGCACATGCACAGTGTCTGTGAACAAAACTGCTAAAGCTCCTGATTCCTGACATTCAGGACTGTCACACCATTTATTTTAGGCTTAAGATTTATGAAAGATTAGTGATGATAAAAAACCTACTGCTAGCTCCAAGCAGTCTCAGGATCTCCTGTGATTTGGAACTTGTTCCCAGTATTTATTGCATAACAGAAGCTGGAGTGGCGGATGCAGTACATGGGGAAGCAAAATTCTCCTTTCTATCCTTGCAGATGTTTGCCACATTTCCCACTGTTAGGAGTGGAACTTCTGCACATACAGTGCAGTGCAGAGTCTGTAGTAGAAAAAGATAGAAGGATTTGCCTGAAGAAAACGACTCTGGTGCACAGACTTTAGCAGATCCTGATGCAGAGGTGTGGCATGTCTCAGCCTTGGCTGTCCCCAGCCCTCTGCAAGGAGGTACCAGCCCCACAACAGGATCTGCACACCTGCCCCTGTGCCTGCATCGCAGCCACCCAGGTTCAGCCCCAGCATGTGAGAGAAATTCCTGAGAAGAGTGAGTCTGTGGAGCTGAGACAGTGAGAGCAGCAGTGGGACTGGTGTTAACTGTGTCAGGACAGTGATAGTGGCAGAAGGGCAGGCACAAGTGGCAGGGTTGCAGACACTGCTGTCCAAACAGCCTCATCACTGCATGTCTGTCTAGACCCTCATGCTCTCTTCCGTTGAATTTGGCTGTAGCACAAGTTTTCTATTCAGATAGGGCTGCTTACATTTTCCACAGCATGACTCACTCTTATATTTATGGAAAGGGCCAAATGCAGGAGGACAGGCTGGTGTGGGAAGCCAGTGATGATCTGGTGCTTGCTGCCCAGTCTCACCAATGGAGCATGTTGTAGCCTATATGACGCCCCTCTGTTCACATCAAGCTGCTTTAAGTGATGTGCCCTCTCTGGGCCTTCCTTGTGCCCTACATGAGGTCTGTATCATATTTGTTGTAACATCAGCTTGAATTCTGCTAACCTGTAATGGGGCTTGACATCATAAGGGCATCCTAGTGCTGGCATTGGTTAGAGCCAGCCAAAAGAGAAAATCACATCTTCACACAAAATGGGCAAGTGCAAAACAGTGTGATAAACTGGGCTAAGGACATGCTGTCATATCTTCAGTGGATAATTTTCTTTGTTTGTTTACCTGTCCCAGTGTGTATAGGCTGTCCCAGCAAACCATCCCCCGGGAGAGAGCAGTGTCTGTGCCCTGCAGAGCACTTCAGTGCCTGCCACCACCACACAGCATGCAGCCTGTCACCCAGGGTGGATCTGCCCTGCCACTGAGTGGGACATCTTCTCAGGCAGTGCTCTTGGTGGTATTGCCATTAGCTCCTGGGAAGGAGATGGAGAGGTGACCATCAGAGGCACACAAGGTGTGACCATCAGTGGTCACAGCTCAGGGGAAAAGTGAAGGCAATTAATTTGAGATGAAGAGGTTTTGGTTTGGTTTAAATGACAGAGAAGGAAAGAAGAGGATATTTGGAAGTAACTAAGATTAAAAAATAAAAGGATGAGGAAAAACCCCTCATCAGACTATAGTTTAAAGCTAAAGTGATCCTGGAGCATGAAAATTATGAAAAGGTGAGCGGGTGCTCCTCCCATGCTCACTGGAAAATTGATACTTGTTCTCAGCTATCAATTATGTATCCATAAGAAATATTGACTCACAGCTCACCACCTCACCGCAGCACCTACATAAGTGCTCCAAACACGGCTGTTTGCAGACATTATGATCTGTGTCTTTGACTCTCTGTACCAGTCTCATTATAAATGGTGAGCCAGTAAATACTCAGAAAAGTTTCTACGATGTTTCAGTTGACATTTGGGATCTTCAAAGAATCACATAGGATTGCCTTCAATCTATATGCACTGTTCTGCATTGATTAGGTGAGCTCATTGATTTTGAGCAAGATCAAAGGTAGGAGACAACTACTGGAGAGGTTAAATATGGAGAAGACCTACTAAACCCATTTGCTGGTTACTTGCTACAGTAAAAGTTGCTTTTCCCATATAGAAGCCAAAAAAAAAAAAAAATCACTTCCACTTTTACAGGATTCCAGAAATGGTCTAAACATATAATGACAGTTTCTTCCTCCAGCCCTGGCTGCTCCCAGTGTTAAAAATTTTCTTTTGCAGTTTTTCTGCTACTGGCCACGGATTACTTCATTCACGTGATACCACTATCTCTGGTCCTGCTTCTCTCTTGATTTGGGCAGCCTGAGAATCATTTTACTGATAGCCTATTGAAGAGGAACCCCCAGCTTGCAGGAAACAGAGATCTTCATAAGGCAGACCTATTGGACTAAACCAGAAGGGTCTTAGAGTTTTCCTAACAATGGCCAGCCCCAAATACATTGAAGAAGCACATCAAAGGATTTTTAAAAAACGTCTTTCCAGATGGATCTGGCAGTCTGTAGACATCTCCTGACCTGGTGCTGGTGTCAGGAACTTTTAATGTGAAAGCCTTTGATGCACCTCTTATCTGTGAGTTTGTCTGCTTTTTGAAATAATTTGTAGTAATTGGTCAGCCCAAATAGGTGAGATGCATTTTGCCTTTATATTGCACTCCAGGTTCCTTTGCAGTCTGTGGCCGCTATGTATCCAATATTTTTTGAGTACCATTGCTGAGTGGGGCTTTTTTTAGCATTTGGGGCTATTTTCTTCAGCTCTATTAACTAGCATTTTTAAAAATGAACACCCTTAATTGGATCAATTTGAAAGGATATTAATCTTCTGTCCATTTATTCAATCTCCTATTCTCTCCACTGGGGTTCACAACCCCTCTGAATCTGAGTGTTATCAATGAATACAAATAATATAGAGTACGCATATGATCTCAGATCATTAGTGAGAATGTTAAATAAGATCGGGTGTCTAGTACTGTTCTCTGGAGCACCTAACTTTCCAGCTATTCCCTATCTAACCCTGCTGATGACTAATGATGCCTTCTACAGCTAGGCAAATGAGGTTTTGGCTTACTGCCAATCCCAAAAAGTCAGGAGAAAGCAAGAGATGAGTTGGTTTCAGTCATGCTGAAAAGGAAAAAAAAAAATCAACACTTTCTGTTGAGTCAGAAAAACACCTATATTCAGTTTGGATCAGATAGGGTTTTTTCTTTCTTGATTGGCATCGTGGTTTCACTTTTGTTTAAAACATTATCAAGTGTTTTAAAACTTGCTTAGCTGCACATTAAGGGGAAGATTCTAAACAAAAAATAGTTTTGAATGAGAAAATACCAAAGCTGCTTCCCAAGTAGTCAGACACTAGACTTTTTAAAATGTGGTAACTTTTGAAAGACCAAGCAGTTTAGGGCATCTCAGTCAGTAAGTACAACCTGTAACTTTGTGACTGACAAATCTAAAATTTTCATCCTGTCTAATCATGGCCTGCTAAGAAAAGAAAGTTTTCATTTAAAAATGTCATCCATTTCTGATCATCTGACACCAGATTTTCATTTGTTTTCAGTTTTAATGTTTGAGGTCTGTAAATGGGACAGCTGACTATAGTGATTTTTCTGAGTCATGAAGCATTATTGCTTGCTGTTATAATTAATAGCATTTACTGTAGAAATGTCTGAGAGCACTTGTCTGCAGATCCAGGACCATGTGGCTCTGGGCTCAGAAGAAGCACTGGAGAGTGGGCAGATGTTTCCACCAAGAGAATGAAGCTGGACTCAGGTTACAGCATTCTGCACCACACAAAAAGTTGTGATAGCAGCAGTTTGGTACTTTTTACTACCTTATAGTTTGTTTCCATTGGATATAGTTCACAGGAACCAAGTGGTTTTAAAACAGTAAAGAATAAAGGATAGTTAGAGTGTCTGTGTCAAGGCAGAGCCTGCTGAGAGATGCAGGTATAAACTGAAGATGAGCTCAAAATCCTTGAGGTGCTCTGAATCTCTGGTCATTTTTGTCTTCATGTCCAGTGATATATGAATACACTATATTACTACTGTTTTTATATGAATATATACTACATCTTTTGTATTAATCATACAATTAAAATTTTTAAATATATAAAGCTGATGACATTTACTTACTTCCTGCCCAATCTGTGAATTGATTTTGACTGTATCTTTAGGTCAATGTCCTCTTTTGGCCTGGTGTAGACAGCTTTATTTTAGCTCTGAGTTTTTGGTCCTTTGGTGCCTGTTCTTAGTGAGAGCCTGAGGATCAGACCTAAATGAGCTTTCCTCAGCGTGGGAGTTGGCTGTGGGATAGAGAAATCAGTGGTGGCTGTACAGCATCACTGTGCTCCTCGTTATGCAGCACTGCCAAGCTGCTCCAGGCTGCTCTCTCCCCTCTGGGGCACAAAGTGGCCCTGAGCCCCTTCAAGATGAGATGTGACCTGAGTTGCTTCCTCCTCTCAGCCTCCTCATCCTGCTGAAGTCCCCCTTCTCCCAGAGGTGCAGGTCAGCCCTCCTGCCCAGGTAAGGCAGCCCACAGACTCGCAGCCTCAGAGCAAACAAAATCTAGGACACCTGTGTCTTTGTGTAAACTCATTCCTCCCTCAGCGGATGTGAGCGAACCCAGTCTTCCCAATTACTCATCCCTCACATTATCCCTGTCCTCTCTATAAAGTTTCCTCATTTTTCTCTGATGCCCCAGTTAAGAGGTAATAGGGTGCAAAGCTTCAGGCAGAAAAAAGGAGCAAGGATGCTGGAGTGCTGTCCCAAATGGCAGAGCAGAGCTGATTATATCCATGCTGAGAGTCCTCAGTGCACATGTGGAGGAAGGGGAGAAGGGAGATGCTTATGAGGCCGGATGGGAGTTCTGTGTGGAACAGGAGCGCTCTGCGGCCCTGAGGATGTAAGGGAGATTTGCTAACTTTGCTTTATAGCATTCATGCAGATAAGGAAGACTCTCGGTCTCCAATCGTAAATTGGTATTATACAGTATACTCCCAAAGGCCATAATTACTTCCAGAAGCAGAAATTTGAATGACCCAGATAATTAGTTCAGTGCAGCTGGTCCAAAAATTATTTACATAAAAGCCAGTTTTACTTGAGGGGGAAGAAAAACAACCTTGCTACCAAAAGCAAATGACCCAGTTAGCTTCATGCAATGAGTCTGAGGAGACAGAGCATGAGTGGCAACACAGTGGCCTGTGCCATCACTTCTTCCCTCTTGTTTTCAGAGGACAAACACTGACACAGTGAACCTCTCTATAGAAAAACATGCAGGAAGGCAGTGAAGAAACAGGAAAACTGCATGAAATTGACCTTATACTGTCTGTGATAGTCAGTCTTGGGGAGTTGTGAAAGTCCATGGCATCCAGAGGAAAACATTTCACTTGCAAGAGGCAAAGGAATCTAAAGAACAAGAGGCAAGAAGCAGCACAGCTCTGCTCCAGGCACTGGGGCGGGCTGACATCAGTCCTTCCATGCAGGGTACTGATGCAACTGGAAACTAATCACTGTGGTTATCTGGATTAATTTTTAACCAAAACCAGTTCCTCTCTCCAGCTTAGCACATAGCTGGGCAGCAGCAGGGGTGCTCGGGAAGGGAATGCCCAGCAGCAATGTGGTTGATTCTCCAGGGGGCGAGTACCAATATTTCAGAGGTTTGCCTCTAAACAGCTAGGTTGAAAAGCAGAGAAAGAGTGTGCTTTTAGAAAGGGTTTTCATTTTAAAAGCATCTGAGTGATTCAACCCTTTGCTGGTGACTGTGAGCACTCTCAGCATGGGCTGATGGGCACACAAACCACTGCAGGTTTAACCACTGCTGTTTATTTACAGTTGTGTCCCGTGTGGAGAATCCTGAGCCTCAGCTCTGCAGTGCCCTAACCCCTTTCCCAGGGCCAGGTCCTTTGTCCCTGCCAGCACTTTTACCCTGTAGGCAATGAGGATGGTGGCTAACCTCTTCACAGCTGTCCTGTTGCCACACTGCAGGGGTCACCTCTACAAACTCTTGGGAGATGAGCTGGTTCTGCTTCTCATAGTCTGAGACATCTCTCCCCTGCCCATCAGTAACCAACGCGTGCTGCTGCAAGCATAGCAGGTCACAGAGGTGCAGGTAAGTGTGAAAGAGAAGGAAGCCTGAGCTGTAAATCCCCATTTATTGTGTCCTTGAATATTTGCCATCTTTTAAATCGGGCCGTGGCCACCACAGAATGTGACTGTTGCTCCGCAACAAAAATATGCCAGGAAAAGTATCTGCTGTCCTCAGTGTGACACAGGCAATCAGCTGGCACCACCATTTCTTAGCACTCTCTCAAGGCCTAAGTGGTTTTATGGTGGTAGTTCTCAGAAAGTTTGCTCACCCTCAGAACAGAGCTCTTATTTCCCAAAAGAAACTAGAAGACAAACAAATCTATGAAAAACAGAATGGGATGACAATGATCTTTTGTATTCAAGAGAGAGCAGAAACATGGCTATGTAGAAAAAAAAAAAAAAAAAAAAGCTTAACAGTTCTCCTAAAATGTAGAATATACAAATAATAACAGTAAATTACTGTGCATCTCACGAGCACCTCATTGCTCTTTGGTATTGCCATGGATGGCACTTGTTACTTAATAGCATTGTAAATAATCAGGTAACATCCTCATAACACCACTGGATCCAATTCACCTTCCACTTACACAGCTTTTATGCTACCATGGGCCCATTGCCTTAATGGGGTTAATCTTGATTTACAGTGTAAATTGGAAGGTGAATTAGAGACCACAGAAGGCAAGTTGGAGAGGATATGATTTGCTGCAGGCTGCATCCTGATCGCAGTAACACTCACCTGGGGTGGCAGGGTATCTTTACCAGACTTAACAGCTCCACCATAGCCATGGTAGGGGCAAAAGAAATTCAGGCCCTGCCATTCTTTGTTGATAATTAATATGCATCTCTTGCACAGCACAATGTGCCACAGGTTCCTTTCCCTTTTCCTCACCCCACTCTCTCTCCGTTTGTCTCAGGGACAGTGAGAGCGTTCCTCTTACACATCCTGAATCCCTTGGTGTCTTCCATTCTTCCCCTTGTTTAAAGGCAGCACACACAAAGTTTAGAGAAACATATTGCAGCACAGAGTCCTCTAAGGGGGATATGAGCTGACATGAGCTGGACATTCAGAGCAGAGTTCATTTGATGGCTGGAGTAAGCCCTGGTGCATTCCTTTTTACCTGTGCTGCAAAGTCCAACAGAAGTCAGCCTCAGCTATCAAACTGGAGCTTGCTCTCTTTCATGGTTCTGATGCTCCTGACCCCAAAAGGCTGAGCTCAGGCCACCAGTATGGGCACCTTGCACCTCATATAAAGGTTTGGGATCAGCAGATGGCAGATTCTGGAGGAAAAATATCTGTGTACAAGAAGGTAGTGTAGCTTCTGGCAGTGTCAGAGAATGGATGAGGAAGGGGTCTTCAGGAGCATTTGGGTGAGCAAGCAGTGCCATTCTCCACAAGCCATCCTCATTTTTCATTTGCTGTTTAGGGGTATACTTGTGTAGATCTGATGGGGTGTGTGTGTTTGCATCTGTCTCTCAACACCTGAGATCCAACCAGCTCTTCAGATGCTTTCAGGCAACAGCAACTGAGCTCAGCAGAAGCACAGCAGTCCCCACCAGCAGCAGAGCTGGTCCTCCAGGACACCTCTCCAGGAGAAATACCACAGCTTGGTCTTTTGGAAGCAGCACTGTTGGTAAATACAGTCTTGTTTACATTTCTGATACATGAGGGGAACGTTTTCTCTCCTGGCTCCTCCTTGCCCCATGGCATGCTTGCAGCAGAAGGGTGCACATGGGACAGGCTGCAGGATGCGCTCCTGTACTGTGATCCCAGCCCTCCCACCACACTCTTGCCCCATGCCAGGGCTGCTGATGGAAAATGCTTCTCTCAGTGGACTAAGGTGGCTCCCAGGGCAGCAATTCCACTGCTGTAATGGGTATTCCCAAAATGAACCACATTGTCAATTCGAATTGCATGCCAAGCAGGTTCTGAAAGCTAGGGCAGGTTTGGTGACTGCTGTGTGCCAGGACCCCTGCTGTGGGCTGGTGAATGCAAGGGGCACCCAGAAGTTGTGAGGAGCAGATCTGGACCCTGCATTTACTCTGCTTGTGGAGATAGAGAGCAGTGGGTGCTTAGGGGCAGCTGCTTCCCTGATAAAACTCCTCCTGTCATGCAGTAGAAATAAATTTGCCCCTCTGGGCCAGCTGCTCTCCAGAGTGGGAAGTTAGGAACCTCCCTGAGGTACAAACAGGCATTTCCAGATGCAACAAAATATACATGGACATTTTAAAACATCACTTAAAAATTCCAGACCTCCCCTTCAGCTGCTTGCCACTATCTGATTTCTAAATGAGCAGAATTTATATATATATAAATTACATACACAAAGTACTCCCCATCTTCAAGTCAGTCTTAGCTGAGTACAGAATTAGTTCCTGTCAGCACTTCATAAACTTGCACTCTGTTAGTTTATATGAAACTATTTCGACCCTGAAGGAGCTGGCATCTCACATTCCTGCATTCTGAATGTACAGAGCAGAGGACTAAGGAGCAAAATAGCGGGGCTGAGAGGAGATGTTCTGATTCTGCTCAGTAACATGAAACATCATGGAGTTAAATACCAACAAAATATTCAGTGTTAATGTTTAATATTACTGGGAACTTGTCACCTCCAGTTACTGTCTTGGAGCTGCCATTGTCTCACAGACTCCCACATCTGAGCTCTGGGCCTAACATGCTTTCACATTATGTACTAGAAGAGAAAAAAAAAAGAGAAAAGCAAAGAAGTAGGGAGAGTCAGTAACACTGTTTCAGCTACAAAGCTGGGTAGGGATTTTTTCCCTTTTCTGTTCACAGGAATAAAATTACTCACATGGCAGAGCTCCTGAATTGCTCCTTTTTGGGGGTTACCTCTTTTATTTGCCCCTTCTATAATGTCCGTGAGATGCTCTTGGACATATGCAGATTTGTTTTGCTGTGCTGGGTAACCAGTCTCATCCCCACTCTTATTCACCATTACCAGCCAGAACCTACACAGCTGTTTTTTGCAGACTCAGGAGCACAGAACTGGGTGATCTGGGGACAGAACAGTTCCTAAAATAACATGAATTAAGACTTTGCCTGCCACGCTTTAAAACGACTTGAGGCTGATTTGCTTCGTGAGTGTCCTCTTGAAAAATGCATGGATGCTCTTTCACAGAGCTCACTTCCAGCACTGGGATTATTTCTTGGTGCAGCTTGGTGCCACCCCAAATGTCTCTCTTTCACCACTTGAAACTCAGGCACCACAAAAACAAGAAGTCAAATCTCCTCATGATCAGTGGAAGCACTCTGCATCATACTGCAAACAGAATCAGGCCATCGTGCCTGTCTCTCTGGTTTCTGTAAAATGACTTATTATCTCTCTAGGCTGAGTGGTTAATGAAAATTCAAACTCTTCTAGTTTATTCCAGTTAGGAGGAGAGATGGGTGATGCAATCAGGTATCTCTGCTGCAGTTCATTAGGAAGTGTTTCTTTGAAGGCTGTACAAAACTCTTCTTCTTTAACCACAGGAGGAGCCAAAATAACAGAAAAAAAAAAAAAAAAATTCTCAACCTCCTTTTGTCAGAACCTCCAATGAAAACTGATGCCAATATTCAACCAAGACCATCAGACTCTGTTCAAACTTTCTTCTACTTTTTTTGAGCTCTGTTATTCCCTCTACACCTTTAGGGATTTTTTTTCCCTACAGCAACAAGCATGTTCACCACACCCCTGAAACAACACTCAGCTGAGGCACTGCTGTGCAGAGCAGACAAATCCCTGAAAAACACCCGGGCTGTCTTTTGCAGGGAGCTGGAGAGGGGGAGGTGAGACATGCTTAATGCCTCTTACAGCTGTGTTAAATGAAAGATGCCTCTAGACTTTCTCACAAAGGCTTAACCCAGCTGTAACAACACTCCCCACATTTGTGTAATTTGTGTAATTCTTGCAGCCCAAAGTTTTGGCTAAAAAGCAAATCAGCAGCCAAAACCAGGTAAACCTAGATTTTTGTGGCATTTACTGGCCAGATCCATTAGGTTTATAACACTCACTCAGGGATGTGCTGTCATCCCTCTGAGCCCCCAAACAAGCCATGGCTGAGGGAGGATTGTAAACTACCTCTGCTGTTTGCATGCCTTTCGGCAGCACTTTTGTTTTGAGCACCATCCAAGTGCCACTTCACTGCTGATCATTTGGATACAAACCAGCAAAACATCCAGAGGGGTCAGACCAAATCACCCAGAAAGCTGTCTCTGGCAGCCAGTGAGAGCAGATGCTTCAGGAAATGTGCAAGAAAAGGGCAAATTCAGATTCATGCTTCCTCTGCCATGAGCTTCCAGCTTCTGACAAGCTGAACTGAAGGATGTCTTTGTATTGTTGCATTTAACATCCCTCAAGAGTCTCTTCTCATCTCAGTCTGTCCAATCACTTTTTGATTGCATTTTGATTTTGGCCTTCACAGCATCCTCTAGCAATCAGCTTCATGGTTTAATTACATGTGTTTGTTAGAAATTTGCTGCCTGGTCACCCAAAAACAAATCCACCCTGAACTTCATTGGACACTGAATAAAATGCTGGGAAATAGTAAATACTCATTTTTTGTTCGTCTTCTCTCTGACATAAGTAGTTGCATTTCTGTTTATCATGTTTAATCAATTTTACCCCCTCAAATTTAAGCAATAAACCTTCAAACCTGTTTATAGCTTTGCCATCTAAATATCCTGTGGCAATGAATTCCCAGTGCACGGCCCTGCTGGTGATTTCTTTTAATTTGCTTTAAATCCACTCCTTGATTAATTCACTGGGTATTCCATTTGCACTGCCAAGAATAGTAAATAATCCTTCTATTTATGCCTTCTCCAGCCATTTGTGCCTTTGTAGCAGCACACTGTTGTAGTCCACCTTGGTGGCAGGCATCTCTCTCTAAACTGAAGTGTCCTGGTCTCTTCAATAATAGATTGCTGCTAAACTTTACCATTGCTGCTGGAAGAAGTGGTGAGTGTAAAGGAAACTTCTGTGGCTGTTCTCAGGGTTTCAATCCCTTGCCTAGTTGACCTTAGACATAATGTCTTTCTGGAGAGTATTTAGGTCATAGGAATGTAAGATAGAGGAAAAAAATGTGAAAGCCTATGTAAAGAAAATATATTCTGAAACATTTCAGGAAGGGGAGGAAGTGAACTTTATTTCCAACTTTAAGAAACAGGATGTGAGAAATGTATTCTTAAGTTACATTTAGAAGTAGCACATACAAGGTTTTGTCAGGCACTCATCTGAAATAACCACCAATTATGTTTTTATTAATTAACTTAGATCAGAGATGGAGCTATACTATATTTAAGGGAGCTGCTGATTGCTCTTCTGTTTACATATCTTCAAAGCAAGAGGAAAGAAAGAGTGGAAAGTATCACTATTACTGGCTTGCAAACAAAAAGGAAGGTCAAGATGGAGAAGTTTGCACAGAAACAGTGTAGTGTACAGAGTATACAGTGCAAATGCAGAAGCTATTCATGTGTCCAGGTACACAGAGAGACTACATATCAAATATTACACATTGACTCAAAATATTTTTATATTTATCTGAACTAATTTGGAAGAAAAATCACATAGTACTATAAGTTTTTATTTCCATGGCAGTGTTTATGAAGACTTCATCTGGAAGGATAAGCAGCACCAAGAGCACTTTGAATGGAATTCTGAAATTATTTCACTCTTTATTCCTAAAAAGAGTGTTTCACTGCAATTTCTTTTCAATTTTTTCCAAAATTTCCGGTGTGTATGCACTAGGTCTTGAGATAATATTATGCTGACAATTTTTCGGAGTCATCTAGGCTAATACATCCTAATTTATGCTCACACACTAGGGAAACTGATGGTGTTTATGGCTGTTTCTGAATCAGTTGTGACAATATTAAGGTTGTACATAGGAGTTTGAATGAGCAAGGAAAATTCTGCCTAGCTGTAGCCCTGCAACTCACTTACAACTGATCTATGATTGAGGCAAGATTGCCTTGAATTCCTTGGTTTGTAGTTGCCAATTTCACAGTTTTGATGCATATCCGGGGGTTCATGTTTTCTTCATGAGCTGCTCAGAGTCATAGTCTCTCGAGTGTTTGATCATTCAATATTTAGGGCCTGAATTCCTATGCAACACTGGGTATGGCTTCCTGGCTGTGTGATGCAATTTTTAGCCAAAGAAATAGAGGCTTGAAGAGACCACCTAAGCTCCTTCAACAAAGAGAGAGAGAGATCTCCAGCAGCCACTTTATCCCAATTTAAGCCACATACCTGAGGGAGGTGACTTAAAGTGCTGTGGGGTTTTGCTTCTCTCAGCTCACTGCAGCTGGACACTACTTAGCTCAGGCAAAACTACCCCATCATTTCACACATGGGATGTGAAGGAGATTTCTCAACTAGATAGTCCCCAAGGGTATGTGGTTAGGCAGATTTATTTAAAACAGTGCAAAGGGCTGAATGCTTCCCATTTACTTAGGCTCATTAACATAGGATGGCTGGGACTTGACTTACAGTCATGATTATCCTACTTCAGTTCAAGGGCAGACAGGCATAGCTGATGGTCACAAAAAAAAAGCTTATTCATGGAAGAGGTTTAAGCAAATGTTTTTTTGTCTGGCATTTGTATGGTCCACATTGGTTACTACAACTGGGCTGACACAGAAAAACTCGGTTGGTTGGGTGGGTTGGGCTAAATTAAAATATACCAATCTTTAACCTGAGCAGCAGTTTGTTCCCAGATAGTCAGCACTGATGTGACAGTACTGGTGAGAATAGAAGCACAGATCAGACCTTAAAACTGTTATTTATAGTGTGCATGTTATTTCAAACTGGGAGGCACTCACTTCATCTTGGCTCTGACCCCTACATTTTCTATTCCCCTTGAGAAATGCTTAATATTGCCTATAAGAGGCAAACATTTTGGGGTTTTGAGACCTGCATGTATTTGATAGCCCATTTTCTGGGAAAAAAAAAAAATAAAAGTTTTAACAACTCTCATTGGAAGTCTGAAGAGAAAGCTAAGACCTTAGTCTTACTGACCATTAATGCTGTGCAGGAGGAGAGCTCCGTCACACTCATGTTGGTGGGCAGTGACCACCTCTATCTGCCAATGCTAATATTCCACGAGGAGAAAAATGCGTCCATTTTTAAATCCTAGTGTGTCAGTGATGTACTTGAAACATACTCATCACCAGAGGACACAAGTATGAGAAGCATTTTGTTTTGCATCCACAAATAAGATAAAACATAGCAAAAGGTTGCCAACAAAGCAAGCTCTGTGGTGAACCATTCTTGCTCCATGGAAGATCTGGGAAAAATATGGAAACTCTTAAAATAGGAACTTTTTAAAGGGGGAAAACCTCTGCCAGAAGGAATTACCACTAATTTGGGAACTACTGGTAGCTCTCTGGAGAGGAACACCTTGAGGAGGATGGGGAGGGCTTCAGTGAGGCCATTGAATGAGCAGAGAGGACAGTGTAATGAGGGGAAGATGGGCTGGAGATTCATGATTTTGGCTTTCCTGTGGGTCACAGGATGTTCTTGGGGAGGCCAGAGGCACCTTTCCATACAGGAGGAAATGTGCTGCTGCGTTTTGGGGAGGGGATGGGGTAAGTGCATGCCATGGCAGCCCTCCTCTTCCTTCTCCTCTGGAATGTGCTACAGTTGCTCTTGCACACAGGGTTCCAGGATTAGGGATTCACTTTTAGGGTGCTTTTCTTCACAAATTAGGCTCACATAGCCTGCCTGAGTGCCCATCTCTGAGTCTTCCCTGGTGAGACTTGAAGCCTTTTGTTTTCGGGCACAATGACAGAGAGGTGAGATTTCAGAAATATCTCATCCCTATGGGTTTTGTGAAAATAAAGGACTAAGCAGAGAAGAGAGACCCTCTTCGCTTATCCTCTGCAGGACTGACTGCAAGAGCTCAGCTGTTATTAGGCATCAGAAACCCACATGGATGAGTCCCTTCCTGGGCTTCATTGCTTCTGCTCCACAGGAACTCGCTCGCGTATTAAGTGAATTTTCTCGTCCTTCCCTTTATAAAGCTACTGCTCCACTGTAACAGGGATAATGACATATTTCACCTGAAATGCAGTGCTTATGAGAGCCTAGTTTGAAATAAAGATTATAAAAATGTAACGTCCAGCAATTGTAATATTATCCATGGAGTGGAAGAGAAAGAGACAAACAGATAGATGGGCAGGCAGACAGATTTCTTAATTGAACTCTGCTTGGCTGTATTTCTGTTAGGCAAGAGCCACAGGTGACTAACAATAAAGGACCATAAGGAAGAAGATGTAGGTTTTTTAACAAATTTAACTTATCACAGACAGGCTTTTACACTTGCATCAGCCTATACTGAAGATCCCTAAATAATTCAAAGCATTCAATGGTCTAACATTAGCAAAGTAGTATTCTCCCCACAGGTGCTTGAAAGTAGAAAGCAAAGTCGTGATGTTTTCCTTTTAAAAATACTAATAATATTTCATTCCTCTGCTCCAGAGCACTTAATATCCTATATAAATCAATACCTACCTCACTATCTATCAACAAATGAATAATTACATTTCTGCCTATTCCCACATGCTCTGAAACCACTTATTCTAGTCATTTAATCACAAAGATGTTATTGCAGGGGAAATTCATGCAGACATGAATACATAAAGCCAAAAATAGACAGCTAAGCTGAGAACTTCACCATAATAGCAGTCTCTTCCAAAGCAAGCTGCTGCTCACTTTCCCAGGAGATGTAGTATGTATCTCTTCACTTTTCAAAACAATAACTGATAGTGTAAAGCTCAGTCAAGCAAAACAAAACTTCACTCACTTTGGTTTTCCACAGTCAGCATTTGAATGCAAAAGGGAATCCTTGCTGGTCTGATCAGGAACTCTCTCTTTCCCTGTCAAAGGACCTAGAGTCCCAAAATGTCCTCACACTGGAGCCTCCATTTGAAAGGATATGTTTAACAAGACCCATAAGTCTCTATAGAAAAACTCGTTCATCTCAAATCAGTGCTCTTCTTTTGTGCCTTTTTGAATGACTGTGCATCTGGGAAAACAGAAAATATTCATCTTCACCTCATGGAAGTTTTGCTGTTTACCCACAAAGCAGCATCACTCATCCCAGTTTGCCCACTGTCCTTTTGATGCCATGTGCCTGCTGTAATGTCAGGAGACCGGAGCTATGCATGTGAGAGGCAGGGGTTGAGGGGGAAAGTGTACACATACAGAAAACAAATAAGATGCAGAGGAAGAGTCTAGATTTGATGTGAGAGTGGTAGTTTCTCATTCACTGACATTAGCACAGTTTTCCTCCAATACCTTGGTGAAAGCCTTGGAGACGATTAAATTAGGGCTATGTCCAAGTCAAAACACTTAACAAGCATTGGTTATATAAGCCTCCCTCCCACCTCAATTAAATACATTCTTTCTGTCTGTGAGAAGCATCAGACAACTTGCCAGAGTTCAGAAAGCACCGTATGTTCTCCCAGCTCCCCATCCTACAAAAACCTGTTCTCCCTTCCAGACAGACTGGCTATGTTTACCATGTCTCTACCTTTGTTTTTGCTCACCTTCCATCCCTACAGGGAGCCCTCGAGCATGTATTTATTTGCACTTTGAACCTGTGCTTGCTTGCATGGCTGTGCTTTAGCCCAAGCTGGGACCTGATTGCTTTAGGGGAGCCAGGGATGAGATTGCCTGAGCATCAGTAAAACTTCAGTGCCTTAGCCCACAATTCCCCCACTCACCCCAACACACCAGGTTCTCCTGCAGTTGATATCAACGAGAGGAAAAGAACCCTCCAGCAGTTCAGAGCAAAGGGTGTGCAGTACAGATGCCCATGGGCAAGTGCAAAACTGTGATCAGACTAATGTCGACTGAACGCAGCTTTCAACAGCGAAAATAGCAAAAGCCTTGATACATATTCTAATGTTTCTAATTTCTAATGAATGTTTCTGAATGTATAGATGGTTAGTATGCTGAATTTAGCTTTGGGAGGTGTCTCACATCCTATAAATGCTAGGTTACAAAAAACATTGACAGGTGTATGTACATATTTATATAAATACAGATGTCTGGGTCTTGTTGAAAAACAACAGCCTAGGATGGCTGGATGGATAGCTGACTAACTAGCTAGCTATACACATCCTTGAACTGTAAAGAAAATAAAAAGCCTTTAAGCTACACTCATCTTTTAACAGCAGCTTGACCTGTAAACCCCTAAGTACGCTGGAAGGGCTGCAGCCATCTCAGGTTCCATCAGGTTTCTTTTTCACCAAGCACGTGGCCCCACATCCCGCTCTGCAGGTCTCAACTCTCCCAGCAGAACAGGAGGATGTGGTGGGTCAATTGGGTAGCTTGGTCCTCCGTTATTTGGTTTTAACCTGAGCAGCAACAGCAGAGCTTTCATGTGCATGCTTTGAATGGTAGCCAGGTAAAGAGGAACTAATGATAATTCAAGAGCCAGGAAAGGTTTGCCAATGTCTTTTTCTAGTCTCTGTGGTATCCACACTAACACATATTTTTGGGGGTGAATCTGAACACATCCTGTTCTTGTCACTCAGTATCTAGTCTGTGCCCTCCACAGCTTACAGGCAGGTTCAGCAACAGACCTTGCATCCCAACAAAGACTGCTCAGACATGATACCACTCTGAAGATAGAACTGGACAAGAAGGTCCTTTCTGACCTAAGCTATTTGTTAGTGCTGAGTTTAAATAAGTGGATATTTGTGGCACCTCTCAATCCCAACATGGAGTGTGCCCTGCTAATTTTGAGTCATGGCAGGATACCTGTGACTCAGCAGAGAATCAACATCCAATTTGCAAGGGAGGAATACTACAGATATGAGGAGACTCCTGAACAGCTCAGGCCAGCTCTCTTCTCTGCCATCAGTGTCCACATGGATGGAAACAGAATAAAGAAAATTGTGGGCACAACTGAAACTTCACTACTTCTCCTTGGCAGCTCCCATCTGTGCCGAGGCCAGGATATGAGACCAGGAGAGCCACCGTGGCTTTGCAAGGCCGTGGTGCTGCTCCAGCTGCAGAGGGCAGCTTGGCAGGGGAGACACACCTGGCCTGTTGTCAGGAGCTGGGAGTTGATCCTAGTCCAAATCCACTGTTGAGATAGCAGATCAAGACTAACCCTACTCAGAAACCACCACACTGCACAGATCTGTCTGCTTGTGGGATTTGTGCTAGCTTGATGAAAGGGTTGGCTCCTATCCTCAGCTGAACTCTCATGGTTCAAAGTTGTGCTGGCTTTTTTCTGCATCCTTTGGGGTCAAAAATGTCTTGCAGCTGCTGCTTATAATTCTTTCCCCTATGTTTCAACATTCTCCAGATGAATGTCACCCGAAGCAGTGCTCCAAGAGACTGCAATCATGATTGCCAATAGCCAACATCCAAACTAAAAATAAAAAGCCACAGTATGGGACTGAGACACAAGCAATACATCCTCTGGCAAAAAATCACTGATCACTGGAATGAAAAGGACTCGCCCCCCCCCCCCTCCCCAGTCCTTTCTTCTGCTTGCTTAGAGAAGCTTCCACCTATAACCATCCTCTTCTGATGTCATCAAGAAATCAAGATGGCTTATAGAAAGCACTAAGTGAGCTGACCTTTCCTCTTGCCAAGTGTCCAGTTTAAGATCGAAATTTTTGTCTGGTCAGTAAATAGAGTGGAGGGAAAGACAAGATTCTTCAGTGAAACACGTTTGCCCCTTCGAGGAACCTAGGCAGTTATTACAAAATACTCATTTTTGGCCCTAGAGCTAATATACCACCCTTTTTTTTCCCCCCCTGCTTTCAACAGCCACCTTTTGTGGTGGTTTCTTAGACTGAAAAGATTCCACTACATAAAGGAAGGAAACCTAAGGAAAATATTTTCTGGGAGAGAGCCACAGTTCCTGCCTTGCTTCCTCCCAGCAACCACAGCCCAGAAGGGAGAAAGGGCTGCCAGTGAAAATGTCTGCAGGAGTTCTGGTGTGTGCATGAGGAAGGGGGCAGGAAGCAGAGCCCCAGGGCTGCCTTTTCCCTGTGGAGGTGTCAGTGCAGTGGGTGTTTTGGGGCACAGCAGGGCTGTGCTGCAGGGGAGGGACCCACCAGCTGGACACCTCGGTCCCAGGGAGCATCAGCCCCAAATCTTCAGGTTGCTCTGCCTTATACCATGTGTGTCACATTGCCAGCCAGGCAGAAAGAAAGAATTACAAGCTTGCAAGGCTTCTCAATTAATTCTCTACTAGGGCTCAAGAACTGAGACCTCAGGGTTTTGCCCAGTGTATTAAATTTTGCATATCATGCCTGAGATGGGCAATGGTATTTATTTCCCTTCTTTCTGATTAGTATTTAACACACAAGGAGAATCTGTTCATTTGTCAGGCTGACCTTGCTCAGAATGGAGTCTAGAGACAATCCTTTACATGCTGCCAGTAGCACATACACTTTGACTAAGTAAAAGTGTTTTGTGGCAGCTGATCCACCAGTTCACTGCAGTGTTAGGGATGAAGTTAGCCCTGAATTTTGCAAATGGTGACCTCACAAGAAAAAGACACTCTAAAAAATAATGTGACACTCTTATCCTTCTGAAAATAAATAAAAGACCACATCTTTGAACAGCAGTGGTGAGATGTTTTGTTTGTACTCATTTACCCCATGCCTGGCAAACATGAATTCTCAATCACTATTGCTACACAGTCTTAAATGTGAAATAAAGTGCTTCATGTGAATAATAGTAATAATTGTTTCAAACCCCCAGTCAAGAAAGGATAGAAAACTGCCTTTGAAATGAAAAAATGGCTCAAGAGGGAAGCAGAAAGATTCTAGCTCTTGTTTTCCATTTTCACAAGTCTCCCAAGCTCTCTATCCCAGTCTGGGCAGTCCTGAGCAGACCATTATCCTGACATCTTGCTCCTTGGGGGAACCACAAATCCTGGCACATTCTCATTCAATTGAAAGGATCCACTGTTAAAACCATAACACCTGGGCTGGTTTGATAACTTGTAGTCCACTGTTTTTTAAGAGGTTGCAGAGCTAGAAATATGATGTTTCAGGGGAGGACTTTACTGCCAAGAGCAAGCAGCTGATATAATAAAAAGACTAGAAATAATGAAATCTAGACATTCCCTTATTTAAAAATCAGAATTTTTACTTAGCATTTCCTCTCTGAGCTGTGAAGTGATAAGTATGAGAAATAAGTGTCTAATCTCTCAAGTCAAGACTTAACCCCACCTTCAGCTTTCTGTTCCCTCAGAGGTTTACACAGGTCCATGCATTTGAAGACATACCTCCTGGGAAAAAACTTAAGATTTACAAAGTCTGTAACTGCATTACAAGGGAAGTCCTCATACTGAGATTACAAGTTTGCAGGTTGGTGGGCCATAGGAAACCACAGACTCAACTTTTGGTTAAAAAAACATGGTCATCTTCTTGAAAGTGTGGGAATTTCTATTAACTTTGCTGGCCAGATCAACAGCATTGCAAGAAGTAGAAGGAAAATGTTGAGTCTTTCCTCACCTGCTCCCATTGGAGGCAACATCTGAATTTGAGAGGATCCCATTTCCAAAAAAATCCTAGAGGAATAAATGAAAATCAATAAAAAGCAGAAGAAACTATATCTGAATGATATGCACATCTGACAGGTATTGCATGCTCAGACCCAACGGAGCATTTAGACTTTTATCTCTTATTTGCCCTCATAGGTTTGATACAAGCAGAAAAAAGTCTCTGAACCAAAACCACACAGAACAAACTCACAAAAAGCAAAATGGTTTTATTGTCTCTAGGCCTGGTTATTTAGTGACACTGTAGGCATACATATTGTTCTTTCTACCCCCATGAACACAGCACCTGTGCCCATAGTCCTGCCCCTAACCTCACAAAACAGCATCATGCTGTTGCTCCATTGACCCAATCCACCTCTGCTGAAATTTCAGGCAAAAACACTTGGATGGACCATCCTGTGAGGCAGGGAAGCATCTCACATAATTATTGTGAGTTCTGGCAGACCACTCAGCTCAGGCTGTTCTGATGGGAATCAGAGGATAACTCATTCTAAAAATCAGATTTGGGTGCATGGTTTTCACAACCAAGAGGATGTTGCTCCACAAAAATAGCTTATTATGTATAAATACTCCAAAATAAGAGTCTGTTCAAGATACAACTGCTGCTAATATTTTAGGCAGATTGGTTATGTACAAATTCACACTTGCCAGACTCTGTGATTATCAAATCTTAAAGCAACCAGTGTTTCTAGTTATATTTTATCCTAGAACATGGTTATCAGCTCATATCTATGCCTTATTTACACTAGAATTTGAAATCATATATGCAAACATATGCTAAACTCCTTGGCTAAAAACCAGGCGTCAGCATACATTAAAACACCTTCATCCTGCAGAATATTTGACTGCATGACAGTGCCATGGCAGCTTCTGACCTGAGAGCTGAGTGCTGAAGCAGCACAGGTGGGACATGTTTCACACAACTGCAGCAGGTTTCCCCAGAGATCACCACAACACACCTTCCAGGCTTCTTTCTTCCAGAAAGGTACAATGGAGGGGACAGGCTGTGCTTGTGCCCATTTTCAGCAGGCCAGGTGAAGCACACAGGTTCCAGTGGCAAGAGGAGGAGCTGCCAGTGTAGCAGGAAATTCCACTTTTCCAAGTGTCCCCTAATTAGCACCATTTCTGGAGGTGGAGATCCTAATCCCAGGGTGCAGGAGTGAACTGATTATTGAAGGGAGACATTGTCAAATCCTGCTTGGCCACTATTTCCCTGCTCTGGAATATACTTAATACATGCTGGCATGATCAGACTCAGTATTTCTCACTCAGAAATGAACCAGCTGGGGCTCAGAGAAGCACTCCTGCCCAGCTAGTGTTGTTTGATGGGGCACCCATGCACAAACATCAATGGTTTTATATAAATACAAATACAGGTGCCACAGGGTAGCACTGCTCTGCTTAGGAAATACATCCCTACGAGTGCTCCAAATGCCTCCTCGTCATGTGTCAGCAGCCAGCAGCTCAGCCAAGCCAAATACATCTTAATGCTTGTCAGACAGCATGATTATCACATCTCAGAGATCACGTTTGCCTCCCTAGGCCAGGGATTATCAGCCCAGCGAGCCCATCATCCCCACACTTTTAGGGGACTATTCGCTTTTCTCAAAGCCTTCTCCCTGTCTCTCACAGATGCCATAAATTCTGCGGGTGGGGCAGCGAGAGGTGTTTCCTATGGCCCTGTCGCACCGCTTGGAAACAGCCGTGCCTTCCCCCGGGTCCTGCCCACCCCTGGCAGCCCTGAAGAGCTCCGTAGCTCAGCCCTGGTGCCTCCTGTCGCTGCTCCGAGCAAAGCAGCCCCCAAAGCCCGAGCCCCCAGCGCGCCGGCAGCATCTCCAGGCACAGCGCTTCCAGCGGCACCAGCGCACAGGAAAAGCCCTTCTGCCGGGCGGGGAAGGGCTCGGGAGGCTGCAAAAGAGGCTGTGTGCATCTTATCTGGGATGCCAGAATGCCGCCTCTAGGAGCGAGCTGTATTATCAGAAAAGAGGCTATTTTCGGCTCCTTAGCTCATGCTCTGGAGCAGTGGGTGACCCGTGCTGCCGGAGCTCATTTGGGAGTCAGGAGATAGAGAGGCACAGCAAAACAGCCGGGGATTTCTGGAACGCGGAGTCAGCCTGCACCCGCAGCCGCCTCTCTGCACACTTCCAGCAGAACAGGCGCCCTGGAATAAGGCAGGTGCCATCAAATTATTGGCAGGTGCCATTAAAACGATAATTTAAGCATTTTTTGCCTAACTTGCTAAGATACTGTTTCTCTTTTCCTCCCTTCACCAAGGAAGAGAGGGAATGCAATGGGGATAAATAGACATAGAAGATATTGTTTTAATACCAGGATTATTTTAACAAATTGGATTCTGCTGAAAAATTTAAATAATTTACCTTGTTTCTATGCATAGTACACTAATAAATACAGTGTTATAGAATAATCTACTTTTTGACAACAGGAAACAGCTGATAAAAGAAAGCCTCTTTTGTTTTGGGTTTACAGACCATTTCCCGTGTGCTGTGTTTGCTTTGGCTGTCTCTCTGGTATCCGCCGGTGGAGATGAGAATGAGAGGAAAGCAAGGGTGTTGCTCAAAACACAGGATCCCCAAACAATTTTGCTCCTGTTGTCCCCTTTGTAAGTGCAGCAAAGAACTTTCTAAACACTTTTCCTGCTCACAAAGCTTTTTAAATGTAACTGTGTGGGACAGCTCTCCCAGCAGAGCTACAGAAACTCTCTGGAAATGCATCGCAAACTTCTCAGGAACACGCAGACTGGGAAACCCATAGTCTGAAAACAGAGGGGCAAAAATAGAGAATAGCCTAAATGAACCAATATGCAATTGTTCCCATGTGATACTATGCAATCCTTTTGTACTTAGCTGGTGACTTTATTTCCTAAATGAAGCACTCCTCCACGACTGTCACACTTGTGTCACTGCCTGTCTAATCTCATTGTCCCTACCTGAAGCATGAGCTTCCGTGCATTTTGGGCTGTGCATGTCCCTACTCTGCTGCATGGCTGGAGGAGCCTTGCAGATGCCCCTTTACAGCACCTTGGATAAGAAACCTCTTGCTGCATGCTGAGGTTGTACCTCTGCCATCTGCTCCAGTGCTGGGCAAAAAAGGCACCCCAGTGCCTGAGGAGCCTGGAGTCCATCGCATCAGACAGGGCTCATGAAAGGAAGGAAGAAGGATTTCTTGTGTTTTCTTAATTATGAGCAAAGAGGCTTTGAGAGTACTTCCTGTTTCCTTCTTACCTGAGGAACAGCAGGACTCCTAAGTCTTGTGGTGTTGGTTTTGTTCTTTCTTTTCCTCTTGAGAACCTTCCAGAGGTCTCAGAGATGGGAAAAAGCAGGATGTTGAATCTTCTCTGCCCAAAAAGTCCTTAGAGCCTGAAAGAAGGGCTCATGTACCCTAAGCTTTTCTGTTCTTCCTGGCTTTCAAGCAGATCCTGCAAAAGCTTTGACCTTTCCATGAAGGCAGGAACCACCAAAAGGTGCTGTCAAAACACTTTTGTTTTCCAGGCTTTAGGGATTTCAAATATTGTAATGCAGTGATAAAGTAACTGCACCATGTATTTAAAATTGTCTGAGATTTCCACTGTAGACCTTAAACACAGTGCTAAATAGGGCAAGCAAAAATAGCTGTTACTTTGACAAGTGCTTATTTAAAGCTTGTTTTGTCAGCATTGCTGCCCTGGTTATGACAGGGAAGTTGTCTAGAAATTGCATAATTACCAATATTAAAGGAAAAGCAAAACAGCACCACACAATTCAATAATAGAGCAGGTCACATTTGCCATGGCTGTTGCAGTGTCTATTAAGGCTGCAGCAGCTCCGTCTCAATCCATGGCCTCAGGAAAATGCTGTGCTGCTGCTGCTGCTCCTTGTCTGCTTTCAGCCCAGCAGATTGCTCTGCTCTGGGCACTCAGATGGCCACAATGGAGAGCCAATTAGGACCCTATTTTCTTGCTCATCCTCATGCTCCTGAGAGAAAGCAGCATTACTGCTTTTGCTGCTCATTCTCCAAGTGTCCAGCACCTATCACCAAAATCTCAGTGGACTCCAGTATTATAGGATTGGGGACTGGAGATCAAAGGGAGAAACAGCCTGAAACCTTAGGGGCTCCTTTTTGCACATAAGAAAATTTGCAACAAGTTCAGCACCGGAGCTTCTATGGAACAAAGAAAATATTCAGTGTTCTCTCCCTCCTTCCTCTTCCTCTTGCTTTGTTTTTCCTCATAATGGAAAAGAGGTGAGAGAAGATGATCAGCTCAGAGGCACTTTTTTAGAGGCTTGATTTCAGACTTTGTGTTGCTTACATAGCACTCATAGTCCTGACCTCCAGGGCATTTTCAGAGAGCTTTTCCTTCTATTTTCTGAGCTCAGCAGGTCAATCTGTGATTGTGTATTGGTGTAACAGTAGAAGGGAACTTTGCAGCAAGCTCCACACCACCTTTTCCCCACCTCCTTCCCTCCCAAGGTTTATTGCAGGCACCAGAGCAGGTTTCTCCCCACCAAGGCATGTTACACGTGTCCCACTTATCTGAGAGCGAGCTTGGTATCAACGTGCTCTGCACTTTGGTCCAGCTCATTTGCTTTCAGGAAAAACAGAGAAACTGAGCACTGAGCTCTGGCCTGCTGGTGAGGATCCTCTCTTGGTGCTGCTTGCCCAGTGTCTTGCCTAGGAAGAGCAAAAGCAGGCACCCTGGAAGTGAAAGCTTTGCATTTAATATCCACCAGTGAAAAACCTGCTTTTAGTGACTTAGTCTGCACCACATCCAGTGGCAAGAGCAAAAATGCCATCCCATGGTCAGACTCCTAAGGCACCATGTAATCCTCTCCCTTCCTGTAACCTGCTGCCTCATGGGCTGCACATTTTTATTTTCCAGCTGCAGGAGCACTTGGGTGATGACCCTACAGCCAAGGACTTTCTTTACAATACAGTCTTCATTAATTTTAACAGCACAGACACCCTCTGCACTACATGAGCATGGGGACTTAGGGAAAAAAATTAACATCATCATTTAATTAAAGATGGATCATCATAAAAAAAATCTTCTCAAAGGGACTGGTGGGGGATTCTGAAGAGAACTTTAATTGTGAAATTATTCCTATTTGACTTTGAGTCTGATTTTTCAATCACAACACAATCATTTTAACAATTTTGCCATGTAACTTACCGTTTAAAAATTTTAGGAAATACTGAAGTGTTATCTTCAGCTTCACTGACACCTATACATGCCATCAGTAGATAGAATCTCTTCTATGCAAGACTCTTCTCACTTGACCTAAAGTATTAACTGGCTGCAATGACAGGTCACATTCTAGCCTGCTCATTGCAGATCAAATATCAGGGGAGTTTGGCTAAAATACTCTCCTCTGTGGTGGGCATGTGCAAACTAGCAGATGCTAGAAATGAAATTTTTGTAAATTTAAAGTAAATTTTCTTTCAGTGATGATATAATGGTACCAGACTTGCAGTTCCTGCTTCAAATGAGGGGCACTGCCAATGCTTTCTAAAGATAAAGTTGCCAGCTATTTCGTTTCCCATGGGTGAAAATCCTTTTCTTTCATTATGTTTGGGAGACTGAAACGTTTCGGCTGAAACTACCAGTATAAGAAAAACCAAAAAAAACCCACAAACAAACAAACAAACAAAACCATCAACAACAACAACAAAACAAATAAAAACCAGAACTAAACCAAACAAATAAACAAAACAGCCAACAAACCATGCTTTAGAAGACATGCTGAACAGTCAAAGCTTAACAAAAGTTACACAAAACTGAAAACAGGACCTTCTCATCCAAACACTGTATGCCTTTAATAATCCATAGTGATCCCTGGTACCTGTTGGTGTACCTTGGCAGGCATCATCCTCACTTCTTTCAGCAAAGCCTTTTAGACCTACTGGTGAAAATGAACAAACTGTCATCATCACCATTCCCACTGCCAGTGATTATTAATACCATCTGGAAGAAAAGCAGGGCTTTGTTCACACACAGGATTTCCTAACAATGAACCTGTGTACGACATCCCATACGTAAGAGCAGAGCTTCCCCTTGCTCCTGGGCTGACAACTGTGCTCCAGCCCGGCTCTGCTCCACAGGCTGTGCTTGCTGGGCAGATGGAGGTGCTGTGAAAGGTGCTTCAGCCCTGTCATGCCAGGCACACGGGCAGGGCTCAGCCCTCCTGCTGCTTTGAGCACCCCTTCGGTGCTGGGTGCAGGCAGGAGGGAGCCAGGTCCCTCTGCCTCTGCTGGCATCCTACAAATGGATACCAGTGAAAATGCAAAACACTGCCACTTGCACTTCTCTAGTAAAGAAGCATAAAAGCAGATGCAAAGAATACTTTATTTTTTGGCACAAAGCACCTGGAGAGCAAACTTGTCTGTAAATTATTAACAAATGTGTTTCCAGTCAAAGTGATTCAAGTATTTTAATTTTTTTGTGGCTGCACACATCCCCAGTTCTCCTTACAGTGCTTTTAAATTCAACAAAATGGAGGAAAACTGCTCAAGTTCAAAGTTCTTGATGGTATTGTCAGTTTATTTCCATGAAGCTGAATGTTGAATATTATGAAACAGCTCAGGAATGCTGGACATAAAGGGAGATTTCCTTTTTTCCCCCTTCAGCTGAAATATCTTTTGGCAATAAATCCCCGCCGGAAATGTGCTTTCCCTGATTCCCCAGCTTAATTAGCTCAAACAATGTAAGATATGTAACACTGACCACCATGGGAAACCTGATAACAAAGAGCAGTGATACAATGCAAGCCTTTCAAACAGATGCAGCCAGTACCCTGCTAAGACAAAAGTGGATTCAGTGTGGTGTCAAGCCTTTTCTTCCTTCTCTGCTGCAGGAGACACCAGCACTACCGTGAGACAAGTTAATCTTTGCCATGTTTTCCCCCAGTAACCATCTAAAATTGCCAATTCCTCCCTAGCATGTAGGTCACACATTAGTATTTTCATCAAGAAAGAGACAGCAACTAATGCTACAGCTTCTTGGCACTCAGGATGCATTTGCTGCTATTGCCATAGGGAAAACCACGAGAAAACTGACCCCAAAACTGGCTGCTCAAGTGGAAACAAGCAGAGCTCCTGGTTGGCGTGACTGTGTGCCCTTACATGCTCCTCTCTGAGGGAGCTGAGGCTGCAGCTTCCTCTGGATTTCTTTGCTGGGCTGTATCCTCAGCAGCCCTACCCCCCTGTCCTTGCTGAGCACTCAGTCCTACCCCTGCACTATCCTTCAGGAATGGTTTGTGCAATGAACAGTAAGCAAGAAGGATGAGCTGACTCAGGCTGCGAATATCCTTCTTCCTTGAAGTGCTTTTCCTCACTGCTTTACTGCTAATGGAGTGAGTTCTCCAGGACCAACCCCTGCCCAGGGCTGGGGTACTGCAATAGTTGCAATGCTGAAGGAAAAATGGAAGACCAGGAGCATGGGCAGTGGGTGATCAAGGATGATGGCACTGCAAAGAGAAATAGAGTTCTGCACAGGGAGAACTGGCACCCCATCTAGGTCAGAACAAAACTGATGGACAACTGGGGTCTGGATTGGTGCCCACACTGTGGATGGTCCCAGCATATGCTAAAGTTGTTCTCCCTGGTATTGTTAAAGATGCCAGAGGAGAAAATTTGCAACAGGCCTTTGCCTGTTTTTTCATTTATAGTTTATAATTTTTGCTTTCAGACATATTTATAGATTTCTTTTCTCATATACTTGTATTAGAAGCTTGAGTCTTACCACTTCTGCTCCCCAAAATATTCAGTGGACACCAGAGAACAGGCAGGATTATAATGTCACAGAAACACATGTAGACAAGTGCAGCAAACATAGCAGCAGGGATTTCTTAGTCAGAGCATTTCTATTTGCTGCTTTTTTTGTTTTGTTTTGTTTTGTTTTAGCATTAGCTGTGCAACTCAAATGCCTTCCAGGAGAAGGGTGAAATTACTTTGGGCAGGTCCACCCAGCAGAGCTCTACTGACTCAGCAATGTCTATCAGGGATGTGGAACAGGTTGGAGAGCCAGCCACCATCCATGCCTGATGCTCCAGGGCCAGACACACCAGCAGGGTTGTGCTTTACTGGCCCAACTTGTTCAACTTGAGCACAGGTCCAGAGCTGCACTGCTGCTGAGCAAGTGTGCCCTACCAAGGCAGCCCTTGCCAGGCACTTCTAGCTCTTCTGAGCAGCTGAGAAACTCTAAATCCAGAATGATTCCTTCAGGAGGGCTTCTAGACAAAGCAGATGTACAGCAAATCCAGTGCAGGGCCTAATGCTTGCATATGCCTAGTATAGCATCAAATGGAGTTAAGAAACCCCAACAGCCACCTCTTGATCTTTTTTGTTTGTTGTCAGGAACCAAAGGTCATGGGCTCACTTTTCTTCTGTGGGCTGCCTTTGAAGTGCAGGTGTCATCAGTGCTCTGCAGGGCCCCACACAGAAGGTCCCATTTGATCCGAGTCTGTAGGTGGCTGATTCTTTTTGGCTTCTCTGGTTATCACCTTTGTTTCACAAGGCCAGCTGCAATCTGACTGATCTGTTAAACAAATTAGATGCATCCCTCTGGCTCTGCTAAAACTCAAGTATAGCCCTCAGCTGGGTAAAGCACAGACACTCCAGCTTTATTTATATTAATGTAATTATAGATAGACCTATATTGTAATTGTGAACTTGCACTGTAGGCAAAATAAACAAATGCCTCTTTGGTGATCAGTGCATCATGGAGTTTTTTAATTATAGCCTGCATGCTCACTCTAGACCATACCTAGAAAATGTGGCACTCTTAATTGTTAGAGACAGTAAATGTTGCTCATTTTCCAATATATCAAAGCAAGAGAGAGTCTACAGAGTATGAAATTATTTTATACGCCAGGCATGAAAATATTTCATGCAGCTATTATTAAATCTCAGTCCCACAAAAGTCACTGGCAAAATTGCCAGTAACCAGGAGAGACAGCACTTTGGTCTAGGACACTATTTTTGCATATGTAGTGAACAAATGGGAGAAGCCTAAGGCAAGGAAAAGTAATACCAGGAATGTACAGGAGATCACAGGATCTACCATGCACATAGTGAGTGCTGGGCAGCCACACATGGCCTTCATTTTGTTCTCCAAATTAGTCCCATACATAACTGCAGCATCACTTATAAAAAAGATCCCACTTCATGGAGTCTTATTAAGTACTGTTTACAAGGCACAGCTGTGCCTAATTTCTGCCTATATGGCCCTTGGTTTCAGCACGGATTTTAAAGATGTTCCCATTATCACCACAGTTCTGGAAACAAAACTCACATGAGAAAGCAAAAATGCAGAACTCCTTCTTCATCAACTTTTCCAGGCAGGCAACTGACTACACCGGCAGTGGAATAACACCAAAACCCTGTTTTTATGCAGAAGAACTGGTGTGAACATTTTCCTTGGTTTGCCTCCAGAGGGGATAACAGTCTTCCTGGGATTTGGGCCTGATTGTTCACTGTTTTCTAAAAAAGAGCTCCCCCAGGGCTCTGGCAGAATTTGGTCTGTAACTTCTGAGGCTCAGCCCCTGGAGATCTGCCAAACCTCTGCGTTTGAGTAATACACGCTGCCATTTAATGGGAATCTACTGCCCCTGTCCCAAGCACACACTCAGTTTCAGGCAGGGGGTACTACTCTTTCTTGGAAAATTTTGGCTTCATGGGCGCACAGCTGTAGCCTCTGAGCAGCCGCAGGGGCAGTGAGTCTGTCTGGGCCCAGCCTGTCTGGAGCAGGTGAAGCAGCCATCCCTCCAAACTGCACAGCACTCTGCCAGTGCCACCAGGCTTCCCATGTGCTTGCCATGATGACTCAATTAAACCAGGATTTTCAGTCTGTTGCCTGGTGTTTCATTGGCTCAGGTTCACTTAAACAGACATAAGGTCAGCTCAGGAAGGGAATGATACCAGCCAGAAAAAAAGAGTAGTGGCTTAGGGCACTTTGGCCAACATAATAGAAATGTGCATGGGGCTACTTCACCTCTGCCTGATTCAGCTGTTTGCACATAGTGGAGAAATATCAAGGAAGATTTTGGATACCTGTAGATATTATTGTAAAAAAAAAAGCAAGAAATGTTTTCCCGATCTAATAAACACATATCAGTACTTAGCCACAAAATTACATGATGTGATTTTTCATTCAGAGGAATATCAATTGCTTTCTTCTTGAAGCTTGCAGCTGGTTAAAGGAAGACAAACACATTGAATCATTTTAACTGACTTGTGTTACTGGGTACTTACACACTTAAATTTACAGAGCCTAGTCAAGATGAAGATCTGTTGCAGACTTACAAATAATCTTTGTGGAGATACACACATCTTTGCCTGGTATACTTCTGATCTTTATTTACCGTGCAGCCAGAAAAAACACTTTGCTCGCTGGGAAAGTGCAGGCAGCACTAAATCTGCACAAAATTTTCTTCTCTCGTGACACTACCATGGCACTGGCACCAGAGGAGGCAGTGGCTGGTGTACTCAGGAAAGAAGGCCTCTCTAAAACCAAGTTGCTTATCTGAATTTTTTTCTTTCTCTCTTATTCTATCCAAAGGGATTTCACTAGAGCTATGACTGTAGATATAAAATATCTTGGCTTCTTCTCCATGAGGAGGAAAGCCTCATGCTGACCCTGTAAGCTTATGGTCTATTCCTGAATATTCACTGGGCCTAAACTCAAGAGATGGCCAAATAGGACTGACACAACATCAAGGAATAGCCTCCACTGATATGCCCAGGACTCAGTCCAAAGTCTCTGGGCTGAACATCCCAATCTTTCCAAACATCAGGCTACATATTATGTGTCTCATGGCTGTGCTATGCATGCATAGCTATTTTCTGTTACTGCCAGCTTCCATGCCTTTTAATAACAAAGTCTTCTACTCTGAAGGGCAATCAATTGCCACAAAAAATATTTTAAATGTGTTCAATTTGTCTGTACCTGTCTCCAGGTAATTCCAGGACTCCATCCATACTGCTACCACTGTATTTTCAAAATGAAGACTTTTCTCATGGATTCAGTAGAAGGACAAAATCAATCTGCCTCCCATTCCACTGTGTGAATAAAGCTGAGGCTGTAGAATGATGCCAGCAACATTTAAGCATTTTCTTAGCTCCCCTGGACTGTCTTGAAATTTGAACATGTGCTTAAAACCCTTTGCACTATTGCATTTTTCAAAGTCAAAGTATTGACAGGGAAAGTAGCCAGAGAGCTGTACTCATCGAACAGGTCTTACAAACAACTCTAAAAATTTTGGTAGATCAAAAAGCCTTTCACTAATTTAACTGGTGAACAAAATCTTGGTATTCCTTTTTGTCAGCTGACATTTTGAGTAACTCATGATCCCAAGACAGATGGATGACGAGAAAAATTAGGAATGATTAAGTTGATGAGATTCTGGGTCCTCGACATGTTAAGTTGCTCCGTGCAAGCAAGATGTGAAACCCCAATGATATTTCAGTATGGACTGTGCAATTTCCTCTTCCCCAGATCAGGTCTGAAACCAATGCAGGATTCACTGCCTTATGGCATTTTACTGACACCAGCAGAGAGTAACTTTAAATAAAATAGGGTTCTCATCCTCATTCATTGAGCAAATGTGATTACCTTCCAGCTGTTTGTTACTACCCATCTGCCAGGCTACCCAATCCTAACAACAAAGTCAACATGAGGGAACTGGTGTCTGAGCCTCAGCCATTATAATTTAGCCACTGCACAGTCTGGCACCTTAGCATGAACCCTCCCTGCTTGGTGGCTTGAACTGAATAGACAATGAGGCACAGCCTGGTGTGGCTGAGGGGAGGATGCAAGCTACCCACTATTACTTCTGTCCCAGAGGGGTAATTGATGCTAAAGCTCCCTTCTTATACAGGGAAACAAATACCTGTAAAAGACAAATGGAAGAGTTCAGTGCTGTACTCCCAGGTGCTGCCACTCAGATAAATAAATGCAAGTGTGCCTGTGGGCCCTACTGCAGCACCCAGAAGAAACCTCCCACTCCTCCCAGCTGGGCACCCAGGCCAGCCCACACCAGTGGAACACACACCTGTGGGCTCCCAGTAGAGCTCTGCTACCAGCCACAGCATCAGCTGCTGAAGGCACAGCCAAATTGCACTAGCAGTGGAGACTGCTCCCAGAGGCTGCTATCCCTGTTCTGTGTTGCTGTTCTATTCCAAGTCCCTCCAGATGTGCCAGTTCCCACCAGGCCTTTCTCCCAGCTCACCTGTCCACAATGTCCATGGTAGCACTCACACGTGTTTCCAAGGCTTGCCCTTCAAGGCGACTTCTGCCAAATGCTTTAAAAAATACAAGCTCAGACAAAGTTCTACAGAGTTTTGCATGCTGCCATACTTTCTGAAGTAGTTACTAAAGAGTGGCATAGAGGATTCTTATTATAGAACCCACATTAGGATTTTAAGTGTTCTTTCCATTTTCCCAGCTCAGCTTTGGAGTTTTATTGTTAAAGTCTTACTATTGTAATATATTTATAAATTATTCTTGTTTATTGTTACTTAGCTGTATTGGTTATTAGGTTCATCACTGCTTGGAAGCTTCTGTGTTAGATCTGGTCTGGATAAATATCAAAAGGTTGGGATATTTTTCCAAACGTTTTGAATATGCAAAATTGTCTATATTCCTGGAAAGGAATGGAAGTTAGCATATGAAAGAGGAAGAATCAGACAAAGCAGAGCAAATTAAAGGACAGACTCCAGTACCTCCCGTCTCTGGGAGAATTTCCTTAAAACTGAGACACAGCATCCTAGTGATTCTGCTCCTGCATAGCTTGTGTTAAAGTGTTTGGGTTGTATCATTACCCTTTGTTATCAGGAGTTTAGTAATTGTCAGTGTTATATATCTCAAGCCATGTGAGCTAATTAAGTCAGGAACTGCAATTTTTGGAGCAGCAGCATCATCTCAGATTTTGGCTGTGCTTACAGAAAAGGAAAACTGAATTCACTTTTGAAACTGGGGCTGGTTTAAGTCTTCACCCAGACATCTGTGTGAGGCCTCCAACAGAAAGATCTGGGGAAGAGGAAGGTCTTCGGTGGGAACCTTAGAATAAAATACCTGTTGATGGTCAACACTTTTCAGCACATCTCAAGTAACTCCTGGAAGACAGCTAAATGACAGTGTTGCATGTGCTGTAGACAGAAGCCATTTGTGTGTCCCTCCATGGCCAGTGAGGTGTCTCCATCCCCACCACTGTGGTCCCCAGTGCAGTTGCACAGGAAACCTGCCCAGGGTAGCTGGGGCAAAGGAACAAATCTCCCCTTCCCCCCGACTTGGGCCTGGAGTGGATTTGAGTTTGGATTTGAATGGATTTGGTTGTACCAAGGTCACACCAGGTCCTCTCAAACAAAACACTGTCATGGTAGAGTGGACCCCAGCAGAGCACTTGGCTGAGGACACAGGGATAGCCCATGAAATGCTGAAGACTCTTAAGACAAAGAAAACTAAGTCTGAGAAAATCTTACATGTTTTGTCTAGAGCTTTTGTAAAGATGGAGGTGTGAGATGAGCTGGATCAACACAGAAAGTAGATTTATCTGGAACAGTGAAAACTTTTAAAACCAAATCTCTCAAATCAAGTCTGGGGAATACCAATTTTAGCAACAGCTGAAGAAGAAAGGGATGGGTCCTTATGTCATGGAGACAGAGTCACTCTCTGGAGATCCCCTGTTACAGCTGATGAAATTACACAGAACTGTTTTAAGAAAATTTATGCCAAATTCTATCCATTCACTATGCCTACAGAAGACCATTTGGACTTGAATCAATTTTTTGAAGAGCCACTTTTGGAAGCATTCAGATATTTTATCAGTTTTGCTTTCTGTAGAAGAAAAAGACCCATGAAGACTGGCATTAAAATCATTTCACACAAACCCACATGTTTTGGCAAAAAAGTTTGCACCAAAAATTTACCAAGCATGGTCTAAGTATAATGGTGCAATTTCCTTGTAAATTCTGGATTTATTTGAGTTATTTATGCATAGGAATGCCAAGCAATTAACAGCATCATCCACTAAACTATAATTATTTATTTCACAAAATGCTCAAATAGAACTGACATTAATTAACCATTTCAAATATCCCATAGCTTTTCTAGCTTTATTTTTTTTCCTGCCCCACACACATATTTGATTCCTAATGCTGGGAAATGCTCCATACCGAGCTGTGTGCAGAGATTATAAACAGTCACGGTGTGGTTTGCCTGCTGATACACAGTTAATTCTGTAGCCTCTTTCAAGTGAATTTACACCCTTCCATCTTCATGTAATGCCTTTGCAGAGGAACTTAGGACATGTATTGGTTTGATTACATTAGAAAATGCAATCCAATCTGATGAATTAACCTAAAGTAGAGGAATTTTGATACCAGGAACTCCTCTGCCTTCTAAATCGGAGCTGAAATGTGGATTATTTGTGTTTCAATATACCCAGGCAAAGCAACAAACTGTGTTCAGCTTCACAAGGACAACTTTAATGCATTTTCCCTCCAGGTACAACTGAGTGGAGAATTTTTCCATGTGCAACAGACACCTTCTTTTTCTGCAGCACTTCTGTAAATGACAGCATCTTTGTATGTTATTTTAACTTTTTCAAGAACAGAACAAAATTGCTTCACCCATTAGAGAATGTGTAGTTCAATTGGATTGATTTTCAGTTTACATCAGTGGCAAATTTAGTTTAAAATAATTGACATATAACATAGTCAAATATAGCATTCTGAGTTGAGAATGAGTTGTAATTACTAAATTACAGTTTTCTCCCAGTCAATCTTAAAGAGTACTCCCTTACTTGTTTTCCTTGAGACTTAATTGTACACCCAAAATATGCCATCTTCTAATTCTCGTTGGGCTATGAATAAAAGTTTAAAGTATTTACTTCTTGGATTACTAAGAAGAAGATTTTCAATTTCTTAGCTGTATATTTGTGAAAATATTTGATCTTAAATAACTTATTATACATTAAGTTGTAATGAATAAAATTGTCATTATTTCTGCTGATGATGAGAGAGGTGGAACTTAAATACAGATGTTGGTAATTTTAAATTCCTTCCTCCCCCTTGAAAATCAATGAAAATGAAATCCATAACTTATAATCCACATTTAGAATTGTACTTAATAGCTGATGACATATGATATGACCTATGGGAAGAAAATAACAGAAGGTCTCTCAACTTGAAGAAATTTGAGCGTAGACATCTAGGGAAAATAATCCAAAACTCAGTTATTCCTCAGAAGGGAAAATGAGGAAAGTAATGCTGAAAGAAGCCTGAGGGTGATAGTAGAGAGTGTATTAAATGTGACTGAGCAAAAAAAGAGAAAGGGAAATTTTTGGCTGCAAATTCAAAGACATCACCTTCTAGAAAAGGGAAGAAAAGATTCCACTCCATATGGCTTTGGTGTGACCACACTAGGAATACTAAATTCACTCCTGGGTACCTTATTAGCATCTAAAAGGGCAGGTTCAGTTGAGAGCAACAATAGTGTCTAAGGGATTGTCTGGGCTGACTTTATGGAAAGATTAAAATAGTTTAGGGGTGGATTGGGGCACCTTTTATTCCCATGGAGTAGCACTTTAATTTTTATTCCATCCTTTTCCCCTACATTTTAACAGGCCTACTCAGAAAAGCAAAATATTATGGGCTAGTGTGTAAAAGTCTGGCCCTAAAGGTGCAAGTATTGGCTAAGCAATGAATGGGGGAAGTTCCAATAGACATCTATGTATGTCAGAGGGGTTAGTAACACCAGTGGGCATAACTTGGAGCAGGATGATATTTGTAATGACAAAAATGAAAAAAAAAAAAAAATGAACATTTATTGACAGGTCTTTTAGGGTATTGATTACTCTCACAAATTAAATGATGCAATTTAATACATTGATACATTTAAAATTATGCTTGCAGAGCACAAATGATTGCACTCAAGAGAGCAATCCTACTCTGGACAGGAGATGGACTGGATGGCTTAGTGGCTCTGTGTCTTCCTGCTTGCACTGACTTAGAAGCCTTAACAAGAGATAGGGTGTTACAAGACACTTAGTAATAAATATGCCCCACTGTCTAATGTAGCATTTGGCCAAAGCCCAGATAATTCCTGAAGTACACCTCAGGGCCTCGTAATGACTCCAGTGCTAAATATCTTAGAGTCTCACCTCTGCCTCACCACTCACCTCTGGAGCAGTGAAACATTACAGAGTGTAAACAAGAAATCAGTCAGTATTCCTAAGTTGCAGATTCTAATTGTAGTGTTGGGGAGAGTATTTGGATCTGCTAGAAATGGTGTTTAGATCAGTTTTGTGCAGGGTTTAAGTCTACAAAGCCTCCCTGGAACTGTTGCTATCAGAGAGTTACGCTCCCACGCCCTCCTCATCTTCCTCTTCCTCCTTATCCAGGCCCAGGACTCCCTTCAGGAGGTGGATCATCACCACTTCAGCCAGGAAAATATGTTCTGATCCTTTGGCAGACAGACCTACCACTCTCTGACACTGCAGACACCCAGTAGTGGCTGTAGGTGTTGGTCAAAGAGGGCTCTTGCACTGAGCCCCAGCAGACCAGTGCACCCACTGCATGATGCTCATTACCTCCTCCCAAATGCCCTCTCTCCCCCAGCACTCAGAAGGCTTTGTTAGCACCTTCTGCTTTTTGGCAGAATGGTTTGTTTTACCTTCATAGATCATTAAATCTCTATCAATTCCAAGCAATTGGTTCTCCATGCTGCGCAGAGTTTATTATAAATTACTTATCGGGGATGTGAGATGCTTTGGCTCTCCATCTGGTGCATTTAGCAGCAATTTTCAGTGTACACTTCTCCCATTACTCTTGTCCAGCCCCTGCACAACAGCAGAGCTAACTTAGGCACAAGGCAGAAGTGAGCTTCTACTCTGGGCCATTGGCAGGGGAAGGAGGTGCAGTTGCCATGTTGCAGGTGGCAGCAGATTTCTTGTTATCTTGGATATTAGACTCTCATAGAGGCGCTGGTCCAGTGGAATGGTCTGATCTTGAAGAAAAACAGAGCTTTTCCCTAGAGCTCCCCAGGCAGTGATCACCTTTTCAGAGAGATCCACTGGGATTTTTCTTCTCTATTTAGAAACAAATATTATGCAGACTGGACCTTAGTTTAATATTGTATTAGGTAAGTGCATTGTCATCCTCCTGTGACAAACATTACATCATCTTTTAAACTAATAATATTTTTAATGTATATATTTTGCTAGGCAACAGACTGATAAATTTACGGCCTTTTAAAGTCAGGCAAAATATTTACCAGCTTTGCTATCTGAGCAGTACAAAGGCAGTCAGCCCCATGAACATGAAATGGTTCACATTCACTTCAAGCAGTATTCCGTGTGTCCATTACACACCCACATGCACACACACATATATATGAGTATATGCAGAAAATTTACATACAAAGGCTGCTATAGAGAGGGACTGTAGATGGATAAAATCATTGTAAGTACTTGTCTCTCACAAAGTCCTCAGTGTGTGTGAGTGCCAGACACTAGACATGACATTCCAGACTGGAATGATGCAAGGAAGAAATATATTGCATTTATGGAAATCATTCATTTTCCTTGTCTGGGAACCTCTTGAATATAAATAATATTTTCATTTATAAATTTCAAAGTGCTGTCCTAAGAATGGGTAAGAATCATTATCTTCATTTAACAGCTGGAGAAACAAAGAGCAGACTGTTTTAAGCAGCAGTCTAAGGTCACATGGAGTAAATGAAGTCAAACCTCATCTCCTTAGCCTGACTTTCCCTTGAGAGAGCACACCAGAGAGCACACCACTCACAACTTTATCAGCTGAAACTCTTCAGCGGGTGTGCTAATAGTATTGGCAACCCTGAGCCTTCACAGATCATGACTGAGTTTTCAAATGATCAGGAAATTTGCTTTAAATGCACAAGATTAAAGCCTTCAAATAAATAAACTTGTGTTTCTTATATTTGTCTTCTGTTACCAGAGTCTTTGGTGTATGCTAAGGAAATAGTTTCCAGGTATTTCTACCACTGGAAGATCCAGACTTCTTTCCTCAAAAAAAGAGGTGGGGGTGGGGAGGGCAGAAGGGGGAAGGGCAGTAGTAAGCAAACAGCTCTTAATGCTGTAGATAAAATCTGGAGAGTTGTCAAAACAATGCAGAGATCATTCTGGCACATGCTGAAGGCTGCTCTCTTTATTAAGTGATCTCCCCACCCTACTCTAACCTGAAAGCATATCTTGTTTTCAGATCCCAGTAATGACTCCAGAGAAGGATAAACATCCATCACCACCTCCATATGGATCCTCCAGACCTTTTTGAAAGTCCAACAGCTTGGGGTAGAGCTCACACTATGCCACAGGAGCTGTGGGTCTTTCTAAGCTGTTTTAACCCAAGAACTGATATGGCCAGAGCACAGCAACTCAGAGCAGGGCACACTCCAGCTTTCTTCTGCAATCAGAACCATTCTCCTCCCAAGAAGAAGACAACTGATCATGTTCAGATTGGTAATGTGGGATCAAAACTGCCACACAGAATGTTGGTCCAGCCTGAACTCATTCCTCCTATTGAAATTTGCTGATGGGTTAAGTCCATGCTGTGAAGCTTTACATCAGATACTGTTTATCTGCACCCTTCTTAATTCATGCCAAATGGAATTCACAACTCTGAAGCAGTGATGTTCAGTTTAAGGGTTTTTTTCCCTCTTAAGACCTGTCTTTTTCAAATGTCTCCAAATTAGACAATCACTAGGGGCACTGATAGTTGTTTTCCTTTTAAGTCAGAGGCACTATTTGCTTTTTCAGTTCCTCAGTTGTTTTATCTCTTATTATGTTGAATCATTTTGAAAGCTATATCTTCCATTTAAAAGTCATATCCCATTATCTAGGAGGGAATTTGAAAAGGTTGGTGTTAAAAGAAAACACAAGCTAAAACAACCCCAACACTCAAGCCTTCAACACTAAATAACCCATACGATATTGAAGGTTAATTAGACTTTAAGAAAATGCGCAGGCAATACATGTGGCACGCTACTGATAAAATGACATTGCTTATAATGAATTAAATTATTGTAGAGCCTCAGTGAGGCACTAATCATGGGCAAAACACTGGAAAAATTTTAATGATTCTTCAGGCTGGGATCTTTTTTAGCTTATAAACAAATAATACAATGTATTCTTGTGTGTGGTCTTCAACAATTTCAGTTCTGTTTTATTCAGTCTTAGTGCACTTGCATATATCTTGCACAAAATAACAGCTGTAGTATGTGACAGCCCAGAGATATTGGGTGGTCTCTGAAGAGTGTGAATGAGCAGTGTGTTGTGGGTTTTTTATGGGGAGCACAAGACATTATTATTGTTTCTCCATGTCTGCCAGCATTTCAGTATTGAAACAGACACAGAAAGTCCTGGGTAGAAGCACATATGGATATTTGAAAAGCTGAAATTGAGTTAAACATGTTATTCAGCTTTCATTTCTCTATCAAAGTCTTAAAATTGCATGCTGGTGCACACTTGCTGTAGCATGAAAAATAAAGTGTATGTTGTGACTGGATCTCATTTTTAGCAGAAAAGGTCTAAGAGTGTGCCCTGTGCATAACATGGGTATCTAATGTGCTCTGCTAATAAATAAATCAATCTGATCTGAGAACCCAGTTCTTGTTTTTTAGATAATTTGTTGATAGACTCTGGTAAATGCAATTGCTCAGATTTCTTCATGCTGTAACCCTTGAAAATGTTACAAATGCTTTTACAACAGTAAGTCTGAAGACACAGAAGCACACAGAATCCATATTGCTAGCACATGAACATCGTTTACCATCTGCAAAGCCTTCAATGAACTCCATTATATTCATCACAAAGACATAAACTACATTTGATATTGTCACCATTTCATTAGCTAAAATTTCATTATGTGATCTCTCAGGCTACTCTCACCTTTAGAGGAAAATGCACATCTCATCTATTTGACTTTGATGTTTCTGAGAATTCAAAATCCAGACAAATGAAAATCTTATATTTGAAAGAAGTGGAAGGAGAAGGACTTGGGGAAATAAAGAATAATTTGTTCTGCAAACTTTGATTTGATGGCACTTGGGTACACTAAGACATATGCTTCTTGAGAACCTGCTGGGGAACAAAGGTCACAGATGACTCGCAGATGTGTAATCACAACATGAACACAGCTCTGCAAAATGCTTAACTGAAAGGAGCAGGCAACATGGAGTCATCACAACCTTAATTCAAGCTCCTGAAAATAAGGCATTAAAATCTCTTAAAACAGATAATGTTGCCTCCCATTTCAGTTGATCATTAAATTTATTCCATCTGTTTGGGGGTTACAGTCCTGACTGACTCCCTCTGAATAGAAATTCATGTATGAAAGCATCACAGAGGCAGTTCTGTCTGACCCATGATTAAAACACACACAGAGATATCTGTTCAGACTCTTACACAAAATAAAAACACATTTTCTTCCTTTTGCATACCTTCAAAACACATCCCTCTTTTAACCCAAACCCTTAAAAGGGTGTCCTTGTCACTGAAAAACTGAAGAAAATGCTGGAAGTTGGAGCACATCTTTTAACTGTTTCCAGGCAGTCTCTTTCAGCCCAGAGCAATGAAGGGTCTGGTAAGCTGCCTTCCATCTTCTCAACTATTCTTATCTCTAGTTCTGTTTCTAAGGTCAGTAAAAAACATACAGAAGTGATTATGCAGGAACTAGCTCTGAGGGATTACACTATTTGTCAAAGTAGTCACAGTGAATTCAATATGCGTAAATCTCTTCTCCCTGTGCAGTAGAGCTGTGCTCTGGAGTACCAGTGGGATACTGATAGGAGTCATTTCCTAGGCAGTTTACCTTTGGGGGCAGTTTGTGGTTGATATAATAAGAAACCCATTATTTAAAGAACCCACAAGTTGCAAGGGACAGTCCCATGGGCCCTTTCTGCCAACAAAACCAGCTGATTTACTTTGCATTTTTATCAGTGACCCGGAAAAAAAATAAAATCCCAGCTAAGAAATTCAGCAGATGACACAAAGACTGGAGGTGAAGAAAGAAGAGAGGTCACTGATGAGCTATTAGTAGGCAAACAGCACATTTCCTAATGCACCCCAATACAAAGATGCAAAGCAGCTGTGACTGTACTAGGTCATTATAGAGTACAGCTCTGTCCTGGAAAGCAAAGACAGCCTGATTATGAGAATACCCAATCCCTGAGGCGTTTAGTGGCCAAAAGACCAAGTCTTTAACACATGGGTGAGAGAACTTTTGGATACTGAGGTAATCTCCTGGGGTGTCTGGGGGCACTTAAGGGCTGCCAGCATATGGGCTCCCAGAGAGGAACACCAGCCTTCCATGCTGTGGTGTCCCAGGCTGCCATGTGGATGTGTGAGTCTGGTCAACAGGACAAACAGCTTTAGCCCACCACATCACCTTGTAAGTATTTCAGGCATTGTCTTGATGCAGCCAGTTAATCCCATCTTATCATCCATGGACTAGAAGAGTGTTAATAAGCTGTGAAGCAGAGTAGGCGAAGAAAATTTGCCTTGTGTAGTAAAAGACCAACACTTCATCACAGGGAAAATTAAGGAATGTGTTTGATCAGCATCTAAGAACAGAACTTCATACTGGGCTGTGTGGTACAGAAGATGGAGGTGTAACACCACCCAGAAGCTGCAAGCTGAAACTGGGCAAGATCTGACTAGACTTCAGAAGTGCTGATGTTTGGCTACTGGAAGAACCTCTCAAAGGTTTTGCTGAGCTCCCTGACCCTAGCAATTTTTAAATTTGTGATTTGATTCCTTTTAGAAAAGCATCAGATATACTAAGCACAGCAATATCTTTGGCTTCCTAATCCACAGTTTGATGAAGCCTTCTCTGATTTTAACTTTTTCTTCCTCTGTTCCAGAAAACTTGATTTAGAGGGGGCACCCCTGTGGGAGCATCAGAGATGTTTTTGTTGACTTTCTTTCCAAGCAGATGCTTCAGAACACAGTCATAGGCTCTGCTAGGTGAGGTGACAAAGGAATTCAACTCCCATCTGATACTGTATTACTGGGCATGACAAGGATTTCAGACAGGCCTGAACGGAGAAATCAAGCCAGCTTTCTTCCTTTTTGCCAGCATTAAATCTGGCACTTCCCACTTGAACAAAGATGTATTTTGCAAGTATTTCTTGGGTGAGAGCAAGAATGCAAACATACAGCTATCTGAGGGCCCCTCTAGAATATAAAGTGTCATTTGGGGCTGGGGATCCAACAGAGGCTCACCTAATAAAATCAGTTGGAGATGTCAGTGTATATAGGAATTTAGGTGTTCATATATGAGTATATGAGGCTATAAATAGGCTCTTGGAAAGCTTGGAAGCTTACGCAGTTATTGCTTGTTATTTTAAAATGTTAGTGTGGGTTTCAAGCTTATGAAAGAAATGCAATTGCTGGTGAAGACTTGTCTAGCCACACAAAGGAGGAGCAAGAAATTCAGGTTCTTCCATCCCACTCAGCCTTGCCATGGAGGAAAGACCAGCTTCTGGTAAGTTTTGGTTTTTATGAACAATTTAGCCCTCAGGGCCCTCCAATGGTCTGAGCCAACTTGGATGCCTCCTTTGTGATATAGATATATGTTACTAGCCACTCACTTATTTTTCCTTATTTGGCTTCTTATTCTAAACAAACAAACAAACAAACAAGTGCTGTAGCACAGAGTTTGAGATTGTTTAATGCTCCCAGGGATATTTACAGGTCCTTCCATCATACCTGTAGTTACTGTATCTCACTGGACAGACTCAAGGGAGATACTTTGGCAAAATATGTCTCTTTAAATGTGCTTCTATGGTTTGGATGGTGAAATCATCACTTTAGGGCTGGTGGTTTCTAAAGAATTTGACTTGTCACTCCTAGCAGGTTCACTCACCATTTGAGTGCCCTCTCCCAGCAGCACACAACTAGAGCCCAAATGCTTTCAGTTTTTTTGCAGATTCTGTGTCTTACTGTGAAATGTTTGCACATTAATTCCAGCTAGGAGGAAAAAATCGAGCTGTTCAGGAAAATATGCTTTGTTTTATCTTTTACTTAGCTTTTATCATTAGAAAAGGGTAAAAGTTGATTTCTGGGCTGGATGAGTCAAATGGAGCTGATGACCATTAGCGCTGCATTAAAACACTGAAGTAAGAACAACAACCAACCCAACTTCTTGTGAACATCTGATTAAAAAAAAAACAAACTCTAAACCAGTGGTTAGAAGCTGGCAGAAATTCTTAGCAACAAGCTCTCTTGCATGAAAATAGGTTTATTATCATCTTTTCCAACCTAAACAATCCTATGATTCTATGCACTCACAGCAGCTGGCATAAGCCTGGCATGGTGTCAGCAAAGACCATCCCTCCACCTGATACTAGGAAAAATACCAGCCAGCCAGGGTGTATTCTCTTCTCAATTCCTGTATAACATGTTCCCATTGACTCCTGAAGGAGTTTTGTGTATATGTTAAAAGTGTGGTCCAAAAAATGAAAACCAGACAGTTTTGCCTTTTCAGCTGGCAGACCTGAGAGCAAGGATGGGGCTGCCTTTAAAAGACTGGGGTAGAAGGGCTGTAGTTTGCTACATCACTGAAAGCTAATAGAGGCTACCCAACAAGGAAAGAATAAATTAATCACAAGTCACAGCCATAGGAAATTCGTAGGTAAAATCAGATTTGTTAGAGGGGTGTAGTGGCTTATTTTGGGTTTTGTTTGTTTGTTTTTCAAAATCAACAGGAATTTGCCCTCTACATGATGCACTGCCTGCTTCTGGGTCTGCCCACACTCACATTTCAAAGCACATTGTGGCTTGTTGAGCCCTAGTGTTGTTTGGTTGCTTTTTTTGGTCGAGGACTTTTCCGTATGTTTACACTTTAAAAAGGTGCTGTGGATTACATGGTCCATAACCAGGTTACAAGGAGAGAACGTAGGTCTGCATTTAGGAAAACATCTTTAACCCAAATAGGAGCAGTTTCAAATATTCAGCCTACAAACTTTTGCATTATTGACTTGGTTAAATGTAAGGACAATTCTTGCAAATATCAGGGATGCTCACAGGGGAATAAAACTGTTCACAATTAAATTTAAAAGTGAAGCAAAAGAACCTGTAACAGAACCTGAAAGTTTGCAGGATTTGGCTTCAGGTATGGAAAGCACAATGTTAAAAACTTGGTGTAACAAAAATCCAGTAATTTTTACATTTATTCTAAAAGACCAAATCACACCAGATTTTGTCAACTCTTTAGTTAAAAGGGGGTGAAAAATACTGACTATAAAGGAGGTGAATGAAATGGCCTGTAAGGATTTATAGGTAACACAAAAATTGCTATTGAAACAATGATCCCCTTGCAGCTGAAAATATTGACCTTTGCTGAAGAAATTCACAAGGCCTGAACACCGTGTTTGCTGCTTAGTCCAATTTCAAGTCAATTGAAGGAAGCAAAATACAAAGAGAAAGGTCATATTGACTTAGTATAACAATCTTAATGAATCTCAGCCCTCTGTTTTGCACTTCCAGTGGAAATACAGTGGCTCATTCCCTTCCTCTCTGTGCTGATTCCAAAAATACAGGTAGAAGGAATAAGCTTCTGCTCAGCTTGATTCCCCATGTCTCTGTTTAAACAGTGTCTAAAAAACAGCCTCCTTATTTTTAGAAAAAACATTTACTAAAAGGAGCTGTTGTTGACAAGAAAAGTCACACATATTTCAATATTAAACATTTCCAGCACTGTAAGCATGAGGGGGAAAGGTAAGTAATTTGAGAGTCACAATCAATAAGGAAGAGAGCATGAAGCATTTCTGTACAGGGAATATTTCTCTGCCTCCCAATAACATTTGTTCTATGCTAAACCAGAGTATTTTTTTTGGACTTCTGTTGCTTATAGGTGCACCAGTCATGGACCAGCACTCAGCTGAGTAAGGTACTGTACAAATGCAGAACAGAAAGAAAAATCTAAGCCAAGAGCTCAGACAGAGCAGACAGCTGGGGGAATAGAAGGAAACAGTGACATTATAATATTTGAGTCCTTATTTCAGATAAACAGTGACAGGCACAATAACAACATTTTTTTGCATTTTTTAAAGCTGCTGCTTCCACTGTCAGCCCCAACCCTTCCACCCTCCAAACCTAAATGAAATAAATCAGTCTGTTAATAATGACTGAGCTTCACTGGCAGTCAAGGTCGGAAGTCTAGTGAAAGACAAATGGTTAAAGTTTGCTAAGCAGTTACAAACCACCAAAAACAGGTCTTAAAATGGGAAGTGTCATGCAAGCCCTTAATAACAGGTAATACTACCAGCCCCACCCATAATTACAGTACTTGTCTCCCCACCCTCTGAATGTCACTCATTTCCATCAATTGCAGGCTTTTCAGAGCACAGACAGTGCCTTGGCAATGTCTGCACACTGCCTTGCAAAAATGGGGTGATGGTTTTTATCTGAGCTTCTGAGAAGCTGCTGCAATACATGTATTAAATAATAACAGCACAAATAATAGCAATAATAACACAACAGGAGTATCAGCTCCGTGCACACCCAGATTTGCCGATGCTATCATATCCCCTGTACCATTTCAGGCAACCTTGAAAGCCTGTGTGTAGATGTATTGAAAGGAATACATTTACAGTACATCACATAGTCCCCATTAGGAGATTTTTATGATCACATTACTATGTGCTTTGTCTTCAAACAGAGACTTCCCTGGCTTTTCCACCCATAAGCAAGGAAAAATACTTGCCACACTCATTATCAGTCTCTTGGTTCAGATTTTCTCTCTGATGTACAGCTGCTTCATTTTGTTTCTCAGTTCCAACAGGACGTATTATTGTCACCTTTCCTGTAACAATTTCCTTATACTTTGGAAACGAAGCGACAGTCAAGGATAGCACTATGAGCCTGAAACTGGTACATACTAAGAAATGTGAAAAGATAGTCAAATATTTTTGTTTAGTTGTTATTTTGCACATTTACTACCATTTGGGTTAGAGAGTTTTTAAAAATTTTATCAGATAATTTTATTATTTTACTCATGAGCCTTGTAATCTGTTTGTTCTGTTTAGGGGATCTTAATGAGTGTGAAAATCACATGGAAACTTCTGTACTTGCTGATTTCATACAAGGTGCTTTTTAAACATCTGACTCAATGTTCAAGAAAGAATAAAAAATAAATATATGGGATGAATTTTCAAATAAATAGGGTTTGTGAAGCAAATTAGGGAAGACTTTGAGAGACTAAGTGCCTCAGTGAACAAGCTGCTGTGTATTTGTAATAATATAACTCACAAATCACACTAAATCAAGTGTGGTGCTTTGATTTGTGAAAATATGCAAGAATATCCTTTTAACTAACTGATCAGCTCCATACCAAGCCCTCACACTACCAAAAGGTCAGAATCCAAAAGGGTTAAGTATTGACTGACAAGAGGATGAAAGGGAAAGCAACAGAATGTAGGTGTATAAAGGTCTTGAGGGAGATTCCTAAAAGTCAGTATCAGTTTTTACACTTCTTGCACAGGACCAGATATGAATTTCAAATAATGAATAGATTCAGATCATCTGTACTTCTCAAAAACGTGAAACTCATATTTATCTGTGCCCATGCCAAAAATTTTTCTTCTTTTTTCTTGCTCAAGCCTCCATTATTTTCAAAATTCATGCTGAAAAATCATCATTTTTACTTTTTCACCCATTTTCATGTGTTTAGAACATCATACCCTCTCCTGTCTTTCACCATATAATTTGTACAGTCACTTACTGTATTATGCAGTTTACAAAACAACACATGGGTGAAATTTGCTAGTCACCTAGTGTGACAATTTGTTAGAAAGAAATGGGTTTGAAAGCAAAAAAATACTCAGGTACTAGCTATTTCCACCATCACGAAAAAATGCTTTGGATCCTAAAATCAACAAGAAGGTTAATGAGTTACATAAATGGAGAATGTGCCCCTACCCATCAGCCCAGCTACAGCTGCGACTAATGTCCTGTTAAAGGACCTTCCATGGTGGCAGTGGCAGGATGAGATACTCACAGGGTGAGGGGTTCACTACAAAAGGCCCTTGGCAATTTGTGTTCCACTTTCCTTTTCCTAGGGGCAGGATGTTTTGCTAAGAGAGAGTTTGCTGGCAACCTGATCCTCCCTGGAGTTATGGAGATCTTCAAAAGAGATGTGCTGGCAGCTGATGTCCCTCCTCCCCCTGCTGGGTTTTTCCCCAACAGACCTCCTGATCAGCTCCTTCTTCTTTCCACAGCACAAGCTCAGCCATATTCGAGTCCTTAGTAGCACACACCACACCAGGAAGCCTCACCGTGCTGTTTATGTAGCAGAATGGCTCCACTGTGCAGTGGTATTAACCAGCTCCAAAAAAATAATAATTGAGAAGTTGTGTGGCTTCTAAATGGGAGCAAGAACCTGATGGTTGAGAAAGGCAATGGAGCAAGACTGGGAAGACAAAGGAAGAAACTACTAACCCAGCCTTTTGACTTAGGGCTTCCCAGAAACCATAGAACCTTTGTCTCTATCCCACCGGATTTCACATGCACCAGGGATAAACAAATATGTTGGCAAAGTTTGCAGAGCCCTTTCCCCACTCTTGCTTTAGAGGTTTTGTTGCCCAGAGTTAAAAGCTTTGGCCAAAGACACTTTCCAAGCCATCCCCTCTGTATAGAGGAAATCTGATGCAAAGAAAGAGAGCCTAACTTGTCCAGCTCTGCAGAAGAGGAAAAGAAGAGCTCAGAAATTGTAAAGCCATGTCCCATCTCAAAGCCCTCCAGCCACAGAGCATCTGTGGCCTGAGATGTGGCACAGCCCTCTTTGGACTGGCGAGTGAGCTGGCTCAGGATGGGCTGCAGTAGCCAGTATTGGGCACACACAGCAGTACCTCATGCTGTTTCCCCTCCAGCCCCATGGATGCTCCCTGACAAGTTACAGCCAGTGATGCTGCTGTAAATGGCAATATCTCTGGGAATGGCTTAATTCAAATCACACTTCTCTGGGACTGCACAGGGAGAAAGGTGGGTGGAATAAAAAAAGGCAGAGCCAGCTCAGTAGCAAATGTTGACACAAAACAATAACAAAACATTACTGTGAACAAACAGTGAACAGGTGAATCTATGGATGAGTATAGCCCAGGAAAGTGCTTCAGACTCATGCATTCATGTTCACATTTCTAGTGCTAAAGAATATGCTTGCAGAAATGAAACCTGCGTAAGCACAGGCTGCTGAAACTTAGAGGAGGTAAATAAAAAAAGAGTGATGTATAATTATGCAGGAGGGTAGATATTACCAGATATAATAAAGCACTAATGCAATTGCTCAGTTTGAGGCTTGTTGGTTTGTTAGTTTTTAATGAGGATACTCCTGCTGGCATCCCTTAACACTCAACAAATGCTCTCTTGATTGGGTGCTCACCACCAGCAAGGATTAGGCTCACACTCAACATCCACAGTAAAGCTTAATCTTGAGCCACATTAGCTCATGAACAAAAAATAATCTCTTACTTTGTTACAGTCATATATACAGCAATACAAATTTCACAGTCACACTACCTGCATTGTACAGGCTGTCCTACACTTAACTACCTGCATTTCTCCTCTTCTTCATTTTTGTTCGTTCGGAAAATACACAGCTTGTGTTCCTTCTCTCCCCCTCCATTTAATTCATCAGGTTGCATGTGCTTTCTTAATGAAGGCAGACATGATTTCCACTGTGTAGTGGAAAGTTGCTGTTCTCCAACACTTGCATTTCTGCTTAGTAGGGCTAGGTCAACCACAGTCTCTGAGTTTTCCTGCTGAATGGCAGGCAAGGTGTTTTACTTGGCAGACAGCAAAAAAAAGAACCTACTAGCAGGAGCAAGGGAGGGTATGGAGCACTCCATTAGCTGCCTAAATAACCCCAAAACCTGTCCCTCAGTCCTGCTTCAGATCTACAGTTTTGACTTGTATTTTCCTACCCTGTGTGATGCAGTTCTGATAACCTCAGCCAGGCAGTGCTTGGTACTTCCAGCAGAATGAAGCAGTTAAATGGATTTACAAGTTATGAAATACTGATCCAATATCCCCACTGAAATCACCTACCAGCAAAATATGGACATCCTTTGAGAACGTGAATAGTACTCTGACTCTTAAAAGCAAAATACCAGTTATCTGAGGGAAAGTGCCTAAAGCACCACTCATTTGTGGCACCAGCTTTACCTAGGAGAAAGGAGACACTGGGCTGTGGAAATACCTGCAAAGAAGTTTGCAAAAGTGCCTTTTCACCCTGTGCTTCATATACAGAAATGCTATACTATTTACTTACTTACATGATGATTGGGAGACAGATTAGCATGAACTATTATGGAGATGAATGCCTTAATTTTAGAAATTCATATCCCAGTTGTTATTCTGAGAAAATTGATATGGACATAGATGGAAGCTGAGCCCAACTAATAACTTAAAAATCAAATCTCTGAAGAAGCTGCAGAAAACGAAACAGGAATTTGATACAAAAGCAGCCTTAAAACCAGAACCATTTTCGCTAGTGTGGTGTATATATCTTTGCTTAACTGGTTATACATTTTCTTCATCGGGCAAAAGGGATTTGAGACATGCAAATTCTATCTTAGGGATGAGTTGTGTAACGTCACACTTGCTCACGAGTAATCTCCTTGACCTCCTCATGTGAGCAGGCGCTCCTCATCACGGATGCGGGGTTTCAGTGCATTTCTGCACCTGCACCACCCGCCCGGGCAGCGCCGCGCCTGCCCTGCCTCGGCACCGGGGCTTCGCCAGCCTCGTCCGAGCGCCGCAGCGCCGCGCCGAAGAACGGGGCAGGGGCGTCCTGTCTCAGGCATTAGTTTGATTACTTCTCTTAGGATAAGCACAATGTATTTTTTTCACGATCGTAGAAAGAACGTTTCAAGGTTACGCTGTGAGAATAATCAATCCTTTAAAACACGCAAGTTCTCTTAACTGCATTTGCAAAGAAAACAGAAAAAGAAGCAGCGCCTGTGCTGTGGCAATGAAAAATCTAGTAAAGTCAGCACAGTTAAGCCCCTAAATTTGTCTTTTCACCCAATTTTAGACAATTAGGTCTGTTAACAGTAAAAAAAAAAAAAAAGGGGGAGAGAGGGGAAGATAAACAAAGAAGCACGTGCTTAATTTTTACAACACAGTGCCCAAATGAAAAGAGACCACTTGGCTTCATCTAACTTCCCATCTTCGCAGCCTGAAGAATGCTGCAACATGCTACTAGTCTGCCTGTAAGGTAACTAGTAACTGGCTTCCATAAACACTACATTTACCAGAAGGAAAAAAAAAAAAAAAAAAAAAATTAAAAAACCCTGCTTAGTTCACTGCTCATTATACAAGCCAAATTGCAAAGAGATTTTTTTTTTATCTGCAATGAAGTAAATGGAAGAGCCAACACACACCAATATGCATCTGTTACTAATGAGATGTTTACAGTCCCTGCCTTGCCAATTGCACGTATGCAATACCTCGCTGCATCCTTACCTATAGAGCTCTGGTTAAGAGACAATAAGTGAAAATTAATGTCTAAACAGACATTATCTCTTCAAGCCTGGACATGGCTTGAAGCCTCGTTAAATATTTTTAAATGCCACAGCTTTCTACTAAGGTTTTAAACCCCTTTCTTCCATGCTTTGCTGATGGTAAAAATGTTCGGGGGACAGGACAAGATATTTATAATAACAGGACATTTTGCTCTGCACTTTGTTTTAGCATGTGGGGGGAATAATAATTGTATTCAGACTTGAAATGGTTTGGGTTACGCAGTTCAGAGCACAAGCACCTGCAGCAAATTAATTTGTTGTAGCACATTTATTATCTCATAGCTTCTATTTAGGCTGCAGCTGTTGCTATTATGTTAATGTTTTTTATCACCACTGTATACAACAGGTTATGGTAATAGAGAAATTTTTGGGGTGTGGGGTGTTGGGTTTTTTCTTTTTTAAATTTTATTTTATTTCTCAGAAAGAAAAAAAGACGGGCAGAATATAACACATAAGCATTGATCAGGCATTTAGCCTTCTGCTTATTAGCTGATTTGAAAGAGAATGGGCAAGAGAAATTAGAAAAGAGTAACAATAGACAAAGATGGCGCGTGCAGAATTTGTGAAAGCAAAAAAGAAGAAGAGATGGAAAAAAAGAAAAAAGAAAGAAAGACCGAACACCGCAGTGCTGGGGTGGTGAGTGTTCGGGTGGGGGCGGGGAAAATGCTGCAGTTTTCGTGAAATAATAAGGTGGAAAAAAAGGCATACAAAGAGTAGGTTTTTCATTGTCTGTAAAATATAAACACAGATGAATTCTGTCTTTGGTTTGTTCATGCTTTTCACTCTGCACAGCAGGGATGTTCTTAAGAAGTTGCCCTCTGCGAAATTTCACTAAATGGAAACCGTGGACCCTGCATGATGCGATTATAATCACACCAGCCATTCTTTTTACATAATTTTTTGTTTAAAATCCAGTAATGCTTCTTGTTTTTAAAACATATATCTATATCTATACACGCATCTAAAACAGTGCTGGTTTATGTCCCCCCAGCAAAGTGCAAGCTGAAGCTGTAACTGGCTGTATCCCATCCGCAAATCTCCATGGACTCAAAAACAATATGAAAATTTTTAGCTGACAAGAACATGTCTGCTGCCTGCAGTCACTGCAATAGCTCACCATGTTGCCTACTAACCAAAAGATCAAAAATTATCGATTTCATGGCGCTGCGTGCTTGGGATAGAAAAGCTACTTTAAAATTTGCATTTTTTAAGAAATGAATTAAGAAAAAAGACTCATGTTTTAGGGCACTTTGGAATGTAAAAATGGCTTTATGTTTTAATCTTATCAATGATTTACTATAATTCTATTATTTTTAGCAGCTGGGGTCTGGAAATGATTTTTTTTTGCCGATGAATTTAGGATTTTGCCGCAGTATACATCTGCAGTCCCAGAATCCTCTGGTAAGATAATCCCTCCTGCGATGGGGAAACGCCTTTAACCTTTTCGTGAATGAAAAATATGCAACCATTTTGAAATAAAAAGGGGGAAAGAATGATGATTTCTAAGAGCTGGGATGAAATTTACTGTGAATTGAAAGAGCAAGGAAAGGAAAACATACTGTAATCACGTTGAGGCGTTGGAGTTTCTAGCTGTTGTCTCCATTGCTCCTACCCTTTCTCCAACGGTGTCCGTAAATATGCCTGGAGTATGGTGTCACCCGCATCTCACGCGGGCGAGAAATCGAGAACCAAGGCGTTCAGAAACGCAGCGCTTCCTTGCCATAACTGCACTAATGCTACAACCACCACAGGTTAAACCACCACAGCTGCAGGCTTTAAGGAAAATTTTGATTACTGGTCACTGAAATTCATTTGGCCAGTGGATTCGTAAGATGACCAGGCTGCATTAGGGGAGCCCAGCCTCTAGAAAGCATGAGGTGTTTACAGCTGCTCCGGGCTTTCAGCTAGACAGGGAGAGTGAATTCTTCTGCAGCATAAGGAAATTCTGAAGCCCTAATCCATGCACAGCCTTGTTCAAATGAAACTACTGCTCTGATAGTCTCATATTTTCAGACTGCACGGTAATTAAGAAAGAGTGGTCTGAACAGAAAAATTGTGTCTTAATGATTTACTATCTTATGTTTTAGATTATATATTAGAGCCAATTACTCGAAATAAGGAAATCTGGCCTAAAGCTATTGAAAGAAAAGGGCAAAATTATAGATCAGCTACCTTGTTAAAGACAGCTTCCTATATGAGTACAGCTATGCATTTAGAGTATTGACAATTAAAGGGTTACAACTCTGGGAAGCCAGAGGTTTCATGTGGACAGAGTTTGATAAGAGAAGAAGGAGGTCGGTGTCACACCTCTGCAACTGGAATTGTTTTCTCCTGTGTTTATGGATGTCTTTTCTGCCAGGGTACCTCAATACAACCATTGCAATTGTTTTAAATGAGGAGTGTGACACTCATAACCATTAAGAGACAGGCACACAGAAATTTTAAATGAAAACTTAGGTGCTGCATAGACGCGATGATGACAACATTTTGATCATCACTGTGGATTTTTGCTCACATAATCATGCATTAAAATTTTGAATATAAAGCCATCTTGATATTTGTTTGGCTAGTAGTCATTAAAACATATGTATTGGAAGATACAATGCTTCGTGTTTAGTCTGTTCCATTGCTTAATATGCCAGTGATCAGATATTCATAAGAGTAATGCCTCAGCTATTTATATCAGCCAGAGACTTTAATCTTAGTTTCTGAAACATACCTGATAAATAAACTGTTGTAGGAATTCATGTGTACTGAATTAAAGAATGAAGTATTAAGGCATATTGCATTTATCCAAAATGAACACAAAGGGAAAGAACAGCTTTTATTAAAAATCAAATTGGTGGCCAGTGACAATTCTATTTCTGATGCTTGCAGCAACATTTATAGACTACTGTAATGTATGTAATTTGAAACAATTAACAAGATTTTTTAATAATTATATTCTGTAGTAATTTATTACTAATTTGTAGGGTCTTTTTTTCTTCAAAATCACCTGGATACACACACCCTTTTTTTTTTTTTTGCATGATTTTTGAGAAAAGTAAAATCTCACCATTATTTTCATTTTGAATAATTCTACTTCTCTTTGTTCATAAAGAATAATTTTTTTCCACTGAAACTGAGCCTGAATGGCATAGCTATTTACTTTATCAGAGTAAAAACCTTGATGTGTATTAATAAAACACTGGTCTCAAGTATGAGGGAAAAGTTACATTGATTAGTCCTGTGTCTGAAAGACTGCTTAAATATCACAAGCATCCCCCTCTCTTTTCCCCTTCGCTCCTGTATGAAAGTGAGACTAAGTGACTTTTTTAATACACTACTACCTCACTTTGCTAGAAGAAGACTCCTTTTTTTCTTTCTGGTTAAGAGGATCAGAATGATCTATCTTTTTGCTGACAAGTGAATAGATACTTAGTCAGAGTCTGAAAAAAAGTATCTGCAGTTGATTCTTGAATATGTTCCTAGAGCATGCACAGTTAGAAGCCAATTATGCATACATTTTTAAGATCCATATGGGAAATCAAAGATTCAGGCCCAGAGACCCAGATATTTCTGTAATTGGTAATTTTGCTTTGTCCTCATATTAGTACATGGTCACTCATTTGTTACTATGTTCCTTACAAACAGAGGAAAACACCAGGATTTCAGAAGGAAAAATGACCGTCTAAGTTTACATTTAACTGTTTCTTATTTTTAATTAATAGGCTTCCTACTTTTTATAGTACTAAAAGTTGACTTTTCAAAAGTAGTGCTAAGGATGGAAAAAAAAAAAAAGAGTTAACAAAAATATTTAAATCATTATCTTTTAAAATTCAACCATGAAGCTCTCCTTTACACCGAGGATTTCTTACTGCAAGGATACACAATGGACATGTTAGGAGACTGCTTGACCTTTTGAAAAAAAATATGTCTGCAGCATATTCTTCTAGTAAACTACCACTAAAACAAACCTATTAAAGTATAAAAGAGCTCAGAGGAAACTTCTGAAGCTGCATAGACACACTCAGTGCTTCTTGGGGAGGAAACGGAAAATTCAAACGGACTGTTTGTGAATTTACTGATGAAGCCCTGCACTGTATTATCCCATATAACATTCACTCTTCTTGTTTTGACAGAGGAACTTGACACACTGTATTTTTTAAAAATAAGAATATAAAATGTATTTTAGAAACATTTTTATATAATTGAGAGAACACTGACAAGTTAATCATAATTGCAATTCAGCTATTAAGATATTTGTTTTTCTGGAGTGGGGGTTTGGGCATTTTTTCAGGTATCATTTTAGAAAATGTTTAGCTACCTAATAGCTAAAAACTGCAAAGCTGATGCAAACCAAATTTTCAAGCAATGTGTCTAGATGCAAAAGTATCCTAATCACTTTGCAGTGAAACAAATAGAGATTAAAATCACAACAATCCATGCAGAAGAAAAGCATCCAAAAATCAACAAGAGTTAATCATTAGCTACTAAAGGCCTTATGAAATTTATATATATATATATACACACATATATAAGTTGTATGTTTTAAACCTGTTTTCAAAAGGTCTAGTTCCAGTTGTCCTCGTCAGGTCAAAAAGAAAAGCGGTCCACAGTTCAGGGGCCAGAAGCAAAGACATGGACTGTACCCCTCCTGCTCCTGCAAAATCCAGGCTCCAAAAGCCCCATCCCTGCAGACCTCAGGGGGTGGGATGGCACACAAAGAGGCTCTGAAATGTATCTGGGACCATGCAATGCATCAAGGGCGTTTGACTGATTCTACTGTTGTTATCAAGTACCCAATGGAATTGCTTATAGAGAATTTGGCAATAATGCCCTATAGAAACAGCACTTTGAACTTATATAGTATCTTTGATCCAGGGACCTAAAAGGAGGGGTTTGTCAGTATTACCATTCCCATTTTACAGAGGGTGAAACCGAGGCAGAGCAGATTTTCTCAAGGTTGTAGAAGAAGAAGGCAGCTGAGAAAGGAAGGTGGACAAAGAAATTAGCTCTTCCCCCCACACCCTTTTCTCTTTTTTATTGCTCAAGCCAATCTTCAGGAATACTTTCTCTGTCTCTTATCTTAAATTGGAATCAAATTTCTGGTGTCAAGAACAAGATTCTTCTGCTCCAAATAATATCTGCACCAAATAATTCCCCAGGAAGGTGATGAACACTCACAGTCCAGTAGCCTGATCTGGCAGAATTTTCTTTGCCAGCGCTTGCCAACAGCCACCCTCATTCTTGCCCTTCTTTTGACCAGTATCGTCAAAATGGGCAACTGCCCTAAGAGAAAACAGAATGACAAGAAAAGCTGCATTTCTCAATTCTCAAACTTCAGGGTTGTCCAGCTGGCATTTCTTCTCTTTACTAGTGTGCATCAGAGGTTGCCCACAGCAGAGGCAGGTGGTGGGTGCATGATTCCTACACCCTGCAGTGGCAGGGGAGGAAAATAGGGGTTTTTTTATCACCACTGCCTTTCCAATGTCATGAGTAGTGACAGCTAACCCACCCTTGGAACTCCTCTCCTGCACTTGCCCCATTGGATTGTGGCTCCCTGTCACCCATGTCAGTTCCATCTTGTCTCTTTTATGCAACAAGCCTTACATTATCCTCCCAACAAACCCCTCAGCCCAGGAGAAATCCCCTATTTGGAAAAGCTCCAAATTCAAAAGAAAGCAGCTTACTTGAAAATCAAGCAGCACTGTGAAAGTTTCTTTAGCCTAACACTACATGTGAGTGAAAAAAATCAATGGGGAAAAAACCAAATCTTTAAGTGCAACTTCCTAAGTAGAAACTTAGAGCCTGTTTAAAGCAGGCTAATCAGTGGAAAAAACCAGGCATAAAGGTGTCATCTCTGCGAACCCCACATCTCCCCGCTGCAAGAACTGCAGAAACTGGAGGCTAGCAGGGGACAAGAGGCTCCAAGAAGCAAAACAAGAATGCGATCTCCCACATCAGCTCCTACCAAAGCAAATTTATACTGCGGGGGGAACAAAATAATATCCATCTTTCGCTGGCAATGGATGTTTTCTACAGCCACGTTGGTATATACGGTCCTTGTTTCAAGTGAAGGGAGGCGTGAATGTGTTTTTCCCTCCTGGTATGTTAAACACAGACTTTGCCAGTGCAAGACGGTGCACGCAAAGTCTGTAAAACATTCTGCTATGCAAGCCCGAGCACGCCGAGAAGAGGCCGCCACGGACGTGCCTTCACACGCCGCGAAAAAACCTTGTGCAATTCGTACTTTCCTGTTTTTTACGACTCGCTAAAGAAGCGAGGGGCGGGCGGGGAGGAGGAGGTGTTGGCGGGGTGGGGGGGGGGAGGGAGGAAAGTTTTCTGCTCCCCTTTAAAAAAAAAAAAAAAAAAAAATTAAAAAATTGCATAACGAGATACTTTCTTTGGCCACTGCTTCCTGACAAATATTTACAAGGGCAGAGCGGGAGCGCGTTTCCGCCGACGTGAGCGGGGCCCGCCGCCTTCCCGGGCCGGGATGAGCCGGACCGGGCTCGGCTGCTCCATCACAGCGCCAGGGCCGATTTTCCACAGCAGCCCGAGCGTCTCCCGGGCTTGGCGACGCGAGCGCTTGGGAAGACGGAGTTTCGCTATAGTTGGTGCCGTGCATTAAAAAAAAACAAACAAAAAAAAACCAACAAAAAAAATTAAACAAAAAAAAATTAACCCCCCCCCAGGCAACGAAACTCCAAATTAAACGGGGAGGGGGAAGGGAGTAGGAGAGAGAGAGAGTCACAATCACCTTTTGCCCCCCACTCCCCCACTTCCCTTCCCAAAGCGGGACCCCGCGCCGATCCCCTCAGTCGCATCCCCTCCCCCGCCGCCTCTACACCCCTCAGGGCAGCAGCAGCTTCGTTCTCAAGATGGGAACTCGGATCCTTCCTTCCCACCTCCGGTATAAGGTGTCTCCGCCGTACTCCCCTGCCCCGGCCAGCCCAACCCAGCCCTGCCCTGCCCAGCCTGGCCCGGCCTTCCCCCTCTAGAGCCGCTTCCCCGCTCCCTGTCTCCCTCCGCCCTGGGAGCCGGGCACTATTTCTCCTCCTCCCTCTGCCTGCCCTGAGCGCCGGGCGCCTATGGAATGCCGCGCGCGGGGCCCGGCCGCGGCGGCAGGATACACAGCCGGGCCCGCCGCTCGCTATAAGAACCTCCTTGTGAGCGACGCCATTTTAAGCCTCTCGCTCGGTTCGGCGCTGGGAGCAGCGGCGGCGCTTGGGGGACACAAACACCTTCGCCCCGTACGGTCGCCCACCCGGGAGCCAGCGGCGGGGCACCGCCGTGAGCGAGGAGGAGGAGGCGGCGGAGGCGGGGAGACGAGGAAGGAAAGACGGACCAGACCGGGATCGGCCGGGCAGCAGCAGCCGCCGCCGGAGCCCGGGGGGACCCTGCGCTCTTCCCTTCCTCCAACGTTAGTGCCGCTTTCTGCAGCGGGAACTTGGGGCAAAGCCGGGCCGGGCACCCCCGGGCCGTCAGGGGGTCCAGGGTGTGCCCGGCGGGAAGGACGGGGCTGGGGGAGGGGGGGGAGCGGGGGTGGGAGAGAGGTGGGGGGGCAGGAAAGGAAGAGAGAGGGCTCTTGTTTTTGGGAGGTCCGGACAGCTGCGTGGCTGCAGGAGCGGCAGCTGCAGCTCCCGAGGTGTCTCTTGGGAAGCTCGTCCTGGGGCGAGGGGGTGGCTGCTCTGGTCTGCAGGGGAAGGCGAGTCCCTGCGCCCGGCTCTGCTCTCGTTTGCAGCAGTGCCCGGAGTACTTTAATGACCCTTTTTTATTATTATTTTAAAGATTTCTCTCCCTCCCTTTTTAGGGTGCAGCCGGTGGGCTGCAGATCCCCTTTGGTGATAGAAGAGGGAAGAGAGCAGGGTACGGGTCTATTTGTACCGAGTATAATTAATCACGGTCACTGCAGTCAGCGGGAGATAACTAATCTGGTGCCTTGTGGGGTTTCGGTCTTAGTGCGGTTGCATATTTGCTGGAGAGGTTATGCTGCTGCTTCTTCTTTCGGTATCACCGAAATGAAGGTTCCCTGGTGCTGGGGGCAAATTAAGTTTTTTAACACCCACTTAGCAGGGTGCTGTAGGGAATGGCTCGGACTGCGGGGCTCTCCCGCTGCGAGGGGAAGCGCCCGCTGCTTCCCGTGGCTGGCTGGGGGAGCGCGGCGGCTCCAGCCTCCCAAAGTAACGCGTTCCTAGGTGGGGGCATCCACTTGCGGTTACTCCCAGAACTATCTAGGGCACTCATTTCTCTAGGAACAGAGTTTCCAGGTGTGTTGTTTTGTGGCTTGTTGTTTTTAGTTTAGTTTTTTGTTGTTTTTTAAGAAAGCTTAGTTCGTCTCTATTGTGCATGATTAGCTGCTCCTAGACCAGCAAGTTTTCTTAATTTTAGCAAAACCTTGAATTTTTCCCTAGTTAAAACTCGCTGGGCAGTTTGTTGGTTGGTTTTTCTGTTTGGTTTTTTTTTGTTTGTTTGTTTGTTTTTTGTATCTCTACTCTCTGAAGATTATCCTTTCTGGAAAGAAAGGACAGACTCTGTGGAGGTGCCACGGGCAACTTCCTTGTGACTTTAGGAATAGCAGTGTTGATCTTTGTAATCAGCTACTTCTTCATCTCTTTCTCATGGAGCAGCCATTGTTCTGACACTCTGTATATTCCAGACATCTGTGGTCCTCCCATCCCCCAAAGTATGCAAGTGGTGAATGGAAAAAGGCTGGGCTGGTATGCTGAGGTCGAGGGACGGAAATCAAGGAGGGGTTTCAGTAAAACAGGATCTTTATGCGCTGAGACTACAGTAAGGGCAAAGACAAGAAAACTAGCTGAAAGAGTGTCAGGGTTTTCCCGACTCTAAAGTTCAGGCACACCAGACAGCAACTTCCCCGTTAAGATTTTGTTTCTCAATGAGAAAAAGGCACTACTGCAAGGCTCCAAAAAAAAACCCCCAAAGCCTAGACGGCTAAACTTACTGGTGTGTATTGACCCAAGTTATAATGTGAATTTCAGTATCTAACAGTCCAGGAACCTAATGTTGATCTTGCACTTTTGATAAAAAGGTGCTGACAGCTGCAGGTATGTGACTGCTGTGCATTTGTCTAATGGCTGGTACTGTTGCAAATGAGGCTGCTTAGGTATTCAGGTGGTAGTTTGAGCCTTCTAAATTCAGATGTTCAGTACAAAATCATACTGAGTGTCTCACTGTTCTGGGGTTCTTCTAAAGAAATCTCATATTTGCTCATTTGTTAGTTCAGGTATTTTCTGTTTAGGTATAAACTCGTATCCATGGAAATGTGCACTTTGTATGGCTGATCATTTCACAAGGTTTAGAGGAGAAATAAGTAAAAACACCATGTTGGAAAGGACAATGCCATGCACGATAGCTTCTAGGAGCAAGGATTTAATACAAAGTAAAGCTTAATTGTAAAAATAAATTCTTTAAATGCTGCATTACAGCCTTATCAACCCAAGCTTCCTTTTTCTTGCCTAAGCTATAAATAGACTGGGTTCTTTGCATGGTGTGTGTCTACTCTGGACAGCAGCATTTTGCTCTGACTGTGGTGTGTCAGTAACTGGCTTAACAAACCTTGGCTGTGAAACCTGGTTGCCCTTCAGACATAATGATTTTTTTTTTTTTTCTGAAACATATGCCAAACTATCATGACTCTACATCTGAATTGGCATCCTGAAATACTGTGTCCTGAAGAGTTAAACTTTAGGTCTGGGGATGTTAAGGCAAGAGGTTAGTAGTAGTGGTGGTCTGATTTTTTTTTTTTTTTTTTTTTAGTGTTTTCAAGGGTAGAAAGGGAAGTGGAAAGAATGGAACAAGAATCATAACTGTTGGAAGCTTGTCTCAAACTCAAGTGTGAATGTATGGTCTGAAACTCCTGGATAAGGATGTTTCTGCAGAGTGTTGTCTAGTAGGCAGACTAGTGTGCAAATACAACAGTAATCAAAATCACTTAAGTTAATTCATAGTTAAACTGGTAATGCAGGGGTTGTGGTGATCATGCAATTGCCTTCAGCAAAACTTGTTCTGTAACTATGGTAGCCTGCATACCATAGCAGGAAAATCAGGACTGACCTTACTTATCTTGAACATCATACTTTAGAAGCCTGATAAAACCTGTGAGAAACCATGCAGGCAACTTGCTCCTGTGTCCTCAGAATGTGCACTTGCAAGCTCTGAGCCCAGTGCCTTGCTGCCTGACTAGGTGGGAACCTAGAAATGGCAAACTCCTTGCCAGTAAGCATTGTGTGTGATTCTTTTTCTCTTTTGATACAATTATTTTCCTGGCAGGGCAGTATTTCTGATTTTCTAATCAAGCACCTATTGAATTGGCTAGACTTGCCAACATAAGTCAGCCTGACAGTGGTTACCTTTTAATATCCATTTCTGGCATTTGATTCCAAGGTAAAACTTGCTGTAGTCTGTGGTCAGGTTTTAGCCCAGGAGGGTAATGTGTTAAACTGTGCTGGCACTGTGTAGCTTGTGCTGCCTCTCATAAGACCAAAGGAGCCAGGAAAGTTGTTTCAGTTTTTGGGGGTTTGTGCTTTTCTTTCTTCACTGACAGGTAACTTCAAGTGCAAGGGAGAGGATTAATGGAGGTCTAGTTCTGGCATTTGTGTGGAACACCAAGTAGATGAGGTGAGCTGGTGAAATACATGTGTAGGTTGGCCTGACCTTATAAGTCTGTTAACTCTGATGTGAAAGCAAATTCATCCTGTGCTTTTGTTGCCTTGGGAAGTATGGGTGTGCGTGTTACTTTACAGCAGAACTTTTTGTTTGTGTTCCAAGTTGACTTTAGGAAACAATGTACATTTGGCTGGATTGGTATTGCAGAAGTGAAGTGCTTGCTCTGTTACTTAATGCTAAATTAACTCTGGAGCCTTCTTTGAGTACTGACATGGGAGGGGAAAGAGTTAATCTTGTGTTCTGTGTTGCTGCATTTAAAAAACAGTATGAGCTAGCTGGATTTTGCTGGAGTTGGCAAATGCACTGTGTGTGCTGTATGTGTATTTGCTGGAACCAGCATTTCTGGGCTGACTTACTGCACTAAATAGACTTGTATAAATTGGAGAAGTTTGCCAACTCTGCAGCAACTGTAGCAAGTAATTCTGTATTGTTCTGGCAACAATTCAGGTGCCCTCCAGTGGCCAGAAATCTTAACATCCTAAAGGTGCTGCTAAATGTAGCTGCCTTGTCAGTTTGCCTTAATTAAGAGTGAGTTGAAGAAACATCTTTTAGTGTCAGACTTCATTAGCATGTTTGTTGTTTACACAGTCCTTTTTGGGGTGTTGATGTGCCTTATTGTAAGTATAGAGTTATTCTGACAGACAAGCAAAGACAGCCACTTCCAGATTCATAAGTATTTTTTCAGTGTAATTATGACTAATCACTCTGGTTTCTTAAACCATGGAGATTAATGTTTAACATCCAAGTTCAGGGCTGACTGTGTGGTTTCAATCTAAGAAGAAACTGGATTATGGGTAGGTACTTCCTTGTTTGGAAGAGAGATACTTTGCTGAGTTGTTCCTGTATTAATGTGGAACTGAGTATTTCAAGTTATTTCTGTAACAGTATCTGTTAGCGATGCACATGATTGTGTTAAATGACTGCAGAACCGTTGTCTTTTTGATACATAAAACCGTGTGGGCAGGGAAACTTGAAGGCTGGCAGTGGTTTTGTTCCTGAACTATGTGTGTTGAATGAAATGTGGTATAATATTTGTCTGAATTATCATAAGTTGCCTCTAAATGGTCACAATGGCAACTTTTTTTTTTTTTTTTTTTTGTGAGGCTAAAGAATGAATTTTGATCCTGCCTACTGCTATCTCTACTACAGTTGTCTTACTCGGTGATAAGTATGGGCACATGGGCCAAAAGCTGTAAACCACTGCATATTTATTACATGAGTCCTGCTGGTAGACTAAACCTTGGATAAAACACTGGCTCATGCCTAACCAAGGAAGATGGGAGTATGCATAATGTAGATATTCTGTCTCCTGTAAATAAAAGGTGGGAGTTCTCTAAGCTGTGATAAAACTGTTCTCAATGTTTTGCCCAGCCACGAGGATTCTCAAACTTAGTGAATGCTGCACAAAGCCCTAGTAGAGAATGTGTGCCAGTGACCCACATATCCCAAATACATTGCTAAACAGAAATGACGTAGTAACTGTTTGGAGGTTACTTGTTTGTGATGCTGGCACTTAGTTGGTCAAAATAATTAAGACATGGGAGTAATTGGGTTGATAATATTGTTATGACTTAATGCAAGTTCATAAACTTTAAACTGTCATACCAGTCCTTTAATACTGAGGTACAAACTCCTGTCAGGGGATTGATATGTACATTATATAAGAAAGTTCATTACTTTTGTTCTCAAGTTGGATGTATAACACCAGAGTTATATTTGAAGCAGTTTTCACATCATAACATTTAAGATTATCATTAGCTCCCATTGTGGACAGTCAGGAGGATACTTAAGTGCTTGAGGTCTGTTTTGCCAACTAATAAAAGTGAAGGTTTTTGCTAGTGCTGTGGTATACTTGCTGATAAAAAGCTCTCTTAAATCATTACTTGATAATTGTCAACTTGAACACAGCTGCTGTGTATAGATCTTAGAATCAACCAGAACTTTCTAGAAAGGACAAATAAATTCCTAGGACATAGTGTTTTGTTTGCAGATCCTGTTAAGAAGCTGTTGCCCATGATTTTGAATGTAAAGGATTGGGTTGACAGACCTCTTGTAACTCCTGAATGTTCTCTAGGTAAAGGGCAAAATAACTGTGCTGTGATCCAAACACTTAATTTCTGAAGTGACAAGATCCAGTGAAATTTCAGCTCGGCAGTGTAAGTATGATTTTAAGTAGGAGTATATGAAGAGGTGCTTTCTTTACACTGCATAGGATGCCAGCCATGTGCCTCCAGCATCAAACAAAATTGCATGGAGGACTGCTGATAAGAATTATGGTGGTAGGTAACTGCTTCTAAGTCCATTTAGACATATCTGTGTGTCCTGTAAGTTTGTAATTCTACCATAGTTTCTCTAAAATGTCTGGAAGTACTGTGCATCTCCTTTCTTTCAAAAGGAGAATGTTTATATGATATTGCCAGCTTCATGTTTGGGGAGGCTTCCTAGCAGCTTCTACAATTTCAAAGTTCATCTTCTAGAATCATAGTGCAGATTGGTGCCAGGATGAACTTGCATTTCTTTTTTACTACCTTTCTTGATGTGCTTGTTCTGAATTCTCTTCCAGGTTCTCATAATTTTGTACATTAGTTATCTGAGGTTCTTGTTGACTGACAGTGGCTCTCAGACCACTGTTAGCTCTTGCTTTGAGAGTCCTAATGGGTTGTTTATAAAAGGGCACTTAAACCTTAGTACCTGTGAAGACCCTGATGAATTGCACAAGCCGTTAGTGCCTTCATGCTGTGACAGTTGCCTGGAGCACAGCACTGACTGCAGCTGGAAGAGACACACCTGCCACTGAAATCTCTGACCTTCACTTCTGATACCTTTTGTTACCTGAACTGTCAGTTGTGCAAACTTGCTCTTCGGTGATTGATTAAATCTACCCGTGTTCTGGGTGGATTTCTGTATTTTAGGTGAGCAAAAATAAATGTGGCTCTTGCTACACTTCTGTTACAGTCTCAAGTGCACTTCAAATTTAGGAGTTGTTGAACATTGCAAGCTGGGTAGGAGGTATGATTCTTTACTAGCCTGCTCCCTCCTTTTACGAGGAAGGGAAAGGTAAAACGGGTGAGTTCCCTGTCATATCAGAACACCCTGTGCTCCAGAGGTGCAGTCTGGCAGACTGGAACTTTATGGCTGTTGTAAAGTTCTTGTGGACCCTTTCCCTCCCCTGTCACATTTAAGACTGTATTGACTCCAAAACAAACCTTGAGTTTTTTGGAACCTGTAACCTAAGTCTTTGCTTTTTTGAGGAGTATATTCTCTTTTTAAATACAGCTAACCTAGTGTTTAAGTCTAGTCAAGGCTACCAGACTGCTTGCATTTCAGTTCCATCATGTAGTTGTAATCAACTTGGAGAAGTCTAGCAAGAAAGAAATATTTACATGTTGCTTGCTTTAGCCAATGGGCATGTGAATAGAAACTCTGTTCTGTGCTCTTGCTGTTAGAAATAGAAAGAAATAGAGAGGTAAAAAAAGAAATAGAGAGGTAACATGTTACTTTGTGTGTGGCATGAAGTGAATTTTTATTATAAAAAACCTCTCACAAAAGCTAGTGTAGGGAGGTTTTTCTGCCTTTGTTACAGAAAGGGTTTTTGGTTTTTTTTTAAGATAATTTAAGGCAGAAGACAAAGGCTGAGAAGTCAGTGCAATTGATGTAATAGCAATCTGGGATGCCTGAAGGAAAAAGGAAATAATGAACTGGAAGTTAATCAGTGAAGAAGAGCAGCTGAAATAGAGGTGACTTGCAGTGAGACTTGGCAGATCTGTACCCCTCTCCCACTTCAAATCTGTATATTTGATTACCTGAGCAAGTTTGTTGCCTCTTCCAGCATGTCTTAAGAATGTTGAAGGATTAGAAATTGGAACCTTTCAACCCTTGAGGTTAGTAAAGCAGATATTCAGATTTCTTAATTTCCTGAAGTTTGTTGGGAAAAACAAACCTTAGACTTTCAGTCTTAATAATAAGAGAATTTAAAGACCATTTTAACACTATTGCAGATTCTTGGTTCAGAGTCAAATCTGTTATGATCCGATTAGCTAAATCTAATGTATTGCTGTTTGCAAGGCATCTTCTAACTTTCTGCAGGCATCAGTAGAATGTGTTGTCTGAAGTATTCCTGCTTGGATAAATTTGAGCTGGGTGGATTACACAGGATACTTAGTTTATCAATGGAGAGAAGAGAAGCACTTCACTAAGCAAGAATAGCTTAGTGGTTAGAGGGAATGATGCTAAGTAACAAATTTTGCTTAAAGAAACGACCAGAGCAGTTTTGCCACAAGGTATAGTTTATAAATGAGTTTGTTCAGTTGCAGTCCAGGATCTTTTAAGATGGATTTCAGTGTGGGCACGTGCTGTGGCATTCAGGTCAAGATTACTGGTAGCTCTTAGTTTTCAGTGGAACTTCTGAACTATTTGCTACATGTTGGCACAACGATTAAATATAGTAATGCTGCTTTATCTCTTGCCATGGCACTTCTTCTGAAGTAGTAGTGAAGGCTATAGATGAATGTTTTTACCATGTAACCCAAAAAAAGGTAGAAAAGTTTTAAAGCTGTGAAAGCCTATAGTTTTTTTCCCCTTTTAGAAGAAAGACTCTATGGCATTGATTTGTTTCCTTTTGGTATTGCATACTGTTTCTTCCACTAGGTTAAGGTGTTTTATCATAAGCCACCCAAAGACATTTTTACATAGGGTTAAAAATCACCCTGTTAAAAGCAGAAGGAAGCCTCACATTAATATAAAACACATGAAGTTTTATACTCTGGTTTCTACTACTGATAATAAGGTAAACCTTACTTTTTCTGTCTCTAAAAACATCCAAGTGGTGGATTGCTTTGTTTAATGTGATAAGTTACAGCCCATAACCATTATTTAAGAGCCACTTTGCAGTGAATTTCATTGTAACTTCTGTCCATTCAAGTCTTTAAAGCACTGGTGAGCAGAAGTCACTATTGGTGAGTAATTTCCCAGTAGTCAAGATCTTCTAATATTTACATGTAAATACAAAATAATCTGCACTAATTGTATGTGGCTTTTTTTAGAGGGGACAAGGTGGCTGAGGAAATGCAAATGCTGTTGTTTGAGACAGAATATGGGACTGCCCTTCAGTATTTTGCTGGATATGGAAAAATATTTCAGGAAAACTGTTGTTTGTAATCCTGTGGTATTTGTACAAGAAAAATAAATAATTTAAAAAATGGAATCTTCAGAGTGAAATTCAAGCACATTCTGTACCTATTTTCAAATAAAGTATATTCTGTCCATTTTTTACAAAAAATGTAAGCTCCAGCTGTCATTCCTAACACAAGCTTCTAACATTCCGAACACACAACACCACAACTGTCCTTCCAGGACTTATTACCAATCTTACAGAAACATCTGGTACATAAAGCACCTTAAAATTACCTACTAAGGTACTTTTACCAGAGTTCAATAAAGTCAGATAAGAATTCTCCATTTTCTTTAGAACCTGCAGGTGGATACGGGAGAACTTAGTCCACCTTTGGAAAAGGAATAATTAGAAGTTTACAGCAGTTTGGATCATGTCTTCATAAGACTAAGATCAGTATAAGTAGGTCTGTCTGTTGAAGGGTGATTGTATCTGGGACTTAGGCTAGACCAAAAATTGCTTAGATTCAGTTCAGCCACTCTTGCCTGAAGTGCCTCTGGAAGTGCCTTGGAAGCTTTTTTATTTGTTTCCACTGTCACTATTGTCTTATTTTGATTCCTCCTCCTCCACATTTTGTATTCTAGAAAATAGGCTAACAACTTCCAGGAGAAGATTCAAAAGGGTTGTTTTGTTGTGATTTGTTTTTTAATTCTTTAATTGGGTGTATTTTTTAAATTCCCAACTTGAAAACTAAGGTTAATTAGGAAGCTTCTGCTGTATTAAGAACTGAAATATAAGGACTTGGGTCATAAAAATGAGTGCACTAGAGTGTTGCTAGCTGTAGAACTGCTGTTGCCTGTGTATTTTGGCTATGGATTTTTATAAAGCAGATACATAGTAACATAATTGGCAAGCAGCTAAGACCAGTTATAAAATCAGACCCAGAGGATGCTTTCAGTAACATCCTGGGAATGGTTGCAATGACTTCAGAGCACTTGGAGAAAGTTTTTTCAGTACAGATACTTACTTTGTGTGTAAATGATGCACATTTTTAACTGCTGTGGCTGTCAGAAAATCTGCTAGTTCTGTGTAAGCAAATGTATCATTCAGAATTGGTGGGTAGTTTAAAGTTGCAGTTGAAATTCATGATGTTTAGATGGATCAGTTTGGATTTCTCGTGCAAGCTTTAGTAACATACTGCTCTCAAACAAAGGATTTATGGCAGACTTGCACACTTTGACTTGCTTTATAAAAGTGGGGGGGAGGGAACTTCTTACCTGATCAGTCAGGTGTAATTTGAGTCAATCTTAAAGAAGAGAATTGTTCAAATTTCAGGATTACTGTAAAGTTCTTGACTTGGCATATGCCTAATTATTCTCCAGAATTGGAAATTAATATCTAATAAAACGCATGCTGAGACCTAATGCCTAATAATTCTTATTCCTTTTGAAAATAAGAAAATAAAATTGTTTTCTGCAGTAATTTGAAAATTGTGCCTTCTAAGCTTGCAGATGCCATGTAATGCAGCCTAGTGCAAAGGCTTGAATTGCTCTTCACATGAGTTGTTTAATACATAGTCTAAAAAACCCCAAGCTTCATTTACACCCAAAGCTGATGATGCTTGCTAAACAAGTGGCTAGTCTCATGGGGTGGGCAGGAGGAGCTTTTTGAGAAGAGTCTAGTCCTGTAACTCCTAGCAGTACATTGATACAAACTGTGTAACATAATATTTATCAGAATTTCCACTTCTGAGTGCCTGCTAGCCTTCAAAAACTGCAGAGCTTGCAGCTATGCTGAAGTTAGCTTGTAAAGTATACTGAGGCTTTCTGTCTCTTCCTGATGGTTGAGATGTGGTTGGCTGACCTTGTGCTGATCCAGTTTGTCAAGAAAATGAGCAGCACAAATGTTTGTTCCTAGCCTGGTAGTGTTGCTCCCTTTGTGTGTTGGTTAACCTTGACAGTGACAAACAGGAAGACAAAGTCAGCAGCTTGCTTGGACTCAGTTTACCCCTTTGTAACATTAGAAAAGAATATGAAGGAAAATATGAGAGACTTGTCAAGTACAGAAAACCTAAAACCTGGCTACTTTTGTTTGGCAGTTTGAACTTTTAGGATTAAGCCAAATTCCCCATGTAAATAATAAAAAAAAGCTACCAGGCATTGCTGGGGAGCTACAGATGTATGAAATGAAATGTGGATCAGGGTGTTGGAACTTGGAGATGCAGCTAGCAGGCTGATCGAGGGTCAGCATTCCAAAGACTGAATGTCTATCTGGTAATGTGCTTTTGTACCCTTAGTATTCTTCATTGTTATTTTGTAGATGTTCATCAGTGTTGTTTTGGAACAGTGCTGCTGTTCAGTGGCTACTCTGGTCTCTCGGATTTTACCTAATGGTAGAGCTGCTCTTCTGTTCAGGCTGCTGAAATTGAAACAGCAATTTCAGAGTACAGGTGCTATAAATCAGTTACCTTTGTTGATGCAGAATTCAACAGTGGAGAAAATTATACATGCTCTTTGCATTGGAAATCTCAGGTGGTAATAAATGTCTCAAAGCACAGTCACTGCTCTTAACATAGTGGTAGATGAGCCAGTCAATTTTGAAGCTTTGGTGATCCTTTTTTTAGCATAGTCCTTATGGGAGGAAATGGGAAAGTTTATGATAAAAATAAGTGGTTTTTGTGCTAAGCATATTGAAAATTTCATATAGCAGGTAGAACATGCCAGATTTTATATTGGAAGTGTCATGTCTGACATAGAGTGAGGACTATAGGGAGCAAAGATACAAATTTTACTGTTACTACTACTCCCTCCTTTCTGTTTGGAAGGTGTTAATGGAACTCACAGAGTAATGCACAAGACCTGCAAAGAGCTGTCATGCTTTTGTTGTAGGCACATTCTCAACTTAAGTACTCATTAAAATATTTTAATCAATGGTGAACTGAGTGTGTGACTTACGCTTTTCTTTCCCATTTCCACTACTACTCTCTAACTCCTAACAGCATGTTGGGAGAAATACACGGGTAAGGGACTGGAAAAAGTGTCTATTTTCAGTACATCCTCCATGCCCAATGTCAAGAGCAGACTTTGAGTTGGCCAGTTTCTTCCAGGCTGTGGCGAAGGACCAGGTTAGAGTTTCCAGCTGCACAGGAGGATGCATATTGTATGTTGTATAATGTCTTATATCAGCTTAGTGCTGTTTATCTGCTGCAGATGCAGATCTACTGTCCATTTTAAAAGAGCCGGGGAAGGGTTGCTGCCAAAAGTTGTGGGAGTGCAGAGTCAGGACAAACAGCACTGGCATTTGTGCAGCCAAGCAACAAGATTGCTCAGCAGCTGCTGGAGTATCTTGCAGCTGGGTCAGAGTCAGTGAGATACGAGTTTGTCTCACCTATCCAGTGAGACTTTTCAAACTGCAGGCCTGCCCTCTGTTTAATTATGATTTTCAAAAAGGTGCTCCTGAAGGAAACTGTTAAACTGGGAAATTTGTCTTTCTGCAAATCCAACATCAGGTGGATTTTGTTCTCCTGATGCAGCACTGTGGCCTGTCTTTTTAGGGATTAGTGTATTGCCTTTACTTCATTGTGCAGGAATGTTTTGGTCGGCACAGCTCTAACACCTAACAGCAAGTGAAAGCTGATTGCTGCAAGAGATGGTTTTGCTCCCTGCACAAGCTACCACAAATGTTTCTGCTCGGCTGGCTCCCAGAATAGGCTGCCACCAGCTCTGTGTCTGTGCTAGAAACAGTGTGGGACTGTGGGGGGAAGGGGAGCAAATGAAATAAAAATGACCCATTGTGGAGTTGTAGCCTTGAATTTCTCTTACTGGGTTAGTGAAGAGACAGGTACACATTAATGGTACAAATACTTCCAAAATGCTTGGTAATATCAAATGCATATTGAAATGCATATTGAAAATTTAGATAAGGCATTTGATAACATTTCAACCTTCTTGCCCCCAGTTATCTTGGCTTTCTGTGTGAAAAAAATTAAAGTGAGTTTGGTGACTCAATGTGTGTGAAACTGAAGGACAGCTTTTTTTTTTTTTTTTTTTTTTTTTTTTTTATAAGGCTGGTTAAATTTTTAGTTTTAACTTCAAGGAAGTTTTTTGTAGGAAGAAACCTTTATTCTTATGGCACAGGAAGGGGATAAGGGGTGAGGTGCAGTTGTAACTCTAGGCAGTCTTTGTGCAGTTTGCCTTACATGGTGATTTCATCTTTCTCCATGAAAATTCATGTTGTAGCCCTGTATCTGACAGTTTTTGTAGTATCTTCTAAGTAGTTTATCTTTGAAAGAAATGAGGAAGTCTCACATTTAGCCATTGTCTTTGAGGCATGTCTAAACTGGAATTTAATGTCTGGGCTTCATCTTATACAAAGACAGAGGAGTAAAAAAATAGCTCTATCGTGGTCAGTCTTCAATTCTTGTTCTCTTGCAGCTCTAAGAAAGTCTCTTACACATAACCTGATAGAAGTAGTCTGGGTGATACATTCTGCTCTTTTGCATGTCTGTCCATGGGGGTTTGCTAATTAGCTTTTGAGTATACTCAGTGTAGTAATGAAATGGCAAGATGTGCCAAGTCTTAGTTTGCAATTCCAGTGTTCTAATGTGAAATCCTGTCTTACTAGCTCTGATTAGTGTTTAATAAGTTCAAACCTTGCTCTTTTTTAGGATCTCTGAAAGGGTGCAAGAAAGAGTTCTGGAAGCATAACAAAGAACATGGCAACTCAAGGTACATAATGCATTACAATTTCTGTTACTAGAATGTAGAAGACTCCTTATCCCTCTCTTTTTAACTTTCCAAGTCACTTAGATTGAATAACATCTGCTCTATTACAGTAATTAATACTTTACACTGGGAATCAAACCTTCAGACTAGTTAGTTGTAAGATCAAGACAGACACAATAGCAATGATTGTTCTGCCTGTTCCTCAGGTTTACATGTCTGCATTGGTTCAACATAAGGCCTCAGTTTAAAGTTGCTGCTCACTTGCAGTGCCGAGTTGAAGAAGTTGTTTGTAACAGCTTAATTTAAAATCTGTCATCTCTTGTAGGATTAATACATGCTGGAGTAATTGAACTAAACTTAATTGTTCACCAATTATTTCTTACAGCTGACTTGATGGAGCTGGATATGGCAATGGAGCCAGACAGAAAAGCAGCAGTCAGTCATTGGCAGCAGCAATCATACCTGGACTCTGGTATCCATTCTGGTGCCACAACAACTGCTCCCTCCTTGAGTGGCAAGGGAAACCCTGAAGAAGAAGATGTGGACACAACCCAAGTGCTGTACGAGTGGGAGCAGGGATTCTCTCAGTCCTTCACCCAGGAGCAAGTTGCAGGTAAGGCTTTTTCTATTGCAGTGGTTTGCTTGGACAAGCAGTTTAACAATACAGAAACCTAACTGTCAATTACTGCCAATCTGAATGATGAGCTTTTTATTCTTAGTTTAAGGTCATTATGACTTACCTTGTTTTCAGATATTGATGGCCAGTATGCAATGACTAGAGCTCAGAGGGTGCGTGCAGCTATGTTCCCTGAAACCCTGGATGAAGGAATGCAAATCCCATCCACGCAGTTTGATGCAGCTCATCCAACTAATGTGCAGCGCCTGGCTGAGCCATCCCAGATGTTAAAACATGCTGTTGTTAACTTGATAAACTACCAAGATGATGCTGAACTTGCAACTCGTGCAATCCCAGAACTGACCAAACTGTTGAATGATGAGGACCAGGTAAATATTTTCTTTGGCTGGGTAAAGCTTGCTTTTGGTGCACCTTCAATGACCTTAAAACTAAAAGCTTTACTCAAACACTTGTCTTAGGTGGTGGTGAACAAGGCTGCAGTTATGGTTCATCAGCTGTCCAAAAAGGAAGCGTCTCGCCATGCCATTATGCGATCTCCTCAGATGGTGTCTGCCATCGTACGTACCATGCAAAACACAAACGACGTGGAGACAGCCCGGTGTACTGCAGGGACACTACACAACCTCTCACATCACCGTGAAGGCTTGTTGGCAATCTTCAAATCAGGAGGCATTCCTGCTTTGGTTAAAATGCTGGGGTACGTGCACTACTGAGGCAGCACTTATGTTTTGCAGTTGGGTCTGCTTGGAGCAGGTACTTATGAGGATTTTCCCTTCTTTAGGTCGCCAGTGGACTCTGTGCTATTCTATGCCATTACAACTCTTCACAATCTCCTGTTACATCAGGAAGGAGCCAAGATGGCTGTCCGTCTCGCTGGTGGGCTGCAGAAAATGGTGGCCTTGCTCAACAAGACAAACGTCAAGTTCTTGGCCATCACAACAGACTGCCTTCAGATTTTAGCATATGGCAATCAAGAAAGTAAGGTGGGTGCCTCTGGTGCTGAAGTAGTTAAAATGAGCAAGCTTGTGATGAATGGCCTGGGAGTTCTTGTGTACTGACATCTGACTGAATCTTCAGCCTCATGCCACTGGCTTTTTCCTGTCAGTCAGTCCTGACCTTGCAAGAGGGGAGGGATACAGGAATTACCTTGCAGAAATGCCACTGTGCTTATAATGAGACTGTAAAACTTAAGTCCACATAAGCAGATGGGAATTTTTTTTAGGGAACTGTAACCATGAGAGGTGTAAGCCGGCAACGTTTACTACCTGCTGACATGTGTAGGAAGTGACAGACAAATATTATTTTTGCTGTCTTTCAGCTGATTATTCTGGCAAGTGGCGGACCCCAGGCTTTAGTAAACATAATGAGGACCTATACTTACGAGAAACTATTGTGGACCACAAGTAGAGTGCTGAAGGTGTTGTCAGTCTGCTCCAGCAACAAACCTGCTATTGTTGAAGCTGGTAAGTACACTGTACTCATGATAGCTTTAAAACCTACATATTGCTTTGGGATTAGTTGTTCCACCAAGATCAGAAACTGCCAGCATCAAAAAATGAACTTGGGTTGGTCCTTGAGTCCATAACCGGGTTTGACGGCCTTTAGTGTATACAGAAGTATAAAAGGGTGGCTGTTATAAGTAACTACACTGTGCTGTTAACTGGGTGGTGTAAGTGGCTGAGTGTTGTTAGGATATATCCTTGAGAATCTGCACACATCAAAAAGGCCCAGTGTCACACAGGGACTTTCAGGGGGTTGTTATTTTCCTGTGTGAGAAGGGCTAGGGCCCAGCCATATTGTGATACTAACAACAAGAAGGATCCAAAAGTGTGTGAGATTTTGCACTCAGGTATCAAATTTGTACCATCTTCCAGGTGGGATGCAAGCTTTGGGGCTCCACCTCACAGATCCAAGCCAGCGTCTTGTCCAGAACTGTCTCTGGACTCTGAGGAATCTGTCAGATGCTGCAACAAAGCAGGTAAAGGGCTCACCCTTTTTGCTCACCCAGGAGCAAAAGTCAATGTAGTGGAAAAGAAGACTTAACTTTCCTTCTCTCTTTTTCTGCAGGAGGGCATGGAAGGCCTTTTAGGAACTCTAGTTCAGCTTTTAGGGTCAGATGATATTAATGTTGTGACTTGTGCCGCTGGCATCCTTTCTAACCTTACCTGCAACAATTACAAGAACAAGATGATGGTGTGCCAGGTTGGTGGCATTGAGGCTCTCGTGCGCACAGTTCTCCGGGCTGGAGACAGGGAAGACATCACAGAACCTGCAATTTGTGCTCTCCGTCACCTCACCAGCAGACACCAAGAAGCAGAGATGGCTCAAAATGCAGTTCGTCTCCATTACGGACTCCCGGTGGTGGTAAAGCTGTTGCACCCACCCTCACACTGGCCTTTGATCAAGGTAAGTAATGGCTAAAAGCCATCAGAGCTGGAACTGAAAACTGTTGCTTTTTAAAATGTAACTTTAAAAGTGAAAAATACTTTGTTTCCAAGTTGTTGGGGATACAATTTGTCTGATGGAGAAGCTGCTTCAGTTGAGCAACTTAGTGTTTTCTCTTTTAAACATTTGAGATGATAAACTGATTGAAAAAATTAGTCACAGCAAGCACACCAGTTCTGCTCTTTTATCCCCACCTGTTCCTTACCCACAGGCTACTGTTGGCTTGATCCGCAACCTGGCTCTGTGTCCTGCGAACCATGCCCCGCTGCGTGAGCAAGGTGCTATTCCAAGGCTAGTGCAGTTGCTGGTTAGGGCACACCAGGATACCCAGCGACGCACTTCCATGGGCGGGACACAACAGCAGTTCGTGGTGAGTGCCTTCCCCTGGCACTGCATCTCTCCTTGGTTGTCAGTGCACCTCAGCCCTGAGGTGCTTGGGCTAAAGAACTGTTCTCTTATTTGCCCTAGTTCACATTGTTCTATGTTTGCTGGTAGCTCTGTCTTGGCAGATGTGAGATTTTTCTCAAATCAGAATGCCAAAACCGTGCTTCTTATTAAAATAACTTTTTGGGCATTCAATTCTGAATGTTAAAACTCATAGAAATTCTGGTACTGCCTGCTCTGGCAAGGCAAGTTAGTTGTCTACCAAGAAACCAAAAGTCCCTCCTCCTTTTCAGAAGAATGGGTTTAAAAATGCTATTACAACTTACTACATATTTGCAAGGGTGCTTAGAGATGTAAAAGTACTGAGAAGTTTTGCAGGCTTGGTGCTTGTTACCTCTTTGGGTTCCAGGTTAGTGTGACAGATCAGTCTCAATTTGATTATTTTTATCCTGTCAAACACATTAACAAAAAGGGGTTTGCTTATCACTGAAAATGGAAGCAGCATCTAGTAGTACAGGTGTGTAGTTAATTCGTGCAGAGGCAGGAAGAGATCTCTTTTACTGGTAACTGCTGTTTCCAGCTTAAGTAACTGCCAGGCTAATCTGGGTTATAGAAAAAGAGAAGGTTTTTTTAGAGAAGTTCATAATAAAAGCCACTGAGGCATTCCACTGGGATGCTTCACGTACTGAATTTGGGTGGATGAACCGGGTTGACCAATAGCAGGGATGCTAAGTTTGAAGGCCAGCACTCAGGGGAAGGGGGTAAATGCAGAGGGGGATGAGTTTGGTTGATTAGTTGAAACTGCTGATCAGTTTTTTGACAGTCACTTAAGAAGAGAGCATACAATATCTCAGATTCAAAAATGCCTTTTCTCTCCCTAACTAGGAGGGTGTGCGTATGGAAGAAATTGTCGAAGGCTGCACTGGAGCCCTGCACATTCTTGCACGTGATGTTCACAATCGAATCGTAATCAGGGGTCTAAATACCATTCCACTATTTGTGCAGGTAAGTGAGAGCTCAAGACAGCATATTAGGAAAAGATATAAAATGGCTCTTGCACTTCCTGGATAGAACTGCTAAGTTTCAGTGTGCTGAAGAGCTCGTTTCAAGTGAAAGAACTAAAGAACCCTCATGTTTCTGTTGCAGTTGTTGTACTCTCCCATCGAGAATATCCAGAGAGTAGCTGCTGGTGTACTTTGTGAACTGGCTCAAGACAAGGAGGCAGCTGAAGCAATTGAAGCTGAAGGTGCAACTGCTCCTTTAACAGAACTGCTTCATTCTAGGAATGAGGGTGTTGGTAAGTGAACAAGATTGGTTTTATACTTGTGTTAGAAGAGATGATAGAAGCCTTGACCTCTACTAAAAATTCACTCTTCCTTTTGACAGCAACCTATGCAGCTGCTGTGCTGTTCAGAATGTCTGAGGACAAACCACAGGACTATAAGAAGCGACTTTCGGTTGAGTTGACAAGCTCCCTGTTCCGGACTGAGCCAATGGCTTGGAACGAGGTGAGTTCTGTGATCTGTACTAACAGTTCCCTGGGGAGAGATCACTTCTGTTTTCTCCCTCCTTCCACCAGTCAAGTGTAGATGCCATCAGTGATGCAGTTTTACAGTGATTCAGCTGTGTGGTGGCTGTACCTTCTTTACACTCTCTGTGTTCAGGTGCAGTGAACCTTTGGTAAGCAGCCTTTAAGCTGCTTTTTCCCTTGCAGAGAGGAAGAGTCTGTTCTTTGCTGCTTCTGCTGAAGTGTGTAATGCTCATTATACTTGCTACTGTGAAAAGCTGTATATACAAGAACTTTGTACTCTTCTGTACTGCTTGTCAAAACCTAATGAACTCTGTATGCAAAAATAGAAACGTGTGATATGAGGGAAGCATAAATATAAAACATATCTTGTGAAGCTTCAATCAAGCCAACAATGCAGGATTAGTTATCTTGGACTGGGAATGCAACTTGTCCTGAGAACTGATATTTCAGACTTAAATATGTTTGCAGGTTCATTATCACACATACCTTTTTTTCATTTTTAACAGACTACACAGTAAATTGAGATCAAAGTCAATCTGTGTGCATGGGATACAGACAAAGCTTCACTCATTCTTTGTCTTCCCACAAATTCTTAGGATTCAGGAGCCTAGCTTGTCTTGTATTGTGTGCATCTACTACATAAGGGGCAGTAGCCTTTAATTCATACTATTTCAGTGCTTATTTTTGTGTTTTCCTAAAATCTGTATCTACCACAACAGTGCATGGGGGGAAAAGCTAAAACAGAATATCCTTTGAGATTGGAGTTAGGCAGTTGTTCTGAAGGCAGGCAATTACTTCTGTAATTGAACAAATGGGAGAGCTTAAAAGCTCTGTTTCTGGCTTGGGAATGTCTGACTTGCAGGATCTGGACAGATGTTCCTGAGGAGTGTTCCTAGACCTACCCCATCTTTTTCACTCCCAGACAGATCCCTCCTTCTAGTGATCTGTGGATTCCTAGATCTGGCTATTACATGCTGGATGCAGATACTTAGGTAAAAAGGCTTTTCATGTTGACAGCAGTGCTGCAGTGTTCACTGCAGAGGAGTTGTTCAAAGGGACTTGGGGCAAGCTTCACAACTTTCTAAACTCAGAATTACTGGTGCTGGCTGAAAGACCTGATGCTAAAACTGTTTTGTAATTCTTTGCGTACACAGACAGCAGATCTCGGACTGGATATCGGTGCCCAGGGAGAGCCTCTTGGATACCGCCCAGATGGTATGTGTCTTCTGTTCCCCTTGACTAAACTTTTAATTGGATGAAGTCAAGTCATAGATTTTAAAGGAGAACTGCAAATGAATGAAGAGTGAATTTACTCTTCAGCAAGGTATTGCAAACTGACAGGCAGATGGGGAACTGCCAGTTCAAATAACCAGTTTCTGGAACACCACTGGCAGCACTGAAATGGGAGCCGTATGAACATGCAAAACCAGTGTCTCTTGTCTGTGTCCTGTGGGAACACCTCCTGCTGAGCTGTTGTTTCCAGAAATCTTTTCCATTCCTTACAAATGGACTTGACAATTCCAATAGTGCAGTTTTTCTTTAAAACAACAAAGCTGGTATTGAATGCATTAGTGTGTAAGTGTCTATAGATTTGAACGCAAGCCTGTCCCTAAGGATTCTGAGCTATTTTTGACTCGCCTTTCAGAAGCAAGTCTACAGTCTTGGAGCCTGGTTTTGCTGCAGTATTGTTGAATTTTAGTACTGTTGATTGTGCAGACTAATGGCTTGGCTGGAATCTGCTCGTGCTTCTGACTGTAGTGTGCTTTGTCTGCAGAATCCTACTGGAAGGCTGTTCTGAACAATGGAATAGCCGTTAAGGGCAGGCACCAGATTGTGATGAACTTGGCTGAACTAGAAAACAATTAGATGGCTACACGAACTCCTCACACACTGATACTTGCAGCTTCTGATGCATCTAACATCTGTTAACATTATGCTTTTTTTCCCTCTGCCACCTTTAACTTTCTTAGATCCTAGCTACCGTTCTTTCCACTCTGGCGGATACGGTCAGGATGCCTTGGGTATGGACCCTATGATGGAACATGAAATGGGTGGCCACCACCCTGGTGCTGACTACCCAGTTGATGGTCTGCCAGATCTTGGCCATGCCCAGGACCTTATGGATGGGCTGCCTCCAGGTGACAGTAATCAGTTGGCCTGGTTCGATACTGACCTGTAAATCATCCTTTAGGTAAGAAGCTCCAACCTTGAATTTAAAAACAAAACAAAAAGAGAAAAACAGCTGACTGGAATGAGGACTTGGTTGGTAGGGAGGGATTGGCTCAATTGGGTCCCAGTGTGCCAGAATAATGAATAAATGCTCTGAAAGCACACAATGAGCACACTCCAAACTGACTTCTGCCATGAAGTGTGGAAGTAATTAACTGTAATGTCTTGTGCACCGGCTTCATGCAGTCTTCATGTGTTACAACAGCCCTTTACAACTCGGGAGCAGTGACACCTGTGTTTTTTTTTTCTCTTTGCAGCTGTATCATCTGAGTGAACTTGCATTGATTGGCCTGTAGAGTTGCTGAGAGGGCTCGAGGGGTGGGCTAGTATCTCAGAAAGTGCCTGACACACTAACCAAGCTGAGTTTCCTATGGGAACAATTGAAGTAAACTTTTTGTTCTGGTCCTTTTTGGTCGAGGAGTAATAATACAAATGGATTTTGGGAGTGATTCAAGAAACGAAGAATGCACAAGAATGAATTGCAAGATGGAATTTATCAAACCCTAGCCTTGCTTGTTAAAAATTTATTATTTTTTTTAAATCTCTGTAATGGTACTGACCTTGCTTGCTTTGAAAGTAGCTTTTCTTTTTGCAGTAATTGTTGTTAGTTTTTTTTTTTAAAAGTCTCTCGTAGTATTAAGTTATAGTGAATATGCTACAGCAGTTTCTAATTTTTAAGGATTGAGTAAAGGTGTAGAACACTAATTCATAATCGCTCTAACTGTATTCTGAATAAAGTGTAACATTGTGTAGCCTTTTTGTATAAAAAACTAGACAAATAGAAATGGTCCAATTAGTTTCCTTTTTAATATGCTTAAAATAAGCAGGTGGATCTATTTCATGTTTTTGATCAAAAACTTTATCTGGGATATGTCTGGGTAGGGGCCAGTAAGAACTGTTTATTTGGAATCTTGTATTGGACAGTTTACCAGTTGCCTTTTATCCCAAAGTTATTGTAGCCTGCTGTGATACAGATGCTTCATGAAAAAAATGCAGTTATAAAATGGTTCAAAATTAAAGTAAACTTTTAATTCATTCTGTGTCAAATTATTTCAGATCACAAAATATATTTGTGTGTTAAGAAATAGTCCTGGACTTGCACAATCACTTCAGTGGAGGGAGCCAAGAATAATTTATCTCTTTGATCCTACTCTGGCATAGTTACCCTTAATAGCCTGGGGGTTTCCTGCTGCAGTCCTCCAAGACACCAGTCTGCCCCTGCTCTGCTTTGGCAGTTTCCTCACCATGGGGCAAGTCTAGCCAGATGAGATGCAACTCTGCTTTGTGCTGGGCCTGCCAAGGATGAACAGCCTCTTGCCTCCGTTCCCCTCAGAGGTGCCCCAGCACTAAGGCTCAGCAAACATTCTTTGCCTACAAGTTCTCAGCTGGTTCAGAGCCCTTTTCAGGTGTCCTCAGTGTTCAGCTGCTGTGAGACAAGACCTGTGTGTAACTGGCTTCCCATGAGGCAGCACCTGTGTGGCTGCAAGGGGACAAAGTGGGTCTGAGACTGCTGGCTCAGCTGCAGACTGCACCTGTCACCAGCTCTGGGGCAGCAGCACTCCTGTGGGCACTTCCACTGCAGGCAGCAGTTTGCCAGCAGATCAGAGCAGGCCTTGGCTGCAGAGGCTCCTTACTAAAGATGCTGAGAGCTGCAAGGAGCCATATTAGCCTGTTTCCCCTTTGGCTGCAGAGGGAGAAGGCTCACACAAAGAGTTCAGCTTTGTTCTTCTCAGCCACACTTGGCTACTCGACTTTTACGGTGAAATGCTACATCAAGTAATAGCCAGCACTTAACTCTTACCTGTTTCTAGTAACTCCAGCTGCTACACTATGAAAGATGGTGGTATTTGAAGTAATGTAAGAAAACTATGCCTGTGAGACACACAAGGTGAAATCTGTTTACATGGGGCTGTCTGAGAGCAAGGGTATAGCAGCTGCTCTCACAGGCACCTGCACTTAGTGGGTGCACTGACTGGCAGACATCAACCACAGCACACGTGGAGGAGAATTTAAATCTTCACTGTGGGATCTGCAAGCTCCAGAGGACCTTTTCTAGGGGAAAAGCTTCAACTTCTACTGTGAGTTTGGCAAACTGCCAGGGTTATTATCACACCTGATGTCAAGGAACTGCAGAACAACACTCCACCCGTGTAGCTTAAGCTGTGCAGTGCTAGGCAAAGGAAGGGCACACAAAAGGCTGCTCAGTAGAAACCTGGGTGCCATCCATCATCCTTACATGCCACACACACACTGTCTCTGTGTGATCACAGTGGTTGGTACTGGTTGCTTGAGGTGAACAATAGTGTGATAAAAAGGCGTTTTCTAGTGCCAGTCACAAGCATGAGGTGACCCTTTAAGATGAACAGCAAAGGCAGTCACCTGGTCCAAAAGATAAATGAACAAAAGATAAACAGCAGCTTGAAACAGTGGAATACTTTATGTTGTGAAGTAACTACTGTTTATTTAATTTACGCTTTCAAGTTATCATATACTTGAGCTACATCGTGAAATGCCAGCAAGGCAAAGTAGTAACCAAGAATTCATCCTTACAAACTTTTAAAAAAACAAACCACCACTCCCTCCCCACCCCGAACCAGCTTCCCTCCCTTCCTGAGCCAGCCCAAATTCTGCATATGCTGCAGCTCAGATTGCTAAATGAGTTACATCTGCTCAGCTCATCTGAAGGTGTTTGTGCTGAGCAGGGTACACAACCTGCACGTTTCAGAAGGCTGGCCAAAAGCGCCTCACTTGGGGGTCTCGATGTTTTCGCGGCCCACTGTTCTCAGAATTCCAAATGCCAAGGAAGCAACAGCAATGTCAGCATGAGAGCTAGGAATTAAAAACAGTAACATGTATTAGACGTCCTAAGGAGAAAAAAATGTTTTGTTCAAATTCCACATTTGCCTATGCTGGAAAATTCTGAGTAGCCATTAACTGCACTCTACCGGCCTTTCTGTTAAGAAGTAACATGTAACCAGTGATTCTGCCCTGTAGCATATCTTGAACAGAAATGAATTTCAGCCCAAACTCCCAGTAACTGCTACCTCACTCAACCTTCTCTGTAAAAAAAAGCAGATAGAATTTATCATACACCCTGTGACTCTTCACACACACACTTCCAGCTTGGCAGAGAAATGTATTTTCACACACACACAGCCCTCTGCCTGCAGTGCCCTCTGCCCAGGCAGGCACTTCCTCTCCAGCTGCTGCCCACCTCCTGCAAGGAGGACTGGCTGTCCTTCCACCCACAGCACTGCACTGGGGCCCTTTGCTTCCTCACTTAGGGTTTTATTGTATATATTTTGCCTAATTTTTTCTTCTGGAAACACGTTTTTTCCTAGCATTGGAACAGAGGCTCTAACACACTACCCCTAGTTCACAGAATCAAGTATGTTTAATTTTTTTATGGACTCCCATCCCTCATCTATAGCTTAGAAAAAACATCAGCAGATCAATCTTCTGTGATTCTGCTAATACCTGACAATATCTACTGGTACTCCACGCTTTGGGAATACAGAGCTAATCAGAAAATCCAAATGATCAGTTCACACTCATAAGCCAACGTCTTAATAAGCAGCAGTTTAAGTTAAAAAATTCAGTTATCTGAAACACACCTTAGAAACCTGTCTGTAAGAAATGAGCAAAGCAAAAACACTCCTCAAGCAATTCAAGCCAGTGGTAATATGTGGGTGGTAGGGCCTGGAAGTTTAGACAACCCTGAGGATGGCTTAGATCCAGGATCTCAGCTGTACTGCCTCTAAAACATTTCCAGTTCTGCAGGAGATACAGAGAGGCTCCTTAATCAGGTTTAAAGCACAGGTGAGGAGACCAAGTTTATCAAGTCACAAGGGATATTTTGGGAAAAATGCCACAGGGAAATCTGAGGAGAAGGCAGAATATCTATACCTTCCATAAATAAATGTCCATTCAGCTAAGTGTGATAAAGCTTCCTAACTCCAGGCTTTCTCTGCCTCCCTGTTTCCAATTTGTGCATGTCTGAGTCCATTACACCCCCAGGAAGCAGGCTGAATCCCTCTTAGTCTCTTCTGGAGGCAAATGGATAGGGACATGTGTTCCCTAAAGAAGGGGAGGAAGGGAAATGAATCCCATGAGTTCTCAGGGGCTCCCTTGTTGCTGTTACAGTGCTCAGTACAGCAGAGGAACCTGGCTCACCTTAATGTATCAGAACAGTCCTCAATGGCATTATCTGGAATTTCATCTACTGAGCATCCTGTGCTAAATTAGAGTGAGTGCTGTATATCTGGGCTCTCTAGGATGTGTTTTTCTGCATACAGAAATGCACAGACTGTACAGACTACTGAGGAAGCCAGAAAAGCAGAACTCCAAGACAATGACTGGGCTGTCTGGTGCATCTAATGCTGAAATGCTACTAACAGAGTGAAAGTTATTTTTAACAGAGGAAAACCCTGTTTCCCCTACTCTCATTTTCAGTGGTGGTGCCTGTGTCTCACTTGGGAAGACCTGACATTTTATTTTAGTGAGATAATTTAATGTGTCATACAAAACTCTGTGAGTCAGCAGCCAAGTGTGCGAGAAGGATGCTGACTGCTCTGGACAGGTTTGGTTAGTCCTTGGTGTGCATCTCCTTGCACTCACCACATCCCAACATTTCCTCTCCATGTCTGCCCACACCCTTCCTTCCTTTCAACACACAGTACACTCTGCCATGACTTTGAGGAGCCAGTTTTCCAAGAAGCCTGCATTTGGGAGGACAAACAGCACTGAAAAGATCATCTTAGTGTTTCAAAAACTGATCTTGGAACTATAATTTCTTTATAAAGTTTACTTTAACCAGGCGTGAAATGAAGCCAAACAACCCTCAGCAGAAGCATAAAATTTGTTTTGAGAGTAAGAGAACAGCCATTCATTCATTCATATGTCCAAGGGGGATAGATAAGGGAAAATCTATGGGAGATGAGCTAATCTTTGGCAATTTGTTGGGACTAGCACCTTTGTTCTTGCAGAGAAGGCTATGGTATTCCTCTAAGTCTCATGCCTTCTGCAGAAGCCACAGGTATTCTTAAACAAAAGCAGTTCTGTTCTTCAGCTGAACATTTGAAAGGAATCAGCTGGCAAGTGCATCAACCACAGCTACCTTAACACGGGGCACAAATGTTGCATTGTGCATGCAGCCCAAGAATAGATAGAAGGACCAAGATTTGGAATAAAATAATAAATTTTAAAAAATAACCCACAGAATCTACATACGTGCAGCAGCTGGGGATCAAAGCGTGCTGCAGGCTCTGACAGAGAGGACTTTGGAGGAGAGCAGTGCAGGGAGGGGGGCCAGGGACAGAAACCTGAGAAGCTCTTACTGCACAGAATTACAGAAGACCATTGCACTCAAAAGAGGAGGTGAGCACTCTCAGCCCTGGAAATTCCTGAGAGCCTGAGGGAACTCACCTGGCAGTTTGGGCCAGGCTCTCTATAGCCTGGATAAGAGCATCACCATCATTCTTCAGGCTCTCTGAGAGCTTCTTGTTTGAAGTTATCTGGAATAAAAAGAAAGAATCTTTAACAAAGGCTTAGAAAAAGATTCCTCTCTGTCATTTTTGTGGGATAAGAGAGAAGGAAACAAGTTACAGCATTTATTACAATTGTAAATGGAATGTGACAATGAAGAGACCCATGAGAAAGTCCCTTTTACTGAATTTTAGGCAGAGACCATCTAAAATGTCTTGGCTTAGTTAAAAATATTCACCCATGTTCTGAGTCCCTGTATGCATGTATCACAGCCTGCCAATCCTGATTTCATTCTTAGTATCAATGCAAATACAAGCCCCATTTAGTCTGAAACCCAGGGATATCTTGGGGAGACAGTTATTTTCATTTCTCATTTCAGGGAAAAGCAACCAAGCTTCCACCAGCCTTCAGATCAGGACGTGTGGGGTTTCCCTGAGAGAAATTATGTTAAAACAACTGCAAAGTTGGCAACTGCATATAGAAATTTTTCTTGCTCTCATCAGTCATTAGGAGTGTTACTTGCACAGGACAGTCACAGAGCAGGGGGCTGAGTGACCAAAGCTATTTGCCCTTTTGTGTCAAATGAATCCTGATTATAGCTGATTTTGCTGCTGGTGATTTTATTACATGAATCCACAATGACTGGTTTATTGTTTCTCCAGCCCTAGGTAGTACAACTACACAGCTCCAGACAGCCACACATTTCCTGATGGTTAAGCAGGTGAACAGGAAGGTCACAGGGAACACGACATGAAGCCTCATGAACTGTAGCTTGAACAGACACTGAATATTGGCAGCTTGCTGAAAAGCTCTTGTATCTCAAAAAAGACTAAAAAAATCTGGTTTGCGTGTCAGTTCCTGCTTGCAAAGGTAAATAAATCTTGACTGAAGAGAAAGGGAGAGGACCAGACCAGCTGATTAGTTTGATACCGGAGGAGTTAATGCTTGAAACAGTAACTTCTAATTCCAAAATCTGGCAAGGACTTGTAAGCTTTAGCGTGCTGTGGCTGGCCCTGTTTACCATTGATCAAGCATCTGGGCAAGATGCCTTCACATCTCTCTCTTAAATCACAACAGAAGCTGTATTTACAGCTGCCATCCCACCGTAATTTATCAGCAGTGATTCTGCAACAACAGTGTCACTCACTACATCTTATAATTGTAACGTTGTCTAGCTTAGCAGTTACAGGGAACAGGGACCTGCCTGAAGTAAACCAAAACACATCCTGTGTGTTGGAAAAAAAAAACAGTGAGGCCATTACCTAAGCATAAATCATTGGTAAATCCTGATTACAGATGGTTAAAACTTTCTAATCTCTTGAGATTTACATTTGATTCTCTCAGTTCATATTTCAGAAATCCAACCTTCTCTATTTGTTACCTGCTAGACAATGAAAAGGAATCTGGAATCTGAATGTGAGAACATCACCACATTTAACAGGAGCAATACAGGGAGAAAAATACTTTCATCACAAGACACTGCTTTCCGTTCCTAATGAGTGGTCATGCCTCTACCAAACACTTCCCTGCAACTCCTGCAGCTCACCAGGTACTGTCACTTTCCTTGCACTTTTCACAATCATGTCCCTTGTTCATGCTGCACACTTTAAAAAGCCAGGAGGTCACAGGGAAAGAAGGTCACTAGGACTGAATCTCGCTCCATAAAACTACCAGGTCAAATAAAGGTTACAGATATCTCTCATTCTACTACATCCTCCTAACTTTTGGGTGCTGACATTTGTACAACCCTCACAGTCTCTTCCCGAAATAGCAAATGGCATCAAACAGAGAACATTCAAATTATGCTCAACTATAAAATCTGGTACAAAGAAAAACCATTTATTTCTAAAATGATTTATTTCAACAATAACTTAGTCCAAGTGAGTCACAGGGTCTGACTAGAAGCCTGTCCATGCTGCAGCATGCCTTGTGTCACTATTTCTGTGCATACAATGCATCTGAATAGAAAGGATTAAAATGGCTTTATATGCACAGAAATTATAAAAGACTGAAACAGAAATTCCCATGAGATCATCTCACCACCTCTCTGTTAGACTTCACTGTGCAGAGCAGCTTTCAGCCACAAGCAATGGACTCCCACGGTATCCATCCACAGGGGCTACTCCCTGGGCTAACAAAATGCTTCAATAAGATCCTTTCAGCAGTAAAAGTGGTAGCATGATGAGGGAAAGGATCAGCATGAGCTGCCTCCAGTCCATTTAAATTAAGTATAACCCAAATTTAGAACACATTTTCTTGAGAGTGTCAACTACCAGCTTCACCCAAGCCAAGAGGTGTTGATGAAGAACCAACCTGTCCAAGTTGCCAAGACCAAACAGGGCTGCACAGATTTACAGGGGTGGTTGGGGTTTCTCCACCAGCTCTTCAGTGTCCAGAAAAACACTTCCTATCCACCACCTATCCACCACAGGCATGGGAGGGGACCAACTCTGTGCTAGCAGGAAAACTGCAGGTTGAATACAGGGTGAGCTGACAGCACCCAGTAGCCAGCTCAGCCACAGCTGCCTATGGTTTTTTGCCAGCACTACCATGCTCTGATCTCTGGCACTTGTTCTTTATCTCAGTCTGAGTAGATCTGACTGCTCCCTCAGCAATTTGAAGGTCTCTTGCACATGACAGATTACCTCCTGGTGCACAGGAGCATGTGAGAAATATTATCTGAATCACTGTTCACTTCCAGGATGAAACTTTACTCATGTTTCTTATTTAAAAACTGATCCAGTTTCAATCTCTTTTGTTCCACAGATTATAATGAATTATGACAGGGCATAAAACTACCATTCACCAACATCTGAAAAATTAACGTATTTTTCACTTTGTTATCTCTTTCTTCTACCCACCATTGCTGTGCCTTTTATCCACACCAGTTCTCATTCATTTGGAAATTTTAAAACTAGTTTAATGATCTCTTGCAATATTGCTGTTTGTTAGGGCTGGCTGCAACATAGATTCGATGACATAATCAATAGTTATTCCTTTAATTAAAAATGTAATTAAATCTCAGTTTAGTTGCACACTCACTGCAATTTAACAAGAATTTCAAAATTACTTTTCTTTATTAAGCCCACAACCATTCAGCAGCTCTCCTCTCCTCAATCCTGTTAAACAAGGGTGAGCCATAAGGAATACCATGGTTGATAGTATTTCCAAAAAATTCAAGAAAACCATTCAGATATTACGGTACTGGTAAAGATGACTGCAGGAAAAGTTATAAAACATTTCCACTGGAATATCTACTTCCCTGAGGAGTTTTGCATTCTTGCTCTAAGAATGGATTTTTGAAATTCATATTTCAAGAAAGTCTAGAAACTTAAGGGCAAATTCCTTCTGTTAAGGCTGGTTTCATAATGCTGAACTGCTTTCTCTGATTAGTTTCAAGTTACATTTTGTTATTTACAATGGAGAGAAATGACCTAGGCAATAAACTACTCTCTCATCATTTTTTAGAGAAAGAAATTCTTCCTTTTTGAGGTTTCAAGTGAACCATAAACTTGATGTCTGTGAAATAAACTGCAAAATAATGCAAAAATAAAGAGCTTTTTATTTGAAACCTTGTCTTCATTGAAGACAGGTCTTGGGAGCATATTCAACTTCAAGTATCATCTTCTCAAATAAACAACTGCTGGGGATGTTCACAATTTGCATGCTCAACAGATGCTTTTCTACAAGCTATTACCTCGCCTGTATAAACAGATACAAGCAAGACACCACAAAATGTGCCTCCTTCTCACCAACTGTTTCTTTCTCTTTCCCAAACACACATATTTTAACCTCATAAAGCAATGCTTCTTTACATTTTCATCAAAATTTAATATAATTCAGCTAATTACAGATATACAATTCTTGCTCTACTTTACTGGCACAGGCTGAGAGCAGCCACATGGGTAAGGCAGAAGCTGCTGTGGGTTGATTTATCAGAACTACCAGATACTCACAGGTCCAATGACAGCATTGCCTGAATACTGACACATGCTGTGAATAAAATACCACTTATCCCTTGTTGGAAGCTTTTCTGTGAATGGAACTTTTACCTTCAGCTGCAGTACAAACAATCAGCAATACATTTTTTCTATAGGCTAACTGGGACCCTATGTAGGACACAAAATATATTAAAAATTAAGTTTCCAGACTTAAAAACACTAAAGAATTGAGAACACTCTTATTTCCCTCTAGACACTCTTTCTTCATAGTAAGTGCTGTTCCTGCAATTTTAAATATGCATCTCAGACTTTTCATCCCTACTCCCATCTTTGACTGGCTGAAGGCACTGTCAGTGGACACAGAGCCTTTCATCCCCAACCAAAGCTACTGTTTCAAATGTCATCCAGGCTGGTAGGCACTCAAAGTTGATGGCTATTCACAGCTGCTTAGTGTGACCTTATTCCTATTTTTTAAGGAACAAATGTCAAGAAATATAGTGGTGTTAAAAACATTGCCATAGCTGATGTGACAGCCAGAAAATAAGTCAATGGGATAGTAACTTCAGAAATGAGGCACAATGCCTAGGCTGCAGGGGAAAACATTCTGTGTTGTGACCCATCTTATACCTATCCCAGGGCATTTAATGGTACTTTTCCTCCCAGGCTGTCAATTCTGAGCTATTCACAAGCACTGCAGTAATCAAATAAATCATGTCACTTGATCTGTCATTCTCAGCTCATGGTGACGTGGCCAGAAATATGCAGCCATTCCTTCTCAATGGAGGAGCACAATAACCCAGCAAATACTGCAACCAGGGACTCATGCAGGTAACTAAATCTAACATTCATTGGCTGTGGACTTAGTAAATATAAGCATTTATTTCATTATAAATTGCTCTCCAAATGTATACACTAAGCTTGCAGTGCCCAGAGGAATTATAATAAATGAACTCATCCTATTCCATGATGGATCAGGTGGATCTCACTTCTGCAGGCCCGCACACTCTTACAAAGTAATGTAGCCTTTGTGTACTGAAGTGCCAGACCAAATAAAGCATTTGGAGCCTATAAAATACAGGTTGTGATGATGGCATTTAATAATCAACCCACAAAGAAAAATCCCAAGCAGGGACCCAGTGCCCTGGTTTAGGGCAAAATTTAGGAGGAAAACTCTGAACAGGGTTCCTCTAGAAAGAAAATTCAAGATACTTGCATAGTGCTTGGAGAGTGTTGCTGCCAAAGAGCATGAAAAACCTCCTGTTGAGAATAAAGTTACCCAAATTCACTTTCCTCTCTGGAGCTCAGGTTGCTAACACAGCCAGTGAAAACTCCCAGTCCAGACAGCACAGACCACAGTGCCTTTTCTCAGTGCCCCCACAGCAGGCTCCTGGGCTCTCCTGTAGCCCTCTCTCCTTTTCTAGGCAAGTGAGGGTCACATTTTGTTGCTGTAGCAGGGTTTCCACTGAATGGGGAAAGGCAGGGAGGTTTGGATGGTTCCCACACAAGGAATAAATAACATGGGGACTTGGCAGGGAGGCAACTGGCAGCATGGCTCTTCAGGTAGGAGAAGTTAAACATGAACTCCCATTTACCAGGGAAACTCTCTAGTCATTAGGGCAATTTTACATTTGTGGTAGCAATTTTCTAAAATACAAAAGCAAAACAACTAAACCTAGCAACAAAAATCCCAGATATATACAGTGGTCTTTTGTGAGGTGTTGAATCTGACTAGTTACACACGCTCTCAGCAGGGCTGTGGGACAGGACCCTCTAAAGCACTGAGGTGCAGCAATTTACAGGCTGTTTAATGAAAATTAATGGTAACTCTTGCCAGGCTTTGCTAACAGAGACATTGTATGCTCACTAGGATGGCCACAAGTTATTTTTGCTATCCATAGTGTAGGAGAGCTCATTCTAAAAGGATAAGACCTTCACAGCATTGCTTCCTTGCTGCTCTTCTCTCCACACATTCTCTACACACCAGTTCCAGCTGGAGAGAGACACAGAATGTGTGTGTGGGAAGAACAAATCAAGTCGGACAAGTTATATTTATGTTACTAATTGCCAAGTCATTTGAACAGGCCTGAGCAATGCTGCTGGACCATAAAAACAAGAAATGAAATTTACAAAAGCATGAGTGTTCCAGGTGTGCTTTGGCAAGCACATTGCAGTCAGGGATTACAGACACACAATTACAAAGACTTTGTGGCTTCAGATCCTGCAAATACATGCGAAAACAAGCAGGTATCTGTGACAAAAAAAAAAAAAAAAAAAACCCTCAACCCCATACTACATCAGACAGCTTAGCTCTGATTTCAGAGTTCAATAATCATTTTTTTCTCTTTACGGATAAAATTCTTGTTCCACTGTAGTCAACAAACACCTTTTGATTTTGATAAGGCCAAGATTTCATTCGAGGTGTTTTGTTTCCTTCTAATTTGTATATGTGTGTGGAGGTTTATTCTAAGTTCAAAGCCATTCCTATGGGTAACTTGGAACCGTCCCAGTTCCCAGCAGTCTGAGCGCCACACTGGCTCGAGGACTATTCACAGACAGACAGGGAATGTCTCCTGCATGATAGATAATTGTTAATTGATTTCAGATGTTTCTTGACACCTATTCACTTTGAGGCTATTCTCTGCCCTTCAGCATATACATTTTGGACACAGAGGCATGCTCTGTAAAATTGTAACATTCCCAGCTCTAAGGGGCATTGTCTGAACATAAGAGCAGATTAATAAAACTGCAGGGTGATTATTGAACAAAAGGCACTCTTTGTCTTGTTTGATTTTTCAAGTTTGGTTTTAATGCAAGTGGTATTCTCTGCTCGCTTTCAGAAATGTCTCTATAATCCAGAAAATATCCATTATTGCAGTTTCCACCCTCTTCAATGAGTGAGATATTTGACTTAGCAGAGCTGGATAGGGCAGCCTTTTTATATCCATTATACAACCAGCTGACCACAACAGCTTTATTAGCAAAAGTAAACTGCAGTTCTGTGTAGCAAAACATGGCTCAAAGCTTCTACAGGAGACTTTCACATAGGCCTGCAGTGTTGACAAGTGATGCAAGCTCAGAAGCCAGCCCAACATCTATATGACACTGGAAATTAGCACTTGCCATCCTGTTGCTGGTGATCTCAAACACAGGTTCATCTGTCACCTGCATGCCAATGACTCCCTGAGGTGCTACTTCAGACCAGTTTTACTCTGTCCAAATGATCCCAGCCAGTCTCAGATACCTGCTTTAGCCAAATTGGGCCACATACTAAGCTTATGCAAAATTTGCAAGCCCTTGATCCCTCTTCCCACAGCTTCCAAGCAGCTGCCTGTATTCACCCTGCTAGAACTGGTGAGACCACCACCTCCCAGGTACACTTCACCCTGACAGTCTCTTGTAACATCCTCCTTGTAAAAGAAACAGGAAAATCCACTGGAAGAATTTATTATTACCACAGTTCAGATCCTACATTTATGTTTCTTTAGGAGCTGTTATAGAGGCCTCCCAGTTGTCGTGGAGCAAAGCAAACTAAAAATAGTTACAAACATTAAAACAACACACAGATTCACTGCACATCCAGGTTTCCCCTCAAATTCATAATTTTCTGAATCTCTCATGTTCAAATATCCTTCATAGTCTTTTTTCTAATCAGATTTTCTCCTAAAATAGCTTCTGACAAGTAACTCCTAAGACTTCTTAAATGTTGATTCCCATAACTTTTTCCACTGACACTGCCCTTTATGGCCTAATAATTCAATCTGTGAATAAGATCCTTGAATTTCAACATCTGTCAACCCTTATGTCTCACTGTAAAATCACAAAATAGTCTAACTGCAAAGTTTTTTTGAGTTATATCCAACTTTCATTGACATACTCCATGGGTTAGGGATACCCTTTACTTTCACATACATCTTCATCAAGTACAGCTAAATCAAGATCTCTCACTCACATTCGTGTGCATGCAAACCTTCACTTTTGCTTTAGTGAATGGCCTTATCTCAAACTATGACTAGTTTTTGATCTCATTTAATCTCCCCTGTCCAGCTGGGGAGTGATAAAGCAGCATGGTGGGCGCCTGGCTTCCAACCCACACATGCTGGTCGGCCCACCACACATGCTTTGACAATTAAAATAATTTTGAACATTTACACCCTTGTAAGGGTAAGAATCATTACCACACATAACTCATCTTCTCAGTATTAGGAGAGCCAGTGACACCCAGAACATATTGGAAAATGCTGACCTTTAAATGGCAATTACCATACAGGAGAAGTATGCAAGCAACCAAGCAATTACCAATTTAATAAATGCTGTTATGTCTAAGGACACAAATCCTTGAACAGCCATGCAGCAATGCTCAGGTGAACTGGGCAAACACCTAGGAACAGCCAAGAAGTTTTGGCTAACTGAGGAATTTGAAGTGTAATGCACACAGCCTCCAAAAAATGATACCTACAGCCTGATAATGTTCCTCGTCCAGCTTTAAAATGCTCCTCATAAAGACAAAAGACTACTATGCCTTGATGAAGGCAGAGTGATGTCAGCAGAGCTGTCCAAGTTGTCTGTCCAATTCAAGTCTGATCTTGTATGCAAAGTCCCTACCTGTCCCAGAGCAAAATCTCTATATAGCATTGATCAATGGATCAGTTATTCCATGAAGGATGAAACTAAATGCTCACATTTGTCATAATCTGGACTTAAGCACAAGACTCCAGTAATTAACCATCTCTACAACTTGGCTTGATGAGGTAGATATACTATTCCAAGAAAAGCAGGAATTTGATAAGTTAAATCAAGAATTAACACCGATTATGAAAAACTCATTTGTAAAGTATTAAAAAAGTAGCAAAATCTGGTTAGAAAAATCATTCTGAACTATGATTTTGAGCGAAATATTAAAGCATCTAACATTTGTTCCTTTGTAGCCCCTACAGACTTGATTTCCAGGGACACATAAAACTCAGACACCTTGGGATTTTCCTTAAGTACCAAACATAGATAGTCTTGCATATACAGGAGAAAAACAAAACCACCCCTCCTTCTGCCAAAATCCAGAAAAATGCTCTGAAGATTTTTGTTATTGGGAGAAAAAAGGATCAGTGTATTTATGCTTCATGCAAAATGCAACTAGGAATGTAAATGACTGAACAGGGATATAAGTCTATAAAACACCAATTTCTGAGGAAAATTATGCTTTATATAATGGTTCAATTTCCATAAAATTGTAAAAACTGCCATAAAAGCAAATGGATTTCTGAAATTGATGCTTGCTTATTGTCATGTGACAGATGGCTCTGGCTGCCTGGCAGAGAACAAACAGCTACCTCATTGGTTCTCACTGACCTTGGAGAGAATCATTTTAGTCTGTTTTTCATTTAACAAGTCCAGTTGCATTTATGTATCTTTACAGCAGCAAGTCAGTCATCCATATGTAATTACACAGAGGAGGTCAAAAGGAAGTAATAGTGATGAGCCCAACAGATGACACAGCTTGGCAATCTCAATAGTATTGCACTATGTAAAATTACAATGGTCTGAAACACCAAATGAGTCCAGCAATACTTTTGTGCCCACAGAAACAATGAATTAGGACTCCATAATGAAAACAACAGTGATAGTCATTGGGAATTACACTGGCCTTGATTCATGAATTGAATAAACAGGTTGCAGGTTTCAGAACTGCCAGTTTCACTACACAACCCAAAGCCAAACAGCTGTGTGAAGACAGCCTATTTCTCATTGCTGACCATGGCAGTATTCCTTTTTAGACAGCTCCAGTACCTATTCATAACCATACTTGGCTCCCAGTACCCAAATACCAGCACCAGTGATAATAGCTGGGGGCTATTCAGAAAGCAAACATGTTCCAAACAAAGGGGCAAGTAGCTTCCCCCAGGAACTTGAATCTGTAATATGCCAGTCACTGCAATAAAGACTTCTTATTCTTGGTGCTCTCCAAAATTAAGAACAGATCCCATTTTTGATTTTCCCATCCCCATCAATGTCATTAAAGAGTTGCAGATTGACTGAAAAATGTCAGTTGTGAAACCATCAACCAAAATGCCAGTCTAAATGTGCACTTAACATAGACACACATATACTTACAGACTTACACTACTTATTCCAAATAAACATAATAATACTTAACACAGAATGAATGGTTCAGCAGGCCAAGTTGTGAGTAAGCATTCACAGCTACTTCAGAGGTCATCCTCCCTCATGGCACTTCACAGTGCAGTTAACCACAAGTCGTCACTACATTCGGGTTTTGAGTTTTGTCAACACTTGCCTGTTCATTAAGTTGTGTTTTGACTCCACACACTTCATCGTTTATGAGCCCTGCTGTTTTAGTGACATCAAGAAACAACTGATTTGATGAGTTCACATCCATTTTCTTCTCTGCCTCAACTCACACCTGGCTAACTGTCAGTTTCATGAAAGACTGGCAGGAAAAGGTTCCTGGGGGAGCTTTCTTAAGCTTTTCTCAATTTATGGAGTTTTAGCTCCTGTGCATAAGAAAAATTCTTGAAGATATCTCCAACATAACACCATCCTATTGTCCTTTATAATTGCATTTCAAAATATGGATGAATATAAACACTGCAGAGATTCCTTGCTGCAACTGCGGAAACAAATGGGCTTTAAGACAAGGCTAAATGATTTCCAGCAGAAACTTACAAAGAGAAGATAAATCACCCTTTTCTTTCAACACAGTGCTGTGCAGTCATCGTCATCTTTTATCAGCCATTTCCACATAAGCAAGTGCCCTTCTTATGTTAGGATCACAATCTTTAACCTGGCAGTCTTCTATCAACAATAGAAGAAAAAGACAAAGGCCATGAGCCCATGATGTCTCTAACTAGTGGCATGAATGGCAACATAATGCTTTACTGTTAATTATAAAAGTCAGGGAAGACCAACACTCATTTTATTTAAGGACAAAACTCCAGTAGCTGGTAACTCATCCCTGGCAGTATAAGAAGCAGGGTGATGCACGACAAATCTGCATAATACTCAGAAGATGGATAATACATAAGATATATTCTGCATATACATTCTGCATAATACAGAAGATGAAATGAGGGGAATAAGACTGGCTGTCTATGCAGGCTGTGGCCACAGCAAGGATAATTTTGACCCAATGCAAAGGCCCAATTGCGACTGCAGAAGAGAGACAAGGCAAGGAGGAATATACCACAGTGTCAGGAAATGAATGTACAAATTATAAAATCTCTGTTTAAATAGATCATCTTCCCCAAAGAGAAAACTGTCTGGCACTGATACTCGAGCTTATCTCCTCCATTGTGTAGTTAAACAAATTTTAGCTAAATTAAAATAATGCAATTAAGTAAAGAGTCAAGCAGTCACAAGCACTTCAGCTAAAGCAGTTCAAGAGACTACCAACTACTCAGCTAGAATGTGAAACTTATGTATATATGCCCTCACTACATGGCAGTGCTAAGTGGACTGGCTTGAACCACCTCTGTTGGTGACTTACAGCAATCTGTTTTAGTCTGTGCTGTAAAAGATGGACAGCCCATACAGGTGGCTGTGCTATTTCAGCAAAGGTAGCATTAATTTCTAACTGAGCAAGCAACAGCTTCTTCAACTTCTTTGCCTTGATAGCACCACAATGAATTATTTTTTAATGCATCCTTATTTTTATAAAACATATTTTGAGATTAGTTATGTCATCAGTTCTGTTGTCCTAAAGAGTTATGTTTGGTTTAGTGCTTATAGTAAAAAAAAAATTAAAATCCCTGTTCCAACTGTCTGTTCCATTTTTTTGTCAGTGGTTCCCAAACTAGGAAGGGGAGAATAAGATCCCTGTTTTAATCTCACTTGCTCTGGTTCCCACTTTAGCTGGAACAACCAAGGAAGGTGTGAGTACACGAATGCTGGCCCAAGACAGGTTTCCAGGTCAGTGGAGTAAAGACAGCAGAGAGGCAGGACAGTGAAGCAGAGGCAGTGGTGGACTGTGCAGGGCAAACTCCACTGCTGCCACCACCACAGTGCCTTAGGCATGAGCTCACAGACTTTGTCATTAAAAGGTGGAGATAAAGAGGTAGAAAGACAAGAAGATAACTTTCAGCAAAGTACACAGCAAAGGCAGTCAGTCCTGTAAACACAAAATCTGCTGAATTTCCAAAGAAAACCCTTATTCTATAGGAAGTAATTTAATTCGGATTGGGGAGCATTTGCTGGAAGACAAGCTGACCATTTCTCTTTGTAACTCTCTAATACAGGAGAGATTGACCTTTGCATTCTCATTTTGATGCTTATCTTGAACAAACAGCCTAGAAGTCAATGTCTACTGAGAAAAAATTAGGGAAGTGACTTTTCTCTAAAAGTGCAGGGCAAGTCCAAGGGGAAAAAAAATTAATAAATATGAGTCCAGCAGTTGTGGCTGAATGTTAACCAGCTTTGTTTATTTTGCCATGAAATGCTTGCTGAAACAAGTTAAAGTTCAATCTTAAATTACATGATTAAGTCTTTCAGGGAAGAAGCTTTTGTTATCTCAAAATACACTGTATTTCAGTATGAGCAGAGGAACAAACATTTTCTTATATTATATATTTTTGCTTTTATCTTGTGGGCAAACATAGTATTCAAGGAATGGATAGCACTGAACCTCACACCTGATTTACAGCACCATCACTTCTGCAGTCTCAGCTTCAGCTGAAGAAACAGTCCTATGAAACTGTGTAAAAAGCAGCTACCCACAATACAGATGTCAGCTATGATCTAATCAGACTGTGAACTGAGTATTTTTCCCTCTCATTTTCACTTTGACTATGGAAAAAAAGCATAAAGCAGTATTATCAATGAAGGTATTCATAATAAATATGCACAGGTTACAAATAAAGCATTTTTAACTTCATAACACCGTTTGTTTTCTTTTAGAGGTTACAAGTGAAAATTCCTCAGACACTTTTGCTGATGTGCAGCTAATTACACCAGTGTTTTACATTTGCCCTTGCACAATTACCATTAACAAGGTATGCCTTAAAATTAGATGTTGCAGTCCTTACACTTAACCTGATTAGGTCAAAAATTTAAATATTAACAGCTACAGAAATGCAGGCAGATAGATTCTTTTTAAACAAGAAGTCCTTACGTACTCTCACAGTATTCTTTTAAAAACACAATGGTTTCATATGCAGAATGAGCACCTGGATATCTGCCACAATATCCTGCTCCTGTGCCCACCAATCAATCAATCTTACAACTTTGTCCTTCAGGTTTTAGGTAACTGAGTCACAGCACAAACTTAATCACATCACAACACAAAGCTGAAGCGATGCTCTCATTACTGTTCCAGGAAAAGAAATAAACTCAATTCCTGTTGACACCAGCAAATCCAGCTTTCAGCAAAGACCCACAAAGGTCCTGACCAGACAACAGAGAGAGCAAATAACATGAGTGGCACTCTATTAAGGAAACTATTATTGCGAGATAGTGACAACAAAACTTTTAAAGAAAGTCTCAGTGCTTTGTTAGAGGATTTTTGAATTTTAAAGGAGATTTTGAAGGATAGTTGATTCAACCAAGTCTATGATCCTCTTTTGGTAAGTTTAAGGTACCTGGAAATTACCTTTATGTCAGGATAAAAATAATTTTTTACATTAAAGAATAGATTTATTGCACTATTTGAAGAACTCAAGTCAATCTAAATTGGCTGAGAGGTTCATTTTGAAGCTCTTTACCCTTTTTAAATACTATATTTGGGTTGCTCCCTAGCATAGTATAAGACATGTAGAAACAAAATCTAAAATGACTAAATCTGACATAAAAAGAATATCTGTCTGATCAAAGCCCCTAGCTCACACCTGTGTTGCTTTTTTAGGTTTGGAGTGTTCTGGGGTTGTTTTGTTTTTTTTTTTTTTTTTTGTAAAACTAACTAGCAGGAAGTCTTATCTTCTGACAGTTGCACTTAAAACTGATTGTTTATAAAGATTTGAAGAATGATTTGGAATATCATTCTAAAAAAGCACCCAGGGCAACTGGGTGGATCAAGGGATTGCTAATGAGATATTGAATCTTTCACATCTAAACTGCTGATTTAAATTCAGCCCAGCACAAAGTTCCCCCAACTGGTGGACATCCGTTGACCTGTAAAAACCAAGATGATGTTGTCACTCTATTCTTAGAAAATACAGGTTGAACTGCCAGGAAAATTATCACTCTTTGCAGTGAAACCAAGAAGCAAACTGACAATGAAACACTTGAAATTAATTTTTATTTCTCAATACAGTAATATAAAACAAGGTTTTGGCTTTCTGGATCACATTTACTTTCCCCAACCTGTTCAAAATACGTTTCAGCCTCTAAGACTACTACAGTAAAACGAAATAAACATTTTAGTAAGGTAAAAATTAGTACTGAAGTTCCAGAGTAGCTATATTAGGCTTTAATGACTTATAATTTACAGAAAGGGCAGTGGTAGATGTTAATGAGTGACTCAGATGACTTTCTATTATGCTTTTCTGTAGGAGCAGTCATTATCATGTCAGTTGCTCAGAATATAGCACTCTCTCATCCTCCTTCTCATTTAATAAAACCAATTAATAATTTCCAGTAATTTATGTACTTAGAGAATTTAGAATCTAGTTTCACTCATAAATGACAGTAAATCTATCATTTAAATTAACTAACTAGTCATAGCTATTCTATAGACATTTTGTGTGTTTGAACATACTTTAGCCTGTGAACTATTTGCAACTCTTATTATTGTGATTCTTGGTTTACTAATGGTAGATCAGCTGCATGACATATTACCTTTTCTCTGTGCTGACTAGGTCAGATTAAGAGTCCATCTTCTAGGCTTCAAGTTCTTTGCTCTTGGTACATGACAGGACTATCAATCTCAAATAGCTGCCATGCAAAGTCCACAGCCTGCACAGGCAGATGGACTGACCTTACCTGCATATGAATCAGTGGTTGGGAACACATTAGTTGATACAACATGACCAGAACTTGCTCCACTCATACAACCTTCTTCCCTCTTTCCTTCTACCCCAAAAGTGCTCTTTCCCCACATAATCCAAGCCCCTTCTCCCTGCAAGAGCTTCTCTCACACCACCCACATGGCCAGACGAAACCCACCAGTTATCAGAGCAAGATCCAGCCATGTGCTGGTGGTACTACATGGAATAGGTAAGACTAGGTAAATTCTTTGTTGTATTTTTCAAATGATCCCTCTATAAAGTTCATGTCTCACCAGGGAAAACAGCTTCTTCCTGTGCTAGGTCCCAGGACAAATCTAAAGAGATTGTCCCTTGGACCAGGAAGAAGGAATGTGGTCCTTTTAAACAATGGACATTGCAGACTATCCATAGATGGTTCCCTCCTCAGTGCCATCGAAAAGCTCCAGTAGGTTCTAAGATGCTGCTTACACCAGGTATGCTTACAGCTGGCCAAAGCCACCAAATACAAGAAACATTCCTTAGCAGGGATAAAGAGAGACATTTTTGGAGAAAATACCATTTCCTCTCCTGCTAATCCTTTCCTACTTCCTTCCCCTTGTGCACTGCCTTATGTATCCTGATCCATTCCACATCCAGTTTTCCCAGCCATCCTTCCACAGACACTCATGAGCAGGAAATTTGCACCCAGATGCTGGAAATTTGTCCTAGGGAACAAAATCAACAAATTAAATTCATGGCAGGGGCAGGTTCCTTCACATCATTAGAGGAGGTCATTGCTGCACTCATCACCTATGTGTAGATACAGTGATATAAGAGGGTAACAACCACCAATATTCTGAGCACTCTTGAGTCCTTGAGAAAGCCCTAGATACGGTGCTCTGGAATATAGTTGGTGAGAAGGAAGAAACCACCTTAGAAGACACCAGAAAAAAACCCCATTCTAAAGATACAAGTACTTGGCTACCACCTTTCCATAAAAATCAAGGTCTTGGGTCTGATTTATGTCATTTGGGGAAGGAAAGATCCCCTATCTTCCAAGGTAGGTCTTCACCTAGATGCTGAAAAAACATCGGCACTTGGTGTTATCTTGCCTACCTAAACCTTCTCTTACAGCTCCAGCTGTTCCCAATCTCCGTTTGTGGTCAACCCCACAAGAGCCAGAATGAACTGGATCCAGAGAGAAACGGTGTACATAGAGAGCCCTTTCTTCTTGCATTTCCTGTAGATCTGTTAGAGGGGTATAATTCTCTACCAGGAGGCTGCTAACAAGCTTCCTGGTACCCTCTTACTTTTACAAAGAGTAGATGTACACACATGCTCCAATCTCCTCCCAAAGAAGCTGGATGCGTGAACAATGTGCCTCAACCCAGTGGTCTATTTGGACCCAGACGTTACACTCCTGTCACTCAAGGATCAATAGGACAAGTGCCTTTAGGCTCCTGGATGGCAACTTTAGGCACTGGTGACAACTTGACAGAGCCCTTCCCCAACTCGTCCTTCTTCTGTTGCTGCAGCCCAAGGACTGTAGAGCAGGCACACACCTGCTCTACATCCCAGCACCTCCATTACGAAGAAAAGATATTTCCTTCCTATCAAGCCTAAACTTCCAAAAATCCTCTACAAAGCCTATCTTATCTGACTGACTATTGTAATAATGACCAAAGGCTGACCTTAGTCAAAATTAGGAGCTCGTGCCCATTACACCAGGTAGCAGTCCACAAAAGGGCCAGACCAGCCACAGGGGAGCTCCTTACTAATTTCTGGCTTCATGGATATTTTTCTTCAGCAAACCTCAAAGTCTTGAGGCTATCCTCCAAAGAGTTAGGAGGATTTTTCTCTATATACATTATTCAGTATTTATTGTTACCGATAATGAATGTTACCAGAATTCTGTCACCCATTCAATCAATATTTTGATTTGTTTGCAACTCTTCACCATTAGCCTTGGTTTTGAATAATTCTGTATCATCCAAAATTCTTTGTCATATCATTCTACATCTCTCTTTTCAGGTAATTTATGAATGCATTGCAGAGCAAAGATCCTGGTGGGCTTATGAAAATAACAACACTTACGGTGCAATACTAGCTATTACTATTTTCCACCATTTAAGCTGCTATTAATCTGTGAGAAGAACTTCTCAGTCTCATGCTTTCTCCCAGCTGCTTTTGAAAGTTCTACTAAGAAGCCTTAAGAAATGCCTTTTCAAACTCCCAGTTCACTATATCAAACAGGTTGCAATTCTTCACACACTATTGACTCACTTGGAGGAACTGGATAAATATGGCTTCCCTCCACAGACATTATATTGACTCTTATGTAATCCACTGTATTTATCTTTCTGTTTACCCATCCCTTTCCTATTATCATGGCTAATAGTTCAGCCTTAGAGAACTCAGAGTTAAGTGCCAAAATGATCCCTGGAGCCCTTTAAAAAATTTTAGTCTAGATAATAGTTTACCTGCTCGGCTGCATATCAGAACTACAAGCTCAACAATTTCTTGGAAAATTACCACTGGAATCAACTGACTCAATTAGTTAAATTGCTCTAAAATATCTTTTTGTAATACCTTAAAATTTTTTTGACAATTCTATATATGGAAAAATCAGATTGAGATGATCAAACTATGTGACAGGCAAAAATCAGAAGTCTGAAAAGTTATCTTTGTGGTGTAAGTCCAAGACTTTCCTTCTTCAGGAGGAGAATACTTTGTGTCAGTTGAGGAAGTGAATTCCTACAAAGTTCCAGTAATTTCTCAAAATCTTTATAAATAGTGATAAATTCTTACCTCCATTGCAGATGATGTATGTTCATTTGGTGAAAAAATTGAGCTATTAATGAGAACTACCCCTAAACATGAAGAGTAGCATCTTTGTCTCTTTGACAAGTTTTTGAGAAGTACATACCTCAGAGTATAACCTGGATGACTGACTTTGCTAAATAACACATACTAATCAACTTGGTAGAACAACACAAACAATAATCTAAATTACCACCATTCATTTCCAACAAGCTTTTTTTTAGCACCTCAATGTTTACAGACATAAACATTCTAAGAGAGATAGAAGACTGCAGACCATAGGAAGTCCTCTGATGGACAACTCATATGAAGGAAGACTATTTCATCAGCTTGAAATTATTTTTTATATTTTCCCTTTAAACATTTCCTGGATAAAGCTCCTGGAGATGAGACACCTTCTAATTGTGTCCATCCTTTATCACATTTCCATCCAAAAATTTCATACACAAGAGAGACTCTCCTCAAAACTGACACTCAGAATAACATTTCTTGTATGGTGCCACTTCTGAATTTGCACAGAGAAACAGAAATGAGGGAAGATTTTGAAGAGCATGTTCCCATGTATTTGTAGCATATATATGACAAGGATACAAATATATCATAACAGCATATTTAGCTTTTGAATCTGAGAACAAATTATGGATGTATTTGCTCTTGTTCAATGTGAGCACCACTGGTAAGCACTTTTTGAAAGGATAATAAGGCAGTGGAAAGAATTAAGATACATAAAACTATGAGAAGAGGATAATTTTGTAATGGGCACATATTGTGGGAGTCCTCTGAATAGATTCTCAGAGCCAAGAAAAGCAGAACCATTTTTCATTTTGTAAATGAAATAAAACTTCTAATAAAGAAGTTTTATTATAAGTTTTATGAGATTAAAGAATCCTATTGCCATAGGACATGCCAGTGCAGTAAAACTAGGATATGATAGCATTTCAATGAGAAATGGAAATCACAGGTTTAGAATTGAGAGAATAATAAAATCTAGGAAGTTAAAATTAAATAAACATTGCAAACGCATCCGAGAACAACCAAAATAGTTTTGAGTACAGGTGGTTACCAGATCAGTGGAGGAAAATTTGCATCATTAAAAGGCATTGACAATTAATGTAATGCAAGTGAAGGACCAAGAACCCCACTGCGTTGTAATTAGGAGAACTATTCGTCAGTCTCACTTTAAATTTGACTCAGAGACTTCAGACACATCAGTGGCATTTATATAAGTAAAAGTTACTGGAATGACCACACCTAAAACCCATTAGTACTACTAACTTGTAGTTAATCAGTTAACCAAAGACTTACTAAGTACGTCACCAACCAACATATGGGGGGAAGAAACAAGACTAAGTTCTCTAGACAGCCTTAAAGGCTGTGGTTCAGAAAACACTAAAATAGGGGAAATGTCAAAGAGTGGTTAGGGTATGGAAACAGACAGATGATGGGTATGTAACAAAAACTGCAAATATCAGATTGCTAACAAGGAAGTCTCCTGGGTGAGACTGCCATAAGAACAAGCTGGAAGCTGGCAACTGGGGAGCGCACAGAGAGATAAGCAAATGGAGGTTATGGCCTTTGTCTTCCGAGATCACAGGAGAGGATTTAATTAGTGGTTAGGGTTATCCACAGAGCAGCATCTCCCATGGAGAGCAGGGGGATTTGAAAATAGGACAATGGCATTTTAGTAGGGCAACAGCTGAGAAAGGATTCTCCAGTGAATAGAGAGCACTGGTTCACAGCTTCTCCTCTCCCTCCTTATTTTGAAAGAACTCAGATCTTGGAAACTGTGCCGCTGCCTGTGTTCAAGTTTGTTTACATGGCTGACTGACAGGAGATAATATTTCTTTACATCTCTCTTTACAGAAGCCTGCAGCAACAGATGGATTTTGCAGCATAATCTAAAGGTCAACAATTTCTGACCAGCAAAGTGATGGAGAACAGACTAGGCTGAAAGAAGTTCAGCACAGGGGAACCTAATTAAAAATTATGTTCCTATTTAACCAGTGTTTCAGAATTGCAAAATCACAGTGCCACTACCTGAGGCACCTAATATGTGCTCAAATCAATAAATGTTTTTCCTAGAAAGGAAAGCCATGCATAAATGTAAAAGTCATTACTGGATTTTATAGTGGTGTGTCTGACATGGCTGAAAATTATTTTCATGAGTTATAGATTTGGAAGTAAACCCTCAAACCAAGTCCTAAACCCCCTCAAAACCCACCAAACCAACAAAACACTGGACATTGAGAAGACCTTATGATTATTTAAGACTTGCATGCCATAAACGTGAAATGTTCTACTTCTCTTCAAATGAGAAAGCTGGTTCAACCCTGCCATACTGTTCAGCTGTTCTCACTTTCACCAAAATTTCTTCAGCTGCCCAAGGTTGTATCCCTCAGCTCCTGAACAGCAATCAGACTTGGGCACTAAACAAATATGAGCTATGCTTAACATTGATGCATACAACTGCACCATCTCATCAAGAATAACTGAAAGATCAGTCAGATATAATTTTTTATAGCCTTTCACTAAGAAATCAGTTTTTAAAACAATAAGCAAAGTTTTCAGCTACTGACTTTTAAACGGAGCACAGAAAATACACCTGTAAGGAATGAAGTGCACACTTTAAAGAGATGGCTAAAACAGACTTTGCTTCAATTGTGGGTTTGATTCCCATGAGACAATGAAGACCAATCAGTGGGAAGTCAAACATTAGATCACAATAAACCAACAGACATGAAAACACTAGCTCAGGCATTAAATCTACATTTTCAGGACCATTGACTCTTGTGACCCAGAATATACTGGGAAATTTGAAGTTCTACTGTCAGTTCTGTAGCTCTGTTTCATTTTAGCCCAAAGTAAGAATCATGAAGTGCAGGGTCTTGCTACACTACCTTGCCTTATATTGGAACATACTTATTTTTAGGTATGGCATACTTAAAATCTTATTACACTGGGGAGTGGGGAAGATAAGATTCAGGTTCAGGCTCAGACTGGGATGATGAACACAGTGTTTAAATGGAAGTAGCAGCTGCTGGGGGACCATACAACCAGCTGCTTACTGCAAGAAGCTTTAGCATACTCAGGGAGAAGAGAATTTCCAGATACTTGCTTCTAAAATGGAAGAAATCTTTAATGAGCATGTAAGAAGCTGCCACTTTTTAAAAAAGGTTTCAAGCTTTTAAAAACATTTCAGTTAGGGAAAGATTTCAAGGGATGGCAAATGCACAGTGCCAAAACAGAAGTCAAATTCCTGCCACAGGCAGTAAGGTCTCAGAAAAGCAGAGTTAAACAAAAGCCAGAAGAATTTTTAAAACTACAAACAAATAAAGATAACAACATAACACCTCTTTGGAATCTTCAAGAAAACTGAAAATTTAATCAAGAATAGCTTATGAAAGTTTCAACCTGAACACCTATTATCAAAAATCACAGATGAAACATCTTAAAGTTTACAGGTAACTGTTATAAGATGAAAAAAAGTCAGAAAACGCCAATAATAAGCAACCACACATGCCATATTAATCCCTGTCTATGTCACAAGAGAAAAGAAAAAATTACTATTTTGCTGTCTTTTGGCTAACATGCTTTTAAGCATGCTCTGTCTCACTAGCATCACCACAATGTTTCTTCGAAGCATTGTGCTGCCATAAAGACTTCCCAGAACAGCTGTTTGTCTTCCCTGTGTCCCTATTATTTTAGAAATCAAACTAGAATAAGACTATGGATTATAGACATTTAAATGTGTCTATTGCTACCACACAAAGGCTGTAAAGCATCTCCTGTCTGCTACCATTCAGCCTACTCAGCTGCACTGAGAAGATCCAATGGATACACCCAGAAATGCTCCCTCTTTTCTATTCCAGTTGAACAATGGTTCTCCTGGACTTCTAACTTTACTTTCCTTGTAGGAAATTGAGATAAATAAAAATCACTATAATTTGCAAGGCTGTGATGGGAGTATTGCCCAAGTACACTGTTTCATACTCTCAAGCAATACTGAATCGGTTATGAAACATCTGTAGTAATATAAACAGAACACAATAAAATACAAATTCTAAGTTCTCATAATAGATTTCCTACTATATGTGATTCAACATCTCTAATGCAAAAATATTTTACAGATACAGTGTCAAATCCACTCACACCTCGTCATTTCAACTTCCCACTGTGAGCCTGTGCTGATTTGATTTGCTGATACAATGCCACTGAGAGTTAGGAGTTTCTCTGTTGTAGCCTCACCTTATCTGGGACTAAGGAGCAGAAGAGCTTGTCACTGATACGCACCACGAGTGGCTACCCCTCACCTACCTGTCCAAACAAAACTCAGACATATGAGGTTTGGTCTTCACAAATTTCTCAAATGAAATTATTTTCCTTTGGATCAAGTTACTAATGTTAAAAGCTGGTTCATCAAAGTAATTTTAAACAAAAAGGTAGTTACTACAGTTATTGGGATATTAAATAACTTCTAAGGTTGTAGAATTAGCTGGAATTAATACAGAAGTTTTCTGCAGGAGATTTACTTATTTTTAGAAATAAAATTAAATCCACAGGATCTAATCAGGACAATATAAAAGATTTTTTTCTCTGAAAACATATGCATTAATCCCACTATCACATACAGGAGAACTGATTAAGACATGTAATAGCTTTGGTTGATGATTCACACCTACACTGAGCAAGTAGAATATACACGTCAGTGGCTTGTTCTATACTATGTAAATTACCCTAATGATAACAAGCAATTTTTTAAGTCATTCATTCTCCTAAACACCAACTTTCCAATTTATCAAGAAAAATGAAGGAGTTGAACTAGAATACTTAGGAGGAAATTTAATAACCTCTTTTAAGTAAATTTTGATTTTGAACCATAGTACCATACCACACAGATAATGGCATTCTGCACCATGTTTAAATGAGCTCCAATTAACATAGGCTGTAATTTATTTTCCAGTTCTAAAGCAGAGGTAGATGCTAACTACTTCTCTGTTATATCTGCTTGCAATAATTTCGCCATGACTGAAGATAAATAATTAAGATAACTTTCCACCTTCTGTCACTAGAATACAGTTTTTGTGACTACACTACAATGGATTGCATCTAACACTGCTATCAAATTGCTTAAGGAAATTATTCATTCATTGGATGTTAAGTTCTTATTTTTCATCCTGTTAAGGACTCTTAACTAAGGATGATAGATCATAAAAGAGAATATTCTGAAAGATATTTTCTTTAACTGTGTTTTCTAGGAAGACATCTAAAACACCAAACACCTTCACATATTACAGCCTCCTGCTGTAAGGAGTAAAGGTGACATTTTCTAAAGCATCACATTCACAGTAAGAAAACAGCTTACCTGTTATCATAATTAATGTAACTGGGAAAGAAAAAAAAAAATTATTGTGCAACCAAACCAGCTAAATATTGCATTACTAGAAGCAGAAACTGGGCATGTGCTTAGGGTCATGGTTTACTGGTGGACTTGGTGGTCTTGGGCTAATGGTGGGACTTGATTTTCTCAATGTTTTTTTCCAACTGAAATGATGCTACGATTCACGGATATAACAGTCACTTATGTTATTTATTTGAACTCTGAATGGTGGTCAAAGGTCAGGCTCACACAAACTAGGCCAAAGCATGCAAGGTCTGGCAAGTTCTGTAGAACTTAGACAAGGCCCAAGATATGGAGGGAAAAAAACAAACTGAACCAACCAGCTCAGGAAAGGAGAATCAAAATGCTGGGTTAACTGTATCAAACTCGAATTGTCAGCCGAACAGGTAAACTAAGGACAATTAAACATTGTGCTCTGCATGGCAGTGACACCTCTTCTGTTTTTGTGCACAGGCATATTGCTACTACACAAGATGCAAAATCTGATTGCACCTGGACACTTTCACTGGAAAATAAGTAAAATATATTAAAATACAAAAAGTCTATATAACAATATGTTTTAAAGTTTCATCAGCAATTTGTTTTAATAAATACATAAATAAAGTTTTGGAAGAACTTTTAGAGTGATTTTGGGGGGAATGGAAAGTTATTGTTTAGGTTATTTAATTTCTATTGAATTATTAATTTCAATATTAATAGCAGAATTACTATAATCAGGCATCGTTAATATGTTGAGAATGGGTGGCTAACAGACAGCAATCATTTTAGCACCAGGTCAGCAGTGAATGTCCAATAGATGTTCTTTGAGCATCATATTTCTTCTGTTTCAGAGCTGAAGGAAAGCAGGTGTTTATACATGATCATCACCATTAGCTTTAAGAACTAAAATCCTTAAACTGCAAAATGACTGGAAACCAAACAAACCCAGTACCTTTTAAAATAGCTAATAACAGGTTCATTCCTGCTCAGAGAAGGAAACACTGCAGAGATGGAAAATGAATGCTGGGTACAGGCATACTAAAAAATACAGTGCAGAAACATCTGAGATGAAAGTGCAGACTCCCAAGAAGCTGAGAACACAAACCCCAGTGGAACTGTGTCACTTTCTGTGCATCTGCATCACTCACAGCTTATACATCTCCTTCAATGAACTGAAAATGGCTCATCATTAAGACCTGATCTAGCTCCTAGCAAAATCACCTGCACATGATGCAGGTAACTACTAATTCAATTTAAAATTAACTGATCATTTTGGAATTTCAAGGTCCAAATATGAAGGCAAAAATGTTTCTTTCCTAAGATACATGGAAAAAAAAACTCAGAAAAATTTATATCAGATAGAATGTACAGAAAATGAGTTTCCATTAACCTTTTCCCCTTACATACAGGTTGCAGTTCTAGAGCTGAGACTCAGATCACGACAACATCACCAAGATTAATAGCAGCATCTGAGGGAATAATGGCTCAGTAAACATGGACTTGCTGTTTCCACAACCAAATCAACCACAACCCCTGGCTGCTACCTGTGAGGAAGACACCCAAAAAGGGAAGGTTCAAAGGTAGAAGCAGCTCTGCAGTTTCGTTTACTTCTTCGAGATGTTTTTGCGCACTTACAGTTACACAGTGGGTTGACTCTTCATAATTCAGATTCTAATTTACTTTTTAAATTTTCCCTTCAATGCATTTAATAAGCACAGTAACACTAAAAAATGTGGATTAGTCAGCTAATATACCCACACCCTGGGTGTGTTATAGCCCTCAGCAACACTGCTGCCCCAGTACATCAAGATGTATGCACACTGGCTGACTAAAACACACCTTGTTGTGTGTTACTGCTTACATAAGACAGGACTTAGCATATGTAACTGTATATTAATGACACGCCTTGATAATTGTTAAACTGGAAACTATGGTTGTGCTTCATCAGAGGCTTAGGTGTGTGCAGTATTACGCGGAGCAAAATTAATTAAGAAACGCTGCGTTCCTGCTGGCAGTAGCTGTAGTGATATGCTGGGAACAAGAGACCGCACTCCTCACTGACCTACATCGAGCCAGAGCCGGGCCAGCCAGCCAGCCTCTCTAAGCACCGAATGCCCCCCGGACAGAATCTCTATCCTGAAATGTGCCACAGTGACATGACTCATTTAGAATAATAATAATAATAATAATAAAAATCCCCACCCCCGCCTCAGACTGCGCGCTCTCCATCGCTGTAAAACAGCCCGGGCCGGAGCTGCAGCTGCAGACTCTCTCTCCTCCGCCCCCCAGACAACCTCCCCAGTGCCAGCGCTGGCATTTGTGCAATCAGATGGTGAGAAATCGGGGATGCGATCTGGCCAACCCCTCCCATGCTTTTTTCCCTGGGTTAGTTTTACAGTTTACCACTCACGCTCACACTGGCACCAGAGAGGCGGCAGAAACACATGGCTGGGACCTCCCTTTTTGACGCCAGCCCACACACAGGCTGGCTTAAAGCACTCGTGAAACTGTATCATTAACAATGTTGGCAAGAACTTTCCCACAGACACAGTTATCCCCACAAAAAGTTGCCTTGCCCCAGTGACTATTTTCATTCGAATGTGGAGTTAAGGCGGCTCTCTGCTGTGGAGCTGAGGGGGAGGCTCCCCCAGTGAGCTCTGCTGGCAAACCTCCTTCCAGCCTGCAGTGCAGCAGAAGTGCCTCCAACAAACACACGCCAAGTGATAGCAGCAGTGATCCAGCGCTGGTATTTTAATACTGATTTTTATTCATCGTCCTATTTCAAGATCTTACACTTTTTCTTTTCAGGACATTAACCGAGCTCTTTCTTTATGATTTCCCCCTCCTTTCATGCTGCAAGCTTACTCACCAAGAAAGTTTTGCCTCCAGCTGCTGCATCTCCATCAACTCTCCAACCAGCCCATTTGAAAGAAGAGTAAGGTGTTAATTAGGGTGTTAATGGCTACAGAAACACCTTTTTCTTCCCCCCCCCTTTTTTTTTCTTCTTCTTCCATTTCAAGGAAGAAACACAGGGAAACTCAGTTTTCTTTGCGAAAGAGTTAGACTGCATAAAAAATACAACAAACAAAAATTCCTTTACTTGGCACACAGTGTAGATAGTCTATGGCTCCCAACAACTCCAAACCTGAATTCTATTTATTATCATTCACCTTTGATTTGGGACCATCTAATTGTGAGGGGAAAATGCATATATTTTCTTAGTATCTTTGAATGACAGAAGATTTTTTTAAATCTTCAAAATGAATTCCATACCAGAGTGCATCTTCACAATGAGAAAACGGTTGTGTTACTGTGTGAAGTAACATGGTTTCACAAGACAGCTGAGCCAACCTTGCATTCCTCTGAATTCCTCTGCTGAAAGAAGTTTCCCTCCTTTCCTCTTCCCCTCTGAGTCTACCCAGTGCCAGTCCACATCCATGCTGGCTATGGCACTTGTCTGATACCCCTCAGTACAGTTCACTGAACTGACATAAACCTGTTTACACTTTTGCTGGTTTCACCAGTTGAATGAGCTGAGCCAGCTGAAAAAGGGGGCAGCACCAAACGCAGGGAAAAGCAGTAGGAAACTTGTACCTGGGGGATTCTTCTTTTTGACAGCAGCAAGCTCCAAAAACAATGTGGGCATCCTGTGAAACCTCACCCTAAGGGCACAGCTTTACTAAATCGCTTGATACAAATTATGACTTTGCTATTACAGAAAGAGATGGGTTCTAGTAGTCACCCAATTTCACATTAAATTAAATCAGGTTGCTAAAGTGGCAGAAAATTATCTATGGTGGCAAACTACCAGCTACCAGAAAACTACCTAGCTGTTCTTTGCCAGGTCAGCAAGTGGAACTGGCACATCTCGTCCATGAGCACAGAAGCTGATGCAAGGCAAAGACAGAACTATGTGGCAGGGGCAGGAAGGAAGAACCAGAGAGAAGAGTCAGCCCACTCCCTTTCAGCTGCTGTGATAGCTGAAATCTTGTGAAATCACACCCTGGTTTATGAAAACTCCAAGCATTAAAAAAACCCTCTTACTTCTCCACTCCTGTTAACAGATTACCGTGAAGCAACTGTTTCTCTAAGTCTTTAAATAAACTTGTTGACTTGTGTAGAAGCTAAAAACTGTGTTTCTTTTTAAAACAAAATTTTAACTTCAAGCAATATTCAGTCTAACAGTCATTGCAAAAATAGATGCAGTGATTTGAGATATGCTGTACACCAGACTGTGTGTTACCGTTCTCCCAGCCTGATGATTTAATCATGACTGTTCTTCATTCACTGCAGTAAAAAATCAGCACAGCAAGTTCAAATTAGCCTCAAAAGCAAGTAACGTTAAGCAGAGGAGGAAATTCTGGTTGTAATCTGAAAATAATTTTTGGAGATGTCAGATGCATAGGAAACCTTTACTTCCAACCCTGCAGATAGGTCCCCTCAAAGTCATGGCAGCACACCAATACTCTGCTAGGTATACAGCACCATTTGTCTCTTTAAGCTAGCATCTTTCTAAATGCTGATTTGCTTTTAACTTCCACTAGCTGCTGTTTCAAAACATTTGTCTCTCTTGGGTGGGACTTCTGGGATTTGGTTGCTTGCTTGTTTTTCAGTGGAGCAGGTTATTTGGATCCTTACACTTTATATTACAGCTAGACAGAGATAAGAGTGCATTTGTCAGGTGGCTTATGTCACTCAGAGATTTGAGACAGCTGCTACCTTTGCCAACAAAACCAGGTTTTTCTCTCAGCATATGCTACATCAGTACTTGGGAGGTTTGCACCACAACTCTGCCAACCCAGCTACTGTGGCACATTTGTAAGTGTGGCATGACAAGACCTTAGAGTAATGATTTTTATATCTTGCTCTGACATGAATTACGCTTGTGGGACAGAGGGATATTTTTTCATTACTTCTATTCAAACATACTCAAATTGTTGGCTCTTGTTTACTCAAAACTATTTTCTGATCTGTTCTGATAAAAACCCATTAGAAAAGACATACAGAAATTTCAGATCCTATTTACAGAAATATCTGCAGTGATAAAATCTGATCTATTACAAATACAAACTTGTGGCCTGTTTCTGGTTCTGGCAGATGACTTCTCCTAAGAAAAGCTATTGAAATTCTGAGTTTTTACATCTGAACCTCACTCCAAACTGGATCTAAACTTCAGCTTTAATAAATCTGAATCATTACCTCATTGTTACTTTTAACTACTAATAACAAGTAACTTTATGGATTGCTACACCTGACAAATTGTTAAATATTTCAGCTATTTTCCAAGTGAAATGAAACCTACATGTATTTCCTTAGTCCCCATCTCCTTTCAGAGAAATAAATACATTTCCCTGTATTAATCTTACTTTCATTAAATTACCTGATAGCTCATCCTTTCATATCTTCTCAGGATACAAAATAAATCAGTACAGTCTCTTAGTCTACTCTTTCCTAAGGAATACAGTTCTCAAATATCCAGTTCTTTTGCATAACTAAAATCCTTGACTCTGAATCATTCTGGTTTTATAATGCTTCTCCGTAATAAGAAAACCAGGATGCAGGCACTACCTCCCCTAATTCACATTCTGACACTTGTATTGGTGCAGGCAAGCCTGCAGTATTGTATTTGGGCGAGATTGCTCATATCTATTTCTCTTCAGAAGTTATAGTATTGTTATAGCACTTAAAAAAACATTGTTCACTGAAGCACTAAGTTAAAAAAAATACTGAAGGGATAGGAATAAAAATAAATTATTTCTCCAAAGAAGGTAATGACATAGCTAAGCATTATCTATGTAGAGAAAGAAAATCTTAAGTACCAACAGGGCTTGTCAGAGATACTTCCATGTGTCAGACTTCTTCCAAACACTAACCTACAATTTCCTGACATCTTTAATTACATGTTTCTGAGAAGAGTACAGTTTGGCTACAGTGTGTCATACATACAAAATCCTTGCTGACTGAACAAAAGGATGTACTTAATGCTATTATGACAGGCTGGAAAAAATCCTTACAAAATAAGTCCTCTAAAAAAACCACCAAAGTTAACTTTCTGGTCTAAAGAAAGCACTTGGCACAATCTCAGATTCAAACTTAGTTCCCAATCTCCATTATTACCTCCACCAGAAAGGCCTAAATAATCAATTAAAAAAACAAGGTAAGAGCAGGGGAAAACCTTCTGGATGCCAGAGGCCTGCAAAAGATCCGACTGCAACCCTAGAGGATGGAAAACAACCAAACCAAATATTTTGACCAGAATTTAGAAGTACCAGAATTAAATATTAATGCTTTGGCAGCCTTCAGAAGGAACTATGACTAAATGGAGTTAAAAACTAAATATTAGAGAAGTAAATAGTTTTCAAGTTATTATGCAAACCAGGCATTTTCTATGCAAATTCAGGCACTGAACTTGTATAATCTGAATTTTAAAACGTAGGTTGATGTCTTGATTGTAAATGGTGTTTGTTTTTTCTTTCTGAATGTCATGTTAAATTATTGTGTGCATATGCAGGGTGTGTGGGTGGAAGGGACTGACACAAGGAGGAATTAATTCTGTTAAAAAAAAGGTTTTGTTTTTCTAAGAGCATGGTTGAGGAGAAGAATATTTCACTTTCAATAAAAATGGAACTAACCACTGTTTGTAAACACATCATTGTGCAAATGAAGAAACATTGCTTCTTAAGTACAGACAATATTTGATTCAGCCCATGCACATCCCAGCCTGCTGGTCTCCCTGGCCTCTGTCCCAACCTTCTCACCTCTTTATGTGGTTATATTCTCTCCATGGGGATAACAGGGGGCCTCACAAGTCAATATGGGCAATCTTCAGATTGGTCTTCTGAACACATCTCTGCTAATGTAATCCATTATTAGAGTGCAACTTAGATATATTGACCAAAATGTTTGGCTTCTGTAATTCCCATTGGCTTTATCAACTAGAGTAGTGCAATGGATGTTAAAAGCCTTTTATATTTAAAATGCTGTTGTAGACCTACTGCATATTTTCAATTTACAAATCTATGATAAAGAAAAGTACATAGAAGTACATAAAGAAGTACATGGAAAGTCACAACACACAGCTAACTCGACAGGCACCGCTATATTTCTAGTCAGAGTTTTCTCTCATTATTACAAAGTAGCAGTTGGTCTGTATATCTGAAAATAGTTACACTAAACTTGTGAGCCTCATCAGGCAAGGCAGTAAGCAAATTCAAAGTCTACTAACTTCAGTAGGATGTAGAAGTTCCCTATTACTGGAATTTTTAAACTAATATAACAGAATTTTTTGGTTTGTACAAGCTGGGGCAGCTCTGCCTTGGAAGATTATTAAGTGGTTAATTGTACAAAAAACCCAACAGAGCTGTGCTAACAAAAAAAAAAAAAAAAAAAAGATGAACAAGTTTCTCATATGCAACAACCTCTCTAAATACAAATTTATCTCTAGTTTGCATCTCAAATTGTCAGGCTAAAAAGAAGGTATCTCAGCATGAAATCTGTTTGTAAGAGATACAATGCTTTTGGTCTGTAGTGCACATAATTTGATGCTTTCTCTGAAATAGTTTTTAAATCTTCATCCCATCAAAATATGCATTAAAATCTCTTTCCTGTAACACTAATATCATTCTGCAAAAAGGTACCAAAATGGTATAAAAATAAGAGAATACAGAGGACTGTGTTAATATTTGCTGATCTTTTCAGGTTTACTGAAATCACATTATTTCAATTTTGCTTGAGATAATGGCACTTTGGATCAATATGTGTGTTTGATCTCAATGATTATTTGTTATTTCCTATTGAAAGTACACAAAAATTTAGTTCTGCTAAGTTTCATCTTCTTGCATGCCGATTCTTACAACAATTGAAAGGAGAACACTTACTGTCCAACAGCATCTGTAAAGATTAGTATTGTATATCCCAAGTTTAAAAACAATTTTATATGCCTCCCCCCACCCCCATTCTAAATTGATCCAAATTCCTTTTTAATACAGCATTATTTTCTGCAGTCACATTATAGGACTAAGAATCAGGAATTTTATTTCTGATTCTATCAATAGTCATCGTTGTTAATGCAACCAAAACTAAAAGAGTAAAATATTCTCACTCTATCGAAACAATTGGCAGCAGTCTCAGTTTAAATAATTTTGTTGTTTGAAATTGGTGGTGTCTTTTGAAAAACAAATGCTCCAAAAGTAGGGATAAAGAAAAAAAAAGCTTGGAAGTAAGACAAACAGAAACCAAATTAGTTTCACTTTTCTGAGAGGAAAATTGAGCAGGTTAAAGTAAGCAAGAACAAAAATAACCTTTCAGATCAGTATGTTTCCACTAGACAAGACTTACTTCTAGCAAAGAAGAATGGGTCCTTAGATGGGTCCTTAGAAGGCAATGATGATTTGGGACTTACCCAATCTGAAATCTTGAATAAGACTCCAATTGTCACCAAAAGCCAATACAGGGCGAATCAGCAGGCAACCGTTATTTTCTGTCCTCCCTATAAACTAATCAAGCTGCCTCATTCTGCACCAGTGACAACCCAACACTATGGCATTGAGAACCTAAGCATCTGGATTGGAGTATTTTCTTAGGATTGTGGTCAGATTTGAAATTGTACCAGTAGTCTCTGCATCAAAGATAGGAAGTTCTCTAAGGAAAAGCTGGACAACTGAAGGCGAGTTTTCTCATGTGTACATGTTGAATGACTAATGGGATGCTGATACACACAATTCAACCCCTCTGTTCCCAAGGATGTGGTGTTTTCCCAGCTTGTGTTTGCAGACAGAGACTAAAATTGGCACACATATTCCCTTTACAGTTGTCTTTACCAAGTCCACAGAAGTGCCTTTTTATTTTCTCAAGGGTGACACAATATAGTGTTTGCCTTAAAGTGCAGTTTCTGCTCAGAGTGCACACAGTAGTACTCTGGACAACTTAATTCCTCTAGAATTTAATGCAGCAAACACCTGAGTTGCAGCAGTCTGAAGAAAAAGATTTGCAGCATCTGCAGCCCAGCTGTGACCACGGACAACTTGAATGCATCACTTCATCAAGAAATGGGGTGTGGAAGCTGATGGTCCTAGAAGAGAGCTGAGCCCAATTCCTGCACAATGAACCGCAGATCGCCCTCTATTGTTCGCATCAGTCAGCTCTTACGCAGGAGCTGGAAGAGGCTTAAGGCTGCAATAAACACTTCAGTATCTTAGGATAAAAGGCAAGAAGAAGCCTTCTTTACTGATGTACAAAAGGATTAAATAGCTAAATGAGCAGACCGGTAGTTTCAAATGGTTACCTCAATTAAAAACAGATATTTTTATTTTATTAAGAACAGGTTCAGAGATGGTTCTCTGATATTTTTTCAAATGAATGGTTTTCATGTGCAAAGCACTGTTTGGTTTCCATGGGGAAAATTGTTTGGTTTTCATCCTACCGAAACCCAATGACTTCTCCACCTTCTACTTGTAGTAATATCCACACACAATAATACATTTTGCTTAGAACCCACTAGTTGAAGGCTAAAAATGGTCATATAGAAACAAGTAGCCTTCATTTGACTAATGATAGAATTAGGAGTTTGAAAGTTCCTGAAGATCCATCCAATTATTAACACAGATCCATACAACTGTTAGTACAGATTAATTGGTAAAATGAGCTACCTCCTTGATATCAGAACCACAATAAAACTAATAGAACAAAACTGAGCTTTAACATCTCAAAGTCATTTGCACTGTAATCCTTTCCATGAGGTGCCTTAATATACCATTTATAAAAACAATTTTTGCTTCAAATTTGACTGAATTTCATGAAGGACAAATGTCTAAAATAAATATGAAAATGAAACAAAATTTTCATTTAGGATTAAAACTTTATCTTTTCTGCTAAAACTTTTTCCCTCTAATTTCGTTTGGCTTGATCCCTTCCTTCCCCAGTCATTTTCTTTGATCAATAAACCAATGCTAGTTAAATACACATAAAAATTAGGGTCAGAAAGGCAGACTTGCCAAATTCAAATATGCACACTAAATATTTTCTTCCTAAAAAGTTGTGTTCAGCTTTACAGCTACATCAAGGCTGAAAAGTTCAGAGGTGAAGTACCTATATTACGTATGTAAAGAGAATATATTTAGTCTTAAATATTTTCAAAGTACTACAGCTACTATTCTGGCATTCAAAATTAAAAAGAAAATGAATTGCTACAAATATAAGCTTGTCACAAACCCATTCATTTCCATTCTTGAAACTTTTCTAACTTGCATGAAAACATTCTAACAGACATCAGCTTCAGTAAAGAGAAACACTGATTAATTTAAAAAATTAATTTGACTCGCATTGCATGCTATCAATATTCACTGCTGTTTCCACTGCAAGAAAATTAACACTGGCTTTGAGTTTTGTAACCAGTTCTCAAATTTTAACTAAAGTCTACTAATCTGCATCTTCAACAAGCAAAAACATTTTAGGATAACATCTGACTTTTGCTTTTATATGATTGTTCAACCAGATTGATAAAATAAGAAATCAAAAGGATTAAAACTATGAGACTCCCTCCTTAGTGACACTGCAAATATGCACATAAGTGAAGGAAGCATTTCTTGAGAGACATTCATGAAATGTCTCATAACACCATATCACATTGCTCTCTTATCTGCATTTCCAGGACATTTGAGTGGAAGCACACCAACCAATACCAGCTACATTCAAGAGAAGTGCATTTTGAGTAGTTAAAAAAATAAAAATCCCTGTGATAGAATAAAAACATGAAAGAAAAAATACGAATTCAACTGAGAAGTAAAAGACAGCAGGTCATATTTTAATTAACACTACTTAAAATTCAGGCTTCCAAGAACTATGTCTCATTCTTCCAGGGTTCAATGACACCATCAAATCCATCTTCTTTTTTGAAAACTGCAGGATGTGAGTGCACTGTTTGAATATCATACTTATCCTACTTCTGTATGCAGAAGGAATAGTACAAATCCCTTTCCTCAGAAATTCTGCTACTCAAGGTTAAGCTTAGATGCTCTTGTACGGGGATATTTCTACTTATCTTGCCCCTCCTCTTTGTTTCTTTTTTGCTTTAGATCACAATCAGTTTTAAATCTATGATTAAACTTTCACAATTGGGTGATTTCTACAATGTTAAAACTATGGGTTTTCTAAACCTCAGTTTTCAAACATAAAAACCTTTAAATATTTGTGAATTTTTTACTCTGGGACTTCACAGGAGTGTGTAATGATCATAATGAGCCGCTCCACAATTAATAATTATATTTATTAATTGTGATTATTAGATTTATGAATTAGATTATTAAAATTAATAATCAGATTTGAGCTAAAGCTACCATGGTAAAAACACCATCAGAGGACAAACCACTAATGTGTCATGCAGAAGAGCCTGCCCACATAATCAGCTCAATGGTTTTGAGATTAGAATTAGGAAAGTACTGTAATGAGAATTTCATGTGGTATAATTCTAGAAAATTATTGACACCTCTAATTAATTAACTAGAAGCATCATAATTTTTGCATTAGAATATCAATATATTCTTCCATAAATTATTTTATGTAAATGAAGCAATAATGTATGAGAACATAATCCATTTAAATCAATGTCAATGATATTACATTTAGATAAAAAATAGCAGAAATATAACATTAAACCCAGAAGTTAATCTAGACCACAGCTCTAAATGCTGTTTGGCAATTAAACTGAATTTATAAGTTCATACAGGGCAGTGAGACTTCATGGACTTGGAAACTTTTCCCTGAAGGAAATCACAGGAGCAGTAACTGAAAGGAAGGATATATCCCTTTTGTCAGAAACTCCCCCCAAAAATACTAGTAACTGAAGCAGCAAAAAGCATTCAATTGCCAAACATGCTGGGTTGGTTACTATCATAACTCTAGCACTATCTGAACACTTCCCAAACAAGTAAGAGTTTGCCACTTTTCCATCTGAAGCAAAAGTAACAAATGAGGTGGTAGAGATGCAAAAAACTTTTGAAAGACACTAACAAGCTGAAGAGAGGAAATTTTATTTCCCATAAGGAAAGCCAGAAGAAAATACTTAAGCACAGTTATTTCTGTTCACATTAATGATCTTGAAAGTATATGCTTGAAGTCTTAATTTTGTTAGTGACCAAAGTGTGTCATTTTATTCATCCTTCTTCTACTACAGAAGATTCTAGTCAAAGTCATGGACTATGACTTTGTGTCTATACACAGTACCATGTATGAGAAATAAAACCCTCAAAACAGAAATAACATTGACAGCCATAAAAGACATGGAGCAATCATGAAAGCTGAGCAAGTTGATATTGATCTTCTCAGAAAGTTCATACAATAGCTAAGCTTGCACATAGTGACAAAAAATAAAATTGTGAAATTAATAGGACCAATATTTTCTCTGACTGGAGAACAGTGTGAACCATTCAGCACAAGTTAATAATGCTGGAATGTCAGCCCCTAGGTACACTGAAGACATGATGACCCTATTTTGCTCCCAAATGCACAAAAGTTTTCAGCATAGAAAGGTTCCTAGAACATTCTTTTAAAACTTCCTATTGGGACTTGCTAACAGCTCCTCTATGCCTGATCACATCTCCTCCAGGCCAGAAAGAAATAAGTATCTTGCTTTGCTTTCTTTCAGGACATTGTATGTCAGTAGGGTACTAATGACAGACAAAACGTTTGCTTTCCATTTTGTAGGCTCTGAAATACCACCCATCCAGTTACAGGAGCTGGAAAAGTGTCTTTTGCTGTGACCTCTTGCTGCAGTTTATCTACGCCAAGGAACATAATGCTGAAACTCTCAATAATGGGACAATGTGTCCCAGAGATCCTTAAATACATAAACTAATACCAACTGTTGTACTGCAGAAATCCCTTTGTATAATGACAGAATTAGGAAAAAAATGTGTCTGCTTTTTTTCTATCAGGTTTCAAGTAGTTTATTTGCAGATGCACTGAAGTTGTCTAAATAAACCAGCAAAATAACTCACCCTAGGTGCTATGTATAAACAACACTTACTGCAAAGAATAAATTTTATAAAGCAAACCCAAACAAACCTAAAACAATAAAGAGATGAAACAAGAATATATTTTTTCCCTCTTGGTATATAATCTTACTTCCAGATCTAATTCTTTAACAAAGATTATAACAGATATATTTTTGCTTTGTATGTTGTGTAATCAAACTGCTTTAGACATCTTCAATAATGAACATGTTGCTATTACTATAAAGTCATATAAAAGTAGGTGAGCAGCTGTAGCCTAATAAACACACAGCTGAACAAAGGAAACTGCTGACAAGCTGCAATCTTGTTTTAATGTAAATTCTCATGTGCTCACATCATATTTTAATTGTACACAACAATAAATAAGCTTCTGTCACTAGCAGTACCTCATAAATGGGCTAATGCTAATTATCCCTTCATTTTCAACCACATAGTTTTAGTGAAAAGATTAATGTCAGGAAAATAACACAAAAATAATGAGCTTTGCAAACCATTTGAGTGGCAGAAAATATTATACTTTTCTTGATTTGATTTTTCTATTTTTATATGAAAGTTGTGACAACTCTCATAAAGCACCTCAGTATTTCAAACATTATATCTAGCAATATATTAATCATGGAAGAAATACATTACCTGTTTCCCTGAATTTTTCTTCAGGTTTGTTGTACTGGTGAATGGAAAGCCAAAATGTGCAACTTCAGTACCATCATTGAATTTAAGGGTTGGTCTTTCTTATATCTAAAAATATATAACTAAGTATGGACAAGTTACCCTTTTCCCCTGGCCTTTGTTTTGCACATTAGGAAATATATTTGTTTGGTCTGAAATAATGTTTACTAGTCTAACACATTATTTTAGCTCTGACTAATGGTAAGACACAGAATCAAAAAAGAATTGGTGTTCAGGGAACAGCTAAGAAGAAAGAGCCCTTTGAGCCAACCAACCACTTTTTTCATCAGATTGATCCCTCTAGTGACATGACTTAAGTTTCCAGGCAAAACCAAGATCACAGCTTCAGACACAAAGGTGATGCTTGCATTCTGAGGTGGTCCCTAGACCAGACACACATACTTTCTGTACTGCAAGTGTGGTCTTGGGTCTGGCTGGAGCATGGAGGAACCTGGGTGCTGGAGCACACTGCATGGTGAGCACATCTGTGAGGCAGCCTTGCAGAGCAGTTGGGCTCATGGAAGACTGAGGGATTCAGAGGCCTCTGCACATACAGCTGCTTTATTAGTGTGGGACCAACAGCTGCCCAGCTGTTTCTTGTACATTGGTTGGTCTTTGTTTGAAACAGAAACACGCCTTTTGCTTTTCTTAAAACAAATTGATGAGCTATAGCATTGTGTCTCACATGACATTAGCACAATACCCCTGCTATTTTATTATTGAATCTTTTGGATCAGGGTTCAAGGAATTTGCTGTTCTCACTATTAGTGAGATTGTGGCTAGAAAACATCCCTAGAACACCTCATCCAGTGATGACACTCTAATTCATGGTGGTTTTGATGCCACTTCTCATTCCCTACAGTGTTTCTAAATACAGATTGCTTCACTGAAGTGCATTCTCCACTTCAGACATTATAACATAAAAGTCCAGCTCTGATCCCTTTTATTTGCAGCAGAGGGAGATACATCCTGGTCCATCAGAGGGGAGAAAAGAAAGCTACTGGAGAAGTACCACAATCTCCAACCTCTTTTCTTCCTTACTTCTGGAACAGAAAGGTTTCAGGCTCAACCCCAGTAGGTTGGGTGGGGAGCTGGATCAAAGCAGCACTACAGAGGGGACAGGCTGCGCAGAGCAGGACATGTGATCCTTATCACATTAAAACTATTATATTCAGCAGTCTCAAAATCTAACATGCTCCATATTGTTTGGGAATTACATTCAGAACTGCAGTGCTTCCAAGATATTAAGAGTGTTCATCACTCCTTTACATTTCTCACCTCTACCCATTTCAAGACATCACTATTTTTCTTTCTCACTTAACAGGTGTTATGCCATAGTCAATGCTGCTCCTTTCACATTCCAATCCACATCCAGCTACTGTTCTCTACACCTGGCCTTACTCCCAGATATTCCAGGGTCAATAAATCACTGCCAGAGTGATTACATTTGTATTCCACTTTTTCATCCAAGTTCAAGTAAATTTTTAAGTTCTTGAAGTACTCTACAAGGTATTAGGCAAAAGCTGAATAAAACAATCTTGACAGATTGATACTCCACTGCTTTTATTTTCTAGTAGGGATAGACCAATAGACCAATCCGGTTCCCGTCATTTCAAAGCATTTGAACTTCATGGGTCAAAAGCTTGATTACATCATTACTGGGTTCATCTCCCATTTAAAACAATTTGTTAAAAGCAGAATGAGGAAAAAGAAGCTGCACAAAACAAAAGTCAATTGATTCTAGTTTTGTTTTTAGGAAGACTATCAGGCTTCCCATGTAACTTAGTCTCACATCACAGCTTCTTGAAACGTACAACTGAAGGAACTTTAATAAAAGTGAAATTGCTAAAAAAAATACTTAATATCCCATGGAATTTCTGGTTCCTCATCAGTTCTTTGGTCTCTTTCAATCCTTTTATAAGAGAAATAAAGGACTAGGACTTAAAATACCTAATGATTTTGGCAGCCAAACAGAGAAACCTTTGTAGATCTGAAATTCATGAGTAAATTATTACTTCCAGGAAATTAAATTTCCTTAGGAATCTCTGTAACTGAATTTGAAAAATCAAGTTATTTAAAATCCTTGGAATTTTTAGAACTTTTAACCCTTTTGTACATAGAAATACTGAAAAACAGGACAAAATATTATTTAATGAGAAAATTTTAAATGATTACAGAAGAGTATACAAGCCTAATAGGTGTACACACACAAGCCCAGAGATCATAAATAGCGATGCAAAACTGAATTAAGAAACTGAAGAGGGAAAATAAGATTTTGTTGAAATCTGTAGTGGTCGAAGTGTAAGATGAGAAAAATGAGAAAATTTAAAAATTTTTGGTCCTCCAATCTCCAACACCCATTGCTTTCAGCTTCATTTGAAAAAAAAAGAAAAAAAAAAAAAAGAAAAAAAAAGTAAGTTTCAAGAAAAAAATACCAGGAGCATCTGGAACTGAGGAATGGAGTGAAGAATCAAAACATTGTAACTAGAGGTGGAAATGTAGAATAAGACATGTCAAGAAAAAGGAAAAGATCCTATGAAATATAATGGTGATATAGAGACTATAAAATCAATCATGATTAAATAACATCACTTTCAAAATGTATATATATTTAATCTTGGAACTACAATTACATGAATAAATTGCATGAGATGGCATCTCTCTGATGCCATCAGAGCTCTTCAGTGGAGCCACAGTTCACTCCAGCAATTCTGAGGGCATATTATTTAGGTCCTTTAATGACACCTGTAATTTCTTTTTCAGCAATAAGAACTTTCCTCACCAAAGTAAAATAAATATTGCTATATTAGTAGAGTCAAGATCTTCCATAACTGACTGATACATGTTGCCCAAACTACTCCTAGATGTCTTATAGTTATGGACTTTAAAAACAAATATGTGTGCTATTTTGTGAATACACCCTCATTTATATTGCAAATACTAAACTACTAATGGCTTAAAATTACAAGAGAGCCCTGATCTTTTTAAGCCACAATTCCTTTTATGCTTTATGCACACCTGCTGTTTTATCACATTTGCTACAAATTTCCTTTTATAGCATTTAAATATTGGTAGTACCTTGCAGAAAAGTAGCAATATGAGGATGTGTTAATATACTCATTTCCATGGGAATTACTACATTAATGTGACATTGATTTTAACTTAAACCTGCTTTGTGCAGACTGTTGCTCTAATGAAAATAAGTGACACATGGCTACTCAATAAGGACTCTTACTTAAAATTTTACAGCTGACAAAATGCTGCTTTACTAGTAAGCTCTGCAGAGCTTTTCTGCTCCAGCACTCAGGACAAGCAACACTGTGCCCAAGCTCCCTTGGGAAATTCTGCTTTTCTTTCTCCCCAAGCCCACTGCAGGGAAAATCTCTGCCCAGAGAAGCACATAGAGAGTCCTGTGCTGGCACTTCTCTGGAAATACTGGCCTCTTGCATGAAAAGCCACAAAGGAAGCACTCAGTCAGAATGAACAAAGGGTATCCTACCTTGATTCTTTCTTCTATTTTTAAGTGTTGAAATGTAACTGCAATAGAAAATTGCAGTTACAAATAATTTTTTTTTTTGGTTTAAATTATTAGTCTGGTAGATTCCACTGTTCAGCATACCTGCCTCACATCACATATATATGCATCACATCCTGTATATGTGGCAGATTTTTATATGTGCATTTTGTTTAGCACAGGCAGAGGAGATTTTGCTTTATATCATCTTTTTCTGATGTGATTCTAATATGCATTAAAATTTCCAAGGATTTACAGCACAAAAGTCAGATTTTCATCCATGAGGTAAAACATACACTATGGAACATACCATTTTGACTTTTCAATGCGTAGTTGTTATGCTTTACAGCAGTTCTTTTGCAATTAATATATAATATATATATATATTTTAAAGAAATATATATATTTTAAAGAAATATAATTTCTTTAAAATTATTTTAAATCATTGGAGTTATTGGATGGTATCAAATGACATATATCTGTTGATTCATTACTAATGAATAGTACATATTTCTGGAAGAACCACTCTTTTACTGATATTAAAGAATTTAGGTAATCATGAGACTGAGAATTGTGTGCCAACTTCAACACTCTTAAAATGACCCCTGAGTGGTCTAAAAAAGCAAGCTGTATAAGCAGAATAGAGCTGGAATGCAAATAGTGAGATATTCTTATGCTGCATCATATGAATTCATCAATGAGGCACTGGATCCCAGAGAAAGCATCTGCTGTGTGAAATTTAAGACAGTAATTCACAGCCTGTAGAATACTGCATCACCACAAATTAAGTTTGTTATAAATTTATAATGATGTTCATATAAAAACATCACATTTTAATAGTTTAAAGAAATGACAGCAGTGGGCACTTTATAAATGTTTAACTAGTAGAGTCTTCATAATTTAAAATGTTGCTGTTACATCACTGAAGACGCTGTGTTGAAACACTTTGAACTTGGAAAGGAGGGTCAGTTACTGTAGTAATCTACTGGAAACCCAACCTCTATGAACACAAATGCTATTTTTAAACATAGCCTTGTTTCAAAACTTACACAGACCACAGTCACTTGAAATTGTACAGCACCATGTTCATAAAGGGTAGGTACGATTACCATTGCCAGGGATTAGCCTGTGAGCATGGGCTCTCTGTTGGGGAACCTTAGAAGTAGGTACTTGATAACAAATGCATTAACCAGCCATTAGATGGATGAGATATCCATGAGAAAATTTAAGTATTTTGCTTCCTTCCACTGTATTTGTTTTGACTGGCACTTCTGAAGTAATTTTCATCTTTCCAACAATCTCTAAGTTCTTAAACAGTGCTTTTATTTCGCTCTAAATGGTCATATTGCTTGGTCTCACTTGCCATGACCAGCATACCTTTGTTCTACTTCTATATTTTTACTCACAATTTCCATCAGACAAACAACCTATATCTGAAATTCCCTGTCAGGCTTTTTGTCTCCTTTGCCTAATTTACATGCCTCAGAGTCCCCTATCTTCATAGCCTGATGGCCAAGGACTGCTTCCCTCTCCAATAAAAGCATTTCAACTATATTCCCCATTTATCTGCATCCACACACTGCTTTTAAAATCAAGCTCTGTATGACCTGCAAATTTGCTTATGGCAACATTTTGAAAAACACCAGCTTTTCAGCAGTGCTCCAGCCTTATAGATGAAGAGAGCAAGGATACAGACAAGTGAAACATAGCTAAGGTTTACTGGATGCCTTGTTAAAGTGTAAGTTTAAATATATTTTAGAAATCAATAGATATTTTTCAATAGTTCTAATGTTTCAACAGAAAGAAACATTGACAAGGAAAATAAGGGAGCAACGAGGATCAACAAAGAGGTTATGTCATGACCTTTTACTCTGATTGTGCCCTAATATGTGATTTAGAAGTCACAGGACGGAGCACTCCTCTTCAGTAGGGAATCTAATTCCTACATTAGATTTCATCCTCATATATCCACATTAAACATTTCCTGACACAATGAAATATAGCAAACTATTTCACTTTTAGTAGACTTGTCAGCAAGAAGATTGAGTAAGAGAATGAATGTAACAAAAAAAGGAAGGTCTTGTTGAAGGGTTTGCAATATAAGTTTGCAAAAAGTAACAGTAAACCATTTTACATATATCTCATCTTCAACACCAGCAACCAAAATCTTCCAAAGCTCTTTTAGTTTCTGGTAGCAACTTCACATGAAGACTAAGGATTTTAAAATACTCCTGTGACCATAAGAATTTTAATTTTTAATAAAAAGAAGATTCTTTTGCATTCGTAATCAACTAGCCAAACATTCATATCTGCTTGCACAGAACTGATCATTGCTCAATGATCTGCTTTACCCAGAATGGTCATTCTGAGTCAAAATATTTCCTGTTAGAGTCACTTTCAGGCCATTCCTTGATACTATTTTGAATACAGGAAACAAGCTAGATTGTTCTCTGGAGCAAGAAATTATTTTTTACTCTGCTTGGATTGAGCTAATCACAATGAGGTCCCGGTCTACAGACTCATGAAATTCAGCTATAATAATAATGAAAGCAGCACCTACAGCTTATATGCTCTCATTAATGCTACAGAACATGTAAATATGTACAACTTGGTATTAAAATTCAAGCTGAGACAAGATTTTTAATAATTCAGTCCTATTTGATTTGTATTGATAGATTCTCTTAAGCAAAATGTTATCTGAGGATCATGATTTTAGCATAGGTTCCATGAAGCCTAGTATTTTTGATACAACAGGCTTTGGGGCTCCAATAATCAGCAGTGAAAAAACAAACAACAAAAAAAACCTCTCACCTTAGATCCTTGATAAACATTTCTTGACACTTTGAGTTAAGTGTATCCCAAGATGCATACAAAAAATAAAATACACTGTGTTTGTAGTTACAGATACACAGGGATATAAATTATATCACACAGAGTGAATTAGTAGTCCAACCATTCACTATCCTAGCCTTCTCAGCCACAGAACTGATATTATTCTACATCTCACTTGATACAGCCAATGTGGTCAGAGATGTACTAAATTCACACAGCAGAACAGGATTTGTACATAGGCAGAAATAAGTGATTCCATAACCTTGGACAATCTTATCAAGATTTAAGTATTTTCTTTAAAAAAAATTAGCAGAGCATTCCTGTATTATCTAGTGCTTTGGGTCAAAAAATAGCCAAGTTTTCTCCAATCTGGTATCAGCTACAGAGCTTCTGGACAGGATCCAAAGTGACAAGATGGAAGAAGATAAGAATTCCAGGGACTCTGGAATCAGTCACTGAGACTTACTCATGAATACTCATTCTGTTTCATTTCATAAGACAGAAAGATAAACACTGGGATAAACTCCATTAGTATTTAACTTTAGAATGCTGTGCTTGAGAATTCTTGCCAACTGAAAGAAGGTTATTGTAAAAATCAAAAAGGTAAATTAAAAGGAAACCCATCAGAAATGGGCTATTAGCATTCTATCACTTCCTATTAGCATTCTATCACTGCTCTAAGCAAGAGTGTAAATCTAAATATCAAACTATTCTTTCCTCTCCTCCAAAAGAAAGCAAGTATCAAAAAAAGAGTAAGTCAAGTACACTGCTAACACACTGTCCTACTACTCAGCATTCTGAAAACATCCCATGAGTTTCTCAAAGTTTAAGTGAGCCTGAATTTAGCCCTTCACTAACTCCATAAGCCAGGCACACAGATGAAACATGCACATGTCCCTAAGGTAAAACAGTATGTAAATTTCAGATTAAAAATGAAAATTCTCATCAGACCTATAGTGAAAAACTATGTCTGGGATTTCAACAGTCAGAATCAAGTTAGACCAGGTAAAATAAACCACGTATAGTACTATACAGAATGCCATGGGATCTCAAATGCAAATCAATTTCAGCAACTCTCTCACATTTGGATATCCTAAGTATTACTAGACACACAAATAATATTTTCACACTGAACTTTAACAAGTGTATCTTGAAAAGCTATGCTATCCTTAACAGCAAGTATATAATTATAGATGAAATAATACATATCTTAGAATCTGGTATTGCTTGTAGACTGCATGACAACAAACCAGAATATTATTAAGTTTTGATTATACAAAAATCACATTGATTAATTGCTTCCCTTACCAGCTACTGAAAATATTTTACTAAGCTTAAAAAAAATCTTCTATCAAGTTTTAATTGTGGAAGTACAATATTTCACTTCTGTAAGCATTTGGTAGAGCCTGTATGACAATACAAACTGAACGAAAAGTTCAAACTTCAGTAGGATTTACACAGCAAAAAAATCCAAATTACTCAGATAAATTAATCAATATTGGCTCCATTTTCATTCTAGTAAACAATGAAATGCTGCATTGGGGCTGTGCCACAAGAGAACTACGCCCATCAAACAACGCATTTCTTTAAATTACATTAGTTATACTCATTCTATTTAAATAATTGTTTATTTGGTGTTTTAATTATATTAGAACACTTGTGATTAGCTGCATTCATCTTCTGAGTAATTTGAACTAAATTTTCTCAAACCTTTGCTGTAAAATTGAACGCACTGATTCTTGAGCAATGGCAATGGCCTGGCCCAACAATCTAACTCACAAACACCTTTGCAGACTGTTCATATTCATCAGGAACATTGTAGCATTTTTTATTTTGAAAGTGTCATTAGTTTGTATTTCGGTCAAACCATAGGCAAAACTCTAAAATCCATACTTGGAAGCTTACTTGGCAAGATGAAAACCCAGTGGAGGAGGAGGGGAGAACAGTCTCACTTGCCCCTGGAGACAGGGCAATTTCACCACCCTCCTTGCCCCTGTGTCAGGGTATGGTAAGGCCTGAAAGCACCATGACAGAAGGCTGCCAAGTCACTGTGGGAGCTGGAGGCATTCCCATTTCTCATCTCTGGAGATCCTCTCCAATTTCATTAAAACTATTAAAAAAGCCCTACCTGAATGTGCGAACAGAAGGAGGTTCGCCACACAACAGGAAGGGTGAAAGTGCATTTTCCTTCCCATTTATTTATTTTAAAGGATTTTAAGCAGTTCATCCTGTTATGATCTGCATAATGTATCCTAATGCAGATTAGCTTCTTCCCATTTGAGAGGATGTAAGTTGTTTGTATCTAATGAAATGCTCCCTTTTAACATATATACAAAGGTAATATCTTAAGGATGTTTCTCTTGTAGACTGAAGCCAACAAAAGATGGTCTATAAAGAAGGGGTGCAGGCTTGGTAACAAAATAAGATATTAACACAAAAGAAGGACAGAAATTGTACTTGTAAGAGTCATCTGAATTTTAAAAATATGTATAATTTCAGGAAAACTTGTTTGTTTATAGTGAGTACACCTATACATATCAGCAACTCACAAGTGAGTATTGTGTTCACAGTCTAACAAACATAACTACCATAAAATTATTCCTTAGAGCAACAGAATATTATGGATTATTTTAGCAACTAATGAAATTCATTACAGGCCACTTGAAAGATTCAGATCAGGAGTAAGATGTAAGATGCATAAAAAGTTTTCTCCAGCTAATTTGAGATCGAGTGTTGAGCTCCCTCGGCAGGAGGTATGCCAACAGGTTTCTGCAGCCTTTTAAGACCATGGGAAACAGACACCTCTGAGAATCTCTTGGGATTTTGTTTTACCTCCTTTGAATGAAGTTCTCTATAGATGTACTAGTGGGAATCTAGTGAGGAACAAATCTCCAGCAAGAAGTTCAACTTACTTCAGAATTGCAGAACTGCTACTTTAAATCAAACATTTGTGTACTTGGACTGTGTATCTCTTCAAGCTCTAAATGTCTTCATAATGCATGATCAGGGATTAATATAACAAGGATTTAATCTAGGACCTATTGCAGTAAAAATATACACATATATTTTTATATGCAAACACTGAGCTGTCTATTCAAGAGAAGCAAATGCAGCAGATCTTTGTATAAAACAGAGGATGATATAATTGATAATCTACATGACAGAAGCACTTAAGGACCCCATATTTGAATGACATCCCAGATGTAGTGATCAATGGTTCCCCAGGCTTTGGTACATTTGACACAGGGTAACAAAGTTGCCTGCAGGTACAGTGATGCTCTTGCTGTGGCTCAGATTGGCAGGGAAATCAAATTAGAATTCAATAGTCCTACAATGAAGCTAATGAATGCTATAGAATTCTGGTACAGTTCATGTATTATCATTCTAGCCTCAATGTCTTTACTACACAGCCTAAAATGATTTGAGAAATCCTTATACATATCCCAACGGGGTGTAGGACAAGCAGATGACATCTAAATGTCTTAGTTGCTCACAAAAAAATCCAAAAAACAAACCCATGAAAAACTTTTTGACACTTACGAAGCACAAATTAGTGAAAGAATCAGGAGAAAAAGGTGTGATTTAGGTAGAACTCAATATCCTTTCTGAGTAGTATATAAGGGAAAAGTCATGGAACAGAAGTTCCCTCTTCACTGTTAGTGCAAAAAGCCTAATATTAATTCATTTTTCTCAGAGGAATTTTTCCTTATTACTACATGAAAGTAAAAAAAAAGTATTCCCCTGTTCTGAAAGCTGAAATAATTTGTGAGTACTGCGCTGTAATGCCACAGGGATTATGTGTCCAGTAGAAAGATATTGGCTAGTTCTATAAAAAATGCTTTACATTACATACTAGATGATAAATTGTGATAGCAGGGATATTTTTTCTTCTGTGGAAAAAAAAGAAATTAAAAACTTCTCAGTAGAGCAGACAAACCTCAACTACTTGCTTCCCAAATGAAAATTTCTTCTACTTCATAAAAAAAATAAAATTGATCTAGGTAATTTACTGGACTCATAAAAAGATGCACTATATCTTCACAGAAGAGATGGAATGACAAGATAGTGACTTCCACGACAAGTGGCAGAAGAGGTTTCCAGAACTAAAAGTGAGAGATCGCTCTTCTGGTGTCATCAATCAGTTACAAAAATGTTTCTAAAAAGATGAAGTATATCTGTAGCAGCATTGTCTAATCCAAGACAAGGTAATGGAGAACAAGAGAGTTAGTGCAAAGACTGAAGAAAAAAACCCTCCAAACTCTTCCTCGATTCAATAATTTTATTCAGTTTCTGATCCTTGTATCAGTGGCAGTGAGACAACATTCTTATTAAAAAAAAGGGCAAACCTTTGCTTGACAGAGCCCAAAGCTTTGAAAGCCAAGAGGTAATTATAAAGAAAACAGAAAGAAAAAATCCTGGCTCTTTAAAGCTTTTGGATGACCTTTACTTACACAGTTACAGAAGTTAGCCCAAAGCATGTTTTCTCTCTTAATGAATCCTTTTTACAACAAAATAAAGCTTACAAAAGGGTATGCTCATAGTGAGTTCAATATTAAGTGAGTACAGAGTCTGGCCTATATCTTTATTTCTGTTTAAGAAATGCATGCAACAAAATTGTAAGAAAAAATCAGAGAAGAAAGTGCTGCAAGAAGTTTATATTGCCCTGCAGTCAATTTGCTGGTTAAATTTGACAATGATAAAAAAACCCTGAACAAAACAAAATAAGAAACTCAAATCTCCAACTTTTTTCAAAACACTTTCCACCCACTGGAGATTAAATACAGTGGTTTAATCATTAAGTTATAACAACATATAGATGTCAGATTCCATTTCAAGGTAAGGTCATCTTGTACATCAACAAATCCTCTGATAAGCCTTAAACTGAAGGCTCTGAAATTGATGTATTTGCCTCCACTGGTTCACTGCAGTCATGTAAAACACTTGGATAAAGGTTTAGCAGTCACACTGCTATGCCCTTATATATTTCCAGCAATACTATAAAGGCATAAAATAAACCAGCATATAAACATATAAGCATAAAACAGCAATGCTGTAAAGGCATCTGTAGCATAACCACTTGGAGCTCTTTCTGTACATTCCTGTCTTACATAAGCAATAGCTGTGCCTGTACCAGCAAAGTCAATGTAACCACAAATTGAAAAGCTGCTCTGCCCAAGCACAGATTGGCAACAATGAAAACTGGTGCATATACTGATTTCTCTATTAAAATATTGCTCAGACATTAAAAAGGAACAACACCCCTCTAGGCTTCAAAATTCAGCAGATGTGGGCTGAATTCTTCTTAAATAGATATGAGTATATTTCAAAGTCTTTTGTGATTACGACAATTTTGACAAGATAATGATCTCCTCTGAACAGGACTTTTTAGGGTTTAGAGAAATAACATATGATTTATTAAATAATCTGTCAAATCATCTATGAACCCTGCTTTCAAAAGAAACCATATGATCTCATTAAAATAATTACAGAAAAATCTATGCCTGATGTTATAAATAACAAGTACCAGGTATACAAAGGAGAGAACTGGAACTTAAAGTACAGGAACTTGCAAGGTTCAAAAGGTGACAGCATAGCTTTGTTCTCTTAAAATAGTCAATAGAAGTTTCTGTGTTAAGAATCCTGCACACTAGGTCAACTTCTGAATCCTAGGCTTCAAACTGGAGAGAAATAAACATCTGTCACTATGCTAAAATGAAACAGTTCTAGATATTATATTGCAGCTTATTTCTCTTTGCTTCCCTCACACTTTTTTACTCGTATGCTTTTGGAGAAAAGCAAAAGCCAATTATACACATCATAGCAATTATTCAGAAAGAGAAGCAGAGGTACAAGCTAAAACCAATAGGAAGTATGTTTGGAATTTTAAACATCATATTAACTTCAATTTTATATATTCATGCTTCTTTCAGGATAAGACAGGGCTGGGCAAAGCAGGGAAGAAGAGTATGATGTTTACTTTCCTGTGATGTAAGTACAGTAGACAGGAGAAAGGCGACAAGATCTCTGAAATCTCCGTGAGGGAGTTGCTTCCTTTTAACTCCTCCTGCCATGGATTATGGTCTTACTCTAGTAGTCAGCACTGCACTTACAAAACTGAAGAATCTCCTGCCTTTTACACTGGGGCAGTTACCCTCTTAATTCAAAGCTCCTGCTTTTGGATAGTAAAGGATGACGCACTCAAACAATGCAAGGCTGTTGACAATGCAGGCAAAGCTTCTTATTAAGGCACTTCAAGATAAAAGCTGATATTATCATCTGAGAGAATGCTACAGATACCAAAAGATTTTCTTCTTAAGGTACCTGAAAGACATAAGCTGCTATCATTTCCACTGTGTTGGAGCAGGACAGAATTGAACTTCCTATGTGTCAATAAACTCCTGCCTAAACCAGAATAAGCCCCTGCATGATTCCCACTGTAGCTCTCTACATTACAGCCACTCCAAAACAAGTGGTCCCTATAGCTCCAGGAGAATGAGAACTCAACAGCCCATGCACAAACCTATTCCAAGTACAAAAGAGCCTTCTATTCACTGTGAAATAAACCACAGTGCGTCTGAACAGGTATTTAATGCTACAAGGTTAGTTCTTTTGGAAGGCATTCAGAAAATGGTTTCAATATCCTATAGAGCTGAATTACTAAACAAATATAAAAATAGCATGAATTATTTAAACAGCTGAATGGTTAACTAAAAAAGGAGAATTCCTGCAATCATTTTTGTAAGAGGTTTTAAGTGCAGAAAGCTATCTTCTCCAGAAAAGTGAAATTTAAAGACATGATATTCAACCTAGCATACTTAATTTTAAAAATTATTTAAAAATATTTTTTTCCTTAATGAGGCAAAAAACCAGCCCAAAATTATCAGATTATATGAAGGAAAACATGTAGACTTTGAAAAAGGTTAGATGCCAACTCACCAGTCTCTTTATAATTTTCAACAAAAGCTTGAGTTCTTGTGGATCTTCTTTTGCCTTCAGTACTTCAGCAAAGCTGTGCATGTTTTCTGGAGACATACTCTCCTGATTGTTCCCTCCATACAGCTGAACCAGCAATAATAAGCACTGTGAGGTACTCAAAAATATTTCAGTATCTTCACTGGGAAGCTAAAAATGAATGAAAAATAAAAAAAAAATATTATAAACAAATAAATAAACAAATAATATTTCAGAAAAGTTGCATTTACTGGGGATTTGGACGAGTGCTAGCATTTGCATTGTGACAGGAAACAATCATTTCTAATTGATTGACTCAAAATTCCACTAAAATAAGCTTAACAAAGTGATGAAAATATAATTAAAATACATCTACTCTAAAGCAGCAGTATAAGAATATTTGCACTCTGATTCTGTCAAGTGGTCTATCTGAAGTGACATCATAACATCACCAGAAATGCTGTTCTCAACTCTTATTTTATTCTACTTTAAACAGAAGCAGTGAGAGAAGAAAGTATCTTTATAGCCATGATGTCTAATCTTCTACACCATGCACACCATAACATTTCATCTCATTATTACTAAATCAAGCCTCTTGAGGTAGAGCACAGGCTATCTAGTTATTTAATGGATTTTAAGTAGCCACATTAGGAGGTACATTTTGGAGATGTTAAATATTTTCTTGAATTATCTCTTTTCTGCAGTCCTTTGAAAATCAGACACTGTAGCAGGTCCTAGAAAAGGATGTAAAATTCTATCCTGAAAAACAAAATTACAGAAAAGATTAAGGGACATGACTAGAGATCAGCTTTAAATGAGCTTCTGATAATATGACACCACGATCAAAACCATTTCTGTATTTCCTGAAACTAAAATCTAGAAATAACAAATAGAGATATTGTATTAGGCCTGTATTTGGCACTGACAATGATATTTTTGGAATGACAACAGGAATGCAATGCCTAGTGTCAGCACAGGGAGTTCACAAATGCTAGTGAAAAAAAAATCATAGAGGTTTCTTGGGAACAGGCAAGAGGACAACAGATTGGAAAATGTAATGCCAAGAACTGAAGGAATTCAGTGTCTACAGCACATCAGGGCAGGGTTAAAACACACTTGATCATATGCTCTCAATCATATGTGGGAAAAAGCAGGCTGAGGATAGGTTGTCTTTTACCTGAAAAAGGACTGAAAAGAGATGACAGCTTAAAACTTTAGACAAAACAATACAGATTAGAAGAAAGATAATACTTTGATTTCCTTTTTTTTCTTTCTCTTTAATAAGAATGATTAACAGCTGAAACAACTTTCTTAGAACTGAGACAGATTCTCCATCAAAGGCAACTCAAATCTCACAAAAATATTTTTTTTCTAAAAAATAACAAAGTCATTTACTTTAATGAGGAATTAATTTAGGAAAGACCTGTCTATATATAACTCTCGACTAAATCATTGCAATAGTTTTTCCTCACCTTATAATCTATGACCTGAACAAAATGTCAGTGATAGTCTCAACCAATTAGGTATAGGAGTGTAAAAACACCTCATCATGCCCATTAATTTTTCTAATATCAAAAGTATTATTTACACCAAAGAAGCCAGATTAAAGTATAGCAAACAGATTATCCTTACAGACAATAAAAGGAAAAAATTATATAATTTGTCCAAATATGCCAAATCATTTCAATAATGATTACTTATTTAATCTGCAGTATGAAATTCCTAAGCTTTTTCATTTTGAGAAAAACCCATACAGTTACTTCAAAGCAATCTGAACACATCATCAAACATAACACCTCTCAAATATTCATGCAGCAATTCCCAAGGGATCCACATGCAAATACAATCCTGTTTTCTAGTTAGCTTCATAGAGTTGCTGTTTAAAACAGACTGAACTGAGATGTAATCTCTGAATATATAGCCTCAAGACATATCACATTCTATTTGACCTAATACTATGCAAGTGACAGGACTGCCACAGATATTTCTTCCTCAGTTTTGCTATATGTATTTTCTTCATTCCAATGTAAATGCCACTTGTTTGATTATTTCTTTTCTGTCATCCAGACTTCTCTAATAACATCTTCAATGCAATTAGAAAGGCCAAAAAGCTGGAAAAGCTACAAATAGTAACATGCCTTATAGTTCCATTTATATCTTAAATCCTTAAGAACTTGGAAAAAAAAAATTGCTGATTTCACTTGGGGCTTTGAGACAACTTTTATTTCCTTCATTGAAATAAAATGCAATTAGATAAAGAAGGACAGCTACTTTAATGTATGTCTCTCACACCTTCTAATAGCAGCATTCCAAGCTAGTTACTAGATCAGTGTAGGCAGCTACATCAACCAACCCCTGAAGAAAATCACAAGGATTACATTCAATTTTTAAATGTTTGTTGGCAAAATAAAGGTAAAAAATGAAAAATCAATGAAAATTTTGGCCAGATATATCCTTGCCTGGGTATTGCAGTGGAGGCTAATTCTCTGGGCTCCACAGGCACAAAAATCCCATGTTCAGTCAGTATCACAACAGCTATACTTGAAAGTCAGACTGGCCCCAAGGTTTTTTCCAAGATATTCACGAAATATAGGAGGAGTGGAAAGGTGTCAATCTCCATAGAGAACTGTTCCTACAACAAACATCTGTGAAGAAATCCATGAAGCACCACAACCTCAGTTCTTCCCAACACCATGATTGTCAAGGAAGCAAATAAGCAAGTCCAGCTGGTTAGCATTATTCCCAAGGGAGGCTGATTGCAGCAGGAACATCCAGTTAGTGAGGCAGTGGTACACTTAGCCCTAGATGAGGAGGATCTGTGCTTGGGCCAATGGCCTTGCTTGGACCTTGATTCTCTCCTTCTGGCATGCTCAACATTTTATCATTGTTGCTGTTCTTTGTTCCCCAACAAGAGAAAGGAAAACCCTTTCAATCCAGTGAAAGGGAACTTTGCATCCAGTCTGTCTTGGCATCATATAGTCTTGCTCCTCACAGACTTTCAATGACCATGTTCCAAGTATCACTCTGTAGTTCTCAACATCTGCCAGTTATGACAGCACATTACTCAATCACCAATGCCAATGAAGTCTTTCATCCCCTGTTGTACCTCAGGCTCTTCTGCTCCTCTGCTTCCCCAGAGTCCCTTTGAGCTTCCGTGTTTACTAGACTTTGGGGAGCAAGTTGCTGCTGCCCTGGGAAAATTCAGGGCAAAACAGTAGCAGGACACGTCTTGTATGAAGAGAAAAACAAATTTGGAATAGGAAAGGCTATATTTACTCTGGAGGGAATGAGAATCATTGGCCTACAGTCTAAGTCATCAATAATTAAGGTGGAAGAGGAATTCTAAGCAATGTCCCTATTTAAGTAGGTCCACATCAGCATTTTTCTCTGTAACTCTCACCACTTTGCCGTTTCACTTCTGACAAGTAGTGATTTAGATGTCAAAAGTTGTAAGCTGGTAACCAGAAATTTAGCACTGGCTGCCAGTCAGTGTTAGTACTGGTTATAAAGAGTGGGGGATCTGAAGAACATTAGCTGTATAAAAAAGCATCAATGGCTGAAAATAGGATAAATATCTGTAAATATAGAAAACCAAGAATGAAAATTCAGCTTTCAAGTAAATAGTATCTCATGTTTAACAAGAACAGGAAAAACATAATCATGTTGTTCAACAATGAATATAGATGGATGGTGCATCTCTTAATCAGATGGAACAGCATTCTATTTTTCTAATCAGAACAATCCAATTTGGTATGAAGTACATTTCCTTGAAATGCATTTATAGTTTTTGTTCTTTCAGAAGAGTAGAAACCCATGAAGAAACTAATTCTAACACTTAAAAAGAGTATCTGCCCCTTAATATCTCATAATTACATGAAGTTTCCTTTTCCTTTACCAGTCTTAGAGAGGATTATGGATTCAGCCCTTCAGCAAGATAGAAAAGTTAGCAGTACTTTTCCTTGCAGCTGCTAATATTCTAGGCTAATGTATAGCTTCAAGACAATTCAGCACCCTAAAATAAATTACTGAAAAGCTAAGGTCATAAATTCTGCCATTCTCTAACCAAAAACTGTATATCTATTTCTCACGTATTTAAAAATAATACCCCATGACAAGACTTCCATGCAATGAAAGCAGTGTATAACTCTTTGCTTAATTTTTATGGCCATGTTATACTTGTTCTGTAAACAAGCTTATAACACGAAGTTCTATTTTCTTTTGCTTTCTAGATGGAACCTACTCTGTGCATTTTAGAGTTAATGTGGTGAAAAGCAGGAAGATTTTTGTTGTTGCACATCAATATTTCTGCGCTCTGTTCTCAAAAATTCCATCATTTTAAAATGAGTTGCAGTGTGTTCATGAATTGCAAACCACTGCAATAAACGTGTGATCATTTGAGCTGAAGTGGCAGTTTTCACACCGTTGGAATTGTTACAGCATCTAATTTTAGAGCTAAAATGAAACTGCCTGGATTACCCGGAGGGGACACTATTTCGGTGCATTAATGAGGTTATACACATAGAGAGTTTATTACAGTAAGAGATAGATATTCATTAGATCACTAATGTGATTACAGAACGTGCTGTAAAGAAAGCACCATGGGGATCTATAGGGAAGACGATTTTGCAAACATTGTACAAAATATAAAAGCAAAACGTCACCATTAATCTGCTAGTTTTACTATGCTATTCTTACTAGTAAATATGCACAGTTTTAATTAAAAAATAAAATACTGCATTTTATTTAGGGCCATTCTCCCATCTAAGAGAAAAATACATATATATTCCCTTCATTTTAATCTAGACTAATTGTTGAGAAAGTAAATCCCCATTCTGAAATTCTGTGCATGTAACAATATTTTCTTTTTTCCTCTGGTGTGTTTTTTTGGAGATTTTTGGGTTTTAGGCTATTTCTATATGAGAGATAGGATATAAATATATGTCTTTCCACTCTGACCACAGAACAAGTCTGCATTCCTAGAGAAAGAAATGTGAAATAAAATTCTACAGTTATCATTTTCTGCAGACATTTTCAATATTCATTAGCAAATAACTTCACTCTGAAAACACAATCTGGGCACAGCCTTAGAGTCAGTACAATATAGAGACAAAAAAATGCCTAGAAAAGGCTATCTCATTGATCTGTGTGCACTGAGGCTTCATATTTGTCCTCTTCACGTTCGGACATGACTAACTGGACTTTCAACAGTTCCAACATATGGAGCACAGCAACCAAGTGCAAATTTTTGCAGTGATACTATAATGATGAATCCTCCCACCAGAAGTCAAGAAAAGTTCTCTCTCGGCAGTCTAATAGTCTCCAGAGACAACTGGAAGGTATACCAAGGAACTGAATCTAGGACCTACAGAAAACAAAATTCCTTTTTATAGGTACTGGCTTGGTTTCTGAAACTTCGTGAAAATCCACACTGAAGTGATTTCAAAAGTAATTTTTTTTTTCAGTGTAATATTACATCAAAAATAAGATGTTTCGTATGTTGTACAATTGCTGTAGGTTTCATAATAATATTCAAATTATGTTTATGTTAAGCAAAGAAACATTACCCAACACAGGTAAATGTAATTAACTTTTTAACACAAAATTGCCAAGGAGAAGAATAAATGCTCAACTTTTTTCATCTTATCGATCAATTATGGTCATAATGATCTTGGGATTAAATACTGAATTCTCCATATTTGCAGTATTTCCTGCATGACAGAGTTTGTAATTACTTCTCCTTTTGCACTGTTAATTCCCTGAAGTTTCATTTAAATGCAATCTAGGTTTCTGAAACTTGCTTTGCAATGCCTTCAGTGACAGGCTAAAGCACAACTACAGAAGGGAAAAATTGATTCAAAGTTTTTGACATTTTGAAGTTTAACTCTCATTGATTTTTTGAGGGATTATGGAGAGAAAAGCATGTAGAACTTGAGCAAAATAAAAAGACAAGTAAATGAGACATGGAATAATAATCTACTTGAAGGATATATGTTTCAGTGAGGGAAAACAATTACTCAGTGTGACTAGGAAACTGGAAATCTAGAAACTAGGAAACCGTGTGACTAGGAAACTGCTGAAAGCCTAGGCATATTTTAGCCAGGCCTTTTTCAGGTCGTGAAACTTTCTTAGCTCCAGCCAGGATTTTTGCTGGGCTAGAGACTTTCTCTACTGTAAACACAAGAGAAAGAATCATAACAGAGATAAACACCTACAAGGTCCATGAGAAAGACAGGGAGGAGAGGTGTCTCCTTCTCTGACCAATGATCTGTCTGTATTTTGTTTTGCATAAACTGCCTTATTTAAGGCAATGGCTTCCTTCAATAAATTGCTCTTTCTTGCTTTCTTACACCAAGCAAGAGAGTGTCTTGTGGCAGTTTTTTCTCGCTGCTCCATAACCTTTCTCCACGGCAACAGGAAACTATGTAAATGACTATAAGAAACTATAAATATACTAAGATAGGAACAAATAGCAAAGCAGAGAAAATAATTTTAATTCAATATTTTAAAGTAATGATTAGCTCAAAATTTAACACCTTCATTATCTCCAGAAATGAAAGCTCACGAAGAATGCCTCCAAACAGCAATAAGGGGTTATGTAGCCACACAGCCCAATGAATACAGAGAACCACTACTGACAGCTTCACAGAATTTCAGTTTAGGAAGGCCTGAGGCATTTTGAAGGGAAGGGAGCACATACATCTTGAGACATGCTCTAGACTTCACAAAGAATCTATTTCTATTTGAAGAGATTAGAGCATAAATCGTTTTAAACAAGTGGTTCCTAAATGCTAAAATGATTATTCCATTGCTCAAACTCTTCCAGGCTTAACAGGAAATGTTTAATACAGCAGCAGGAAAAAAATATTTGAAAAACCCAATTCAACAAACATAGTTGAAATAACCTTCACAGATACAAAGAAGAGAAAATCCCTCACTCACAAGATTTTTACAAAACTGAAAACAAAACAAAACATGTATGTATATATGTATGTAAGCATGTACGTATGTATGTATGTATGTATGTATGCATGTATGTATGTATGTATGTATCTATCTATCTATCTATCGAAGAGGCACTGGTAATCTTTATCTTTTACCTGTATGCTAAAATCAGAAGATTTAGAGTAAGTATTTTAAACAAGCTGGAATCTTCAGAAGAACAGAACAAAGCAAAACCTACTGGTAATTTACAGCCATGCTTCTGAAATACAAGGACAAGTCACAATCTAATCAGTACATGCTAACTATACAATTATCCTATCCTTTAATTAAAAACTTATAAACTGACTTCCAGGTGGTATAGGCTGAGTTAAAGCTTGGCCTCTAATTTTCTGTTCTTTAAAAAGTTAATGTAGTTTAAATTTATTACTAGTTTCATTTTAAAGGAACATTTGCATCTTTTCATGTCATAGTATTTATCATATATAGTGATTTTTAAGAATCAACAAAAATAAATTAAAAGAGTTTATAAAGATGAAATATTAAATAGTGGAAATTCACTTTGTTTTAGGACATTCAGTGAACATTTCCAAAAAGCCTTTGTCAATAGCTGGTTTAAACAAATCCATCAGAGGAGGACTTAGGACCAAAATAATGCCAAAAATTAATAAAAAAGGAACCACACACTTGCCTAAAATATCTGACAGACTGTGCTAAAGATAGTAGAAGGATGACAGTACTGGCATCACAAAAAACCTGAAATCCTCTATTTAAATGAAAAAAGGATCTGTAAGAGAACACAGTGAAACTGAAACACCCCTAAGTGAAATAACCTAGAAAGGATACTCTGATACACTGAAATTCTCACATACCATTTGAACAGCTTTATGTTGACTAAAAGGCTGATGTAGCCTCTAAAAGCACTGTCCAGCCCAAGAAGCCTTCCTCTACTACAAACCATTATACACACAGTAAACATAGATCTCTGTATGATAGAGTTTGAGCTGATGGGATGCATTAGGGCCACAATGCAGCAGTCTGTGGAGATTTCAATGCAGTGCTGTGACATCTAGTAAACCCTGGAAAGGACTGCCTTTAAACAGACACATTTCAGGGATGATTACACATCACCAGGGACCACTCCCACCCATAAATCCCTCAGGATCATGCTGAAATAAAACAAATCCCTTGAGAAAACTTAGAAGGCTCAAACCCCGGAAATAATATTAAAACATATCACTCACTATGAACTAATTTTGCATTTACTGACTTTTCTAAAGGAAGCAGTACTATTAGTTTCAAATTTTGAATGCCATCCTTTTCCTATGCAGTGGTAACTAGTTCATTCTGAAGGATAAATGTTGGCTCTACATATCCAAACTGAAAACCTGCAGTCTGTCCCTCATCCCACTTCTGTGCTCTGGACAGACTTATGATGACATCACTGGCAACTTGCAAGTCACTGTGATCCATAACTTCTTATAAAGAATTAGAGAATAAGGTTGGAACTTATAAACAATTAAAAACTAGTAAACAGAGCTCTATTATGTTGATTTCAGTTGCATAATTCCCACTTCAGCAGCATTCCATAAGGTTACAAACAAGCAAACTCTCACCAATTGAATAAGCCGGCTTATCAGGTCAATCAGGGGTTTATTGATAAGCAGAAGGTCTTCAGCAGCCTGCGTGTCCCCTCCCGCGCCAGATTTTTGTGCCTTAACAAGAGAGAAAAGAAATCAAAAGCAACCTTGGTGGTTATTCTGATATGAGCAACAAATTAGGTCCATTAAGTGGTCAAAGTGTGAATGGAAGTTTGAAGGACACTTATGCACTCTTTTCATGTTAAGTGTTCCTGGGCTCCCAATGAGTAGTTATGCTCCCTCTGTGGCAATAAGCACAAAGCAAAGAGAGCCATGCTGTTGTGCCATTCTGTACTGGCTGAATATACTGACCTGACAGCTCTTCAGCAAAATGCAATAAAATGTACATGCAAAAGATGCCTCAAACCAAGATAATCAAGGTGACTGAAAATTTAGGATTTTCAGCAATACGGTCAAATTTTGCCTGTCTGCCTTACTCTGTATCCTGAAATATTCACAATATATTATAATTTAAATTATTTCCAAAATAGGAATAATAAAGTTTTCAAGTAATAAGATCAGTTACTACTTGTAATTCTGATCACTGTCATCCCCCCTATCATCAAGACATACTACAATCTCAGGCAGTGCTATTTATGACCAATCCTTGCCCCAGTGCACCTGAAAGGTTGGCTTGCAGGATTTTTCATTTAATATCATTACCTTGCAGCAGCTTTGGACCATGACCCTATACAGTCACTCTGCTAGAGGAAAAAAAGTAAACATTCTGTCTAAAGAACACATTTAAAAGTAATTTGTATTGTGTTTCATTTATAGCTCAATCCTAAAAATCAGTGTCCAAGTGTAATACATGTACGTTTTCTTTTGGTTAAGTGAACAGAGGAGCAAGTTCCCTGGGACAGGTGGCACTACTGCTCAAACTCCACTGTTGATACTTATGAGCTGAAAGGATGATGCTTTCTTCTGGTAAGAATTTCTAAATAAAAGAGAACTGAAGAGTTGTTTCTCCAGGCAATAAATCACATTGGTATGTCTGTCTCTGAGACTTGCCACAATGACCTGGAATGCTGAAGTTCAAGAAGGACAAAAAGTGCAGAGAAGACAAAAATTGGAATGTTTATATTAATGAAGAAATGGAAATAAGTCACCTTCACTTCAGCAAAATTTAAAACAGCTTTTTCTTGTTAGTACATGGATGAGAAGACAGACACCTTCCATCAGAAATCTTTGATTTCTGATTTTTACTTTCTTAAACTTTTATATATTAATGTATTTGAAAAGAGAATGAATAATAGCACTAAAGAAATTATACACACTATACCATTGTTAAACCTACATTAATTTGCAGAATCATATAATCACAGAATGTTAGGGATTGGAAAGGACCTTAAAGATCATCTAGTCACACTCACACCTTTCCCCAGGTTTGCTCATGGTCTTATCCAACCTAGCTTTGAACACTGCCAGAGCTGGGGCATCCACAGCCTCTCTGGTAAACCTGTGTCAGAGTCACAAAATAGAGTCCATATATAAAATTGAAATTTCAAATTCTTTTCAGGTAATGTGGGTCAACTCTGGGACATATAACAAAACTTCTCCAATTAATCTAAAAGTGCTTGGACCACGAAGAGTGAATTTCTCTCCTGAACCTGGGTACTGCTGTCAGCACCATCTGTCATGGAGTACTTAAGTGCAATGGAAAAGTGGGACTGTATTGCCTATGCAGCTGGATAAGGTTATCACTTTACACATGGACTATCTAAATAAGAAGTATTCAAGTGAAGGTACTACCATCTGTAAAAGACAAATTAAGCCTCAGAAATGGAAAATACAAGAAGATTTGATTCTGTTTTACAAGTTCTGATTTAAATGGTATCTTATTCAAAACATCTCAATAAAATCAGATCAAGAATATTTGTGGTGCATTTAGTGACACATGAATAGTGGAACACTAATAACTAATGGCCACCATTCAATAGGTTATGTGTACTGATGTAGAACTCTCAGGGATCTTGTGATGAGTATTATCAAGACAAACAAGCCAAGCCAAGCCAAGTAACACCACTGTAAAATTAATATTATATGGGCACAGAATAGACCTATGCTTCAAAACTTAGTTTTCCAGCTGCTCCTTGTTACTCATTAGCTTTAAAAGGAAAGTAGATTACTTTGACAAGAGATAAACAAAACCAGAGCTGGGGTTTCAGTGTATCAAGCAAGTGTTGTATTCAAGTAAAGCCAGAACAGAATCTGGCTCTGAACGAACAGATTCATTTAGATTAATTTAGGTTTAATTTAAAATCTAAATAAAACCTGTCAATTCAATATTACCAATCCATGTGCAAGATCCACTTTCCTCATGTGTTCTCCAGAATAATTTGCCCACCTGCTGTATGGAGCATAAGTACAGAATTCCATTCTCTATGATTACACAGTGATGCCAAAAATATGACTACAAGCAATTAGCCTACAAAATTTGATCTATTAAGTGATTCTTAGATGAAAATACCATTACAGAACCTGCTAATAGAGGACTTAAAAAAGACAAGTTATTATACTATCACACATCTAAACTAAACCAAAAACCTCACAGTGAAATGTGGTTGATAACAAAGCTGCTTGAGTAAATCAATGTAGAAAAAAGAAAAAAGCTCAATTTTCAACACCAACTTCTTACATTAAGCCTACTTAAAAAACCACCCCCCAAAACCCCCAAAAAACGAAAAAAACAATAACCCCACCACAAAACCCTACAAACCAAAAACACAGAACCAAAACAAACAAAAAACCAACCCACAGAGGAGGGCTTTTGGGGACTACAGAAGCCATGTCCTGAAAGATATTACAACCTATCAGCAATCTTCTGAATCTTTGTCTTTTAGATGTATTTCACCTAACAAATATCTGTTTTTCAGTGAATAATCCCAAGAACATTAAAAAACCTAACATGATGAGTATGTGCTGTTTGCAGTGTAAATACAGAAGTCACTTCCACTTGACTGACTTAAAACTTTGGCAGATCATCTAAAAAGAAAAGCAATATTTGCTAGATTTACATTTTGTCTAAAAAATGATGAATGCTTTTCCTTCACATGTTACTAAGAGGGTTATGTGAAATTTCTTTGAATTGTATTTTGTGATCCATTTTTAAGGAGGAGGATGTCTTTGTTGGAGCAGGAAGTCCTATCAATGCCATAACACTTGCAGTGGTTTAAACAGAAACTTGGAAGACAAATTGCATTTTCACCATATTAAGAGTTCCATAAAATCAGAATAGTGGGAGTCTTGTTATTAAGGACAATAGGAAATTATTTAAAGAATTGTTTAAAACAGTAAAGACCCCACGAATAAATCCCATACCTGCAAAGTCTGGCGCACAATGTTTGCTGTATACGTCAGCATGCATTGCAAAATGTCAAGTAAGGACAGAAGCAGCACATTTGCTGTCTTGGTGCTCCTTTTATCATCTGCCTCCAAGTACAGGGCCACAGCTTCTGTTAGGAGATTACAGACGTGGTGAGCCAGTCCTATACAGAAAGTGAGACAAAAAAACAAGAGAAAAAATAAATAGGCTATCAGAAAAAGAACAGTGTGGAAGGTGACCTAGATAAAATAGATATGATAAAAACAAATTTTACATACTTTATGAATATTTATTACATCTCATCTTTTTCTCCATTACTATAATTACCTCCTCTCCTGTTCTGTTTGGACCAGCTCATAAAGAGAGTTAAACTGATAAAATCAAATTTGCTAACTGCAAGGACTCATTAAATTAAAACCTACTTCAAATCCTAAACTTTTCTGTAGCATGCTCACAAGTCTCTCTCACAACACTTGTTGTTACAAGAATTTAGCAATTTCTACAGGCTGTTACATAGTGACAGTTCAAGGTGGAATGTGATGCTTCTTAACTGAGCCTAAAGTTTCTTAACTGGTCTGCCAATAAGAACCTTGCCCACATGCTTTAATTATAGAATCAGTGTTATGCTTAACAGAAAATAAATTCAGAAGAGCATTATAAATGAAAATATTAAAATATTAAATATTAAAAATATTAAATCATTACTAATATTTGTTTTACTGATGGAAGCAAAAACTTCCCTGAAAATACCTTCTTGTTTTGAAGGGATCTTTTTAAGCTCCTTTAGAATTCAGTAACATTAGCCCCTGTAGCTTGCCTAACTGGAAATCAATCGACATAGCAGAAAAATATAACTCAAATCAAGTCAATACAGATTCAATTCAGAATCTTTCTTACTTTCAAATACAAAGTGACTGAGTTCATTATACTTGTTTTTCATCTATTTCTTTCATATTTTCATAAGGGATGAAACATACTTTAACAAAATCATAATATCTTTGCAAACCGCCTTTTAAACTTGCAATTTGCTATGCAGTCACTTGGCTGCACATATGTAGTAACACTGGAGTGTATCGTATATTAACTTCTAGTCCTCACAATTGTCAAAAAATGACAAATATTTCACTAATTTCAATGAAGTAAAGTGTTCTCTTATAAGTTCTCTTTTTAGAAGTCGTATATATTTCTACAAGCACCAACACATGATTAATATGAAACACTACAGAACACATTATGTGCTTTCACCACTCAGCTTTTGAGAGCAGTCAAAACTTAGGGGATTTGAACTATTTTAGCTTTGAAAGATAATCCATCAGTTAACTAAACTTCCCACAAAATTTTCTTCCCCTATAGTTAATACTTTCCTCAGGAAATTAAATACATTTCATTTAGAATACAGTTACAGTCCTGGATCATTAAGACAATTACTCTGCTTCTATCTCACATCTTCTGTGGTTTTATGATTACTAGCATTATTCTTTCACAACAGTTTATTGATGGATGACAACTCAGGGCAAGTTTTGAATTCCCTGGAGTTTTGTCTAAATAAAACAAGCTCTCAAAATGAAAGAATTCTAATCTCACACATTTAATTTCCTTCTTTTTTAGAGTGAAATTTCTGCTGCAGTTCTGAGCACCTCATAGAAAAGTCAGCACGCATCTGACAGTGACACATGTAAGTGATGTCAACAATACCCATCAAGGAGAAAGAAGACAGACATAATTGCATGTCTACCCAACACAAAACTTGTGATTAGTGTATGACTATTTTCAACAGATTAAATCAGAACATACCCAAGGAAACAGTCCACTAAGACTTGATCCCTACCGAAGTGATGTCTGAAAAATTGCCTGCAGGGATATGACCAAGTACACATCATTTCTCCCTGTATATGGCCACAAAACCCACAGACACATCAAAATGAAGGAGTCATCCCATTCTTTCCATATGGCTTACAAATAACCCTTGGGACACCCATAGGACAGTGACTTGGAGATGAATGCTGAGAAGGCTACTTTCAGAAGCAGGCATTGCATTACATGGGTCATCATCAAGAATTTTTTAGCCGGTAGTCACTTACAGCACTAGGGCATGAACAACAGAGAATGACTAGTAGTGTGCAAACCACCAGGACCCATGACTGTGATCTGCAATTCTTTTGTTTTCAGCTTTTAACAGAAACACTTGCTTATTCCCTTGGCTGTACCAGTCTGAGTCTCAGAACTGACTCATTTCTGTTGTTTGGTGAATAAGGAGGTGAACCAAGCACTCATCCTTCTCCCCATCCATTGAGACATTATTAATATAATCACCTAGATTTTATTTTCTTGATGTGCTTACATCCTAAGGGTATGTGTAGTAGTGTTGGGTAGCATCCCTGCCTCTGAACACCTGAGATATTATTGTTTACCTAGTTTACTAAAACATCAGAACTAATGAATTTCATTTAGGTAGGTGCATGCTCTTAAGGAGATATATGCACAAAGATATGCAGCCAAATTTAAAAATTTTGTGGGGAAAAAAATTTCTTGGACTTAAAATACTTTTGGAATATTCAAACTTTATTATAAAGATATTTGGAATAAAACACTGGTGCACCTAACGGACTGCATGATTCATACAGAAATCTGATAAGCACTTGGTTCCACAGATAAAAGCAACAGACTGACCTCTTGGCCAAGTAAATAAAGTTCTAGACACACTCTTTAAAATACTTTATCATGTCACAACAAAATGAAAATTGGAGTCCACAGTTGTAGACATGTAAATATACTCCTTGCTTACACCACAAGCCAAAGTACACACACTTTGTGCTCAGAAGACAAATTTGGGAAGCTGGTGTAATTTACAGTAGTCTAATGGCCTTGACCACTGGCACTATAACCAGTTTGCTCAAAAGGCAGCTATAAAGATCAAGATTACAAGTTTCAGCATTCAAAAATGGAATTGCAAAACAGATAGTTTTGAGGGAAAAGTATGCAGTTTTATAAAAAGGAAATTGAATTCATAATTCAGTAAATCATAATACAAAAATCACATACGTATCTCTAAGTTTCAGAAGCAAACTTGAAGGTTTTCTCTCTAATTTTACAACAGATTAAAGAACAACGATTTAATTTCCTAAGTAAAGCCTAAACCAATATGTATCTTTAAATTTCAGAGTCATATATAACAGACATATGTTACTTATGCATAAATTCTCAACTCTTGATTGGAAAGTGAAATAGGCTCTGATCGAAAAGACACACTTCATGTACTCCTGAAATTTGAAAGTGATGGATCTGAATACAAAATCTGTATCACAAGGGAGATGTAAACCAAGTCCAGTTGAGGAAGGTTGTTCTACTTGGACAAGAAACCTATATTCAAGTATTCTGGTGCTTCCAAGTATGTTGGCAATAGCTCACCCTCTCAAGAGAAAGTTGTTGGAGACATGCGTGAAAGTAGTGCACCATAATTTCTTTCAGCTAGGTATTTCCTAGTAAGAGAATTAAACAAAACATTATAATTTAACTTATTACAGAGATTTTCAGTTACTCTATTAATTTACATAATTCTGCAAACAAAATATATCACACATTACTGTTGATAGCTTTAGTTGTAGTCTGAATTTAGTACAAGATTTCATAGGGCATTAGTCATGTCTTGCATTTAGCTGTGAAAGAAGGACATACAAACTATCGAGCCTCACTGCAGTTCTCCGCTATTCAAATTTTGCTGAAAAATAAGGCAAAACTTGCATTTTGTATTAGAATTATTGTGTTTATAAATTAACATAACTGGAATTAAACAAAGAACCTTTCCTAACTGAGGCTCAAGATTTATAATACGGATTAAAAGGATTGTATCCAAAATTTCTAGACATGGATTTACAGCACTTGACAAACCTAGTGTTCACAGCAGAGTATTTCTCCTGCCCAGAGACCCCTGCAATGAACTGAACATGCAGCTAATAGTGCTTTATGTATGCGGACTGTGATGACTATACTTGTGTTTTACACACCTTTCAAAAGATAAAAGGAGTCTTTTTGGCCCATGATACAGCTAATCTGACTGAATGTGCCATGATACCTTCTGGAATGAAAGCAGAGAGGAGATTTTTTATTCTCACCTATTAGTAAGATGAATAAAGGAAAAGAAATCTTCACTTTCAAATCATATGAAACATCAAAGGACAGCCTTGGATGCAATCTTCCAGGCAATCCTTTCATGCCTACCAGCAATTAGAGCATTCAACAAACCTGTCTGCTTCCAGCTGAAGAAAATGTTAGAGCAGGTGCACTTCCTCCGAACAATGCTACCATGCAACCAAGCAGCCAGCAGCAAAACCCTCAGTCCAGCCAGCAAAAAGCTTTCTCTTTGTTCCTCTCTACACACTGCTCTCAGGAGAGCCATTTTTCCCATTAGTATCACACCTACATAACTGACTCCCCAGGGATATTACCAAATGTACAAGCATTAGACTTTTCTTCCTTCTTTTACTTACAGAGTGGACCCGGTTAAAAAGAAACCATATTTTATAACCTTTTAAATTTTAATACTGAAACTCAAAAATATTGCTAAGAAGAAACACAGGACTGTACAGATCCTTTCATGCAGGAATGAGTGCCTGAGCACTTAAGATACCACACAATGACGTAAAGATTCTTCATAAAACCTTATTTAGCTGCATAAATCTGGGACTCAATTTGCATTCTTTGCATCACAGCATTACTACTTAAGTTTTCCTTTTTTGAAGAACTGAAAATAGGTGGTATAAAGCAAATAGTATCTTTAGGGTAATGGCATTTTTAAAAAAGGCTCATTGCTTTTAATGTTATTTTTGTTCCTTACTTGTTACTGTTTATGTTTTAGGAATTACTTGTGTAAGTACTGTAATAATATTGAGGTAATATAAGATTGAAAATTAGATCACCAACGTTTCTAAAATTTGGTGAGTTATGAATGTTACATCAAGTGGAAAAACAATGATTTGGCTGTTGAGCAGAACAATTGCATGACTACTGCCCTGAAAATTATTTCGTATTCTGATCTTAAAGAAAAATAGCCTCTAAAGAATAAAATTTCATGAATACTGGCTAATCTATTCTTAGCACTGGTAGAATGACTGGACATCTTACGACTGAAGAAAGAATCACTAGGTTTAAAGGACAAAAATCTCATTTGAATTTGTCATTCATTGTCATGTCATTGAAGTGGTCAAGGCTCTCCAGAGTTTCCCTTTTGGGGAAGAATGGCTCAGCTTTTTTTACATGCATGGGATGTAGGGCACTCACCGATGGTGCTCAAGCAGGCAGTCCTTCCCTCACACACAAGAAAAGGGATGTGGAAAGGATTATGACAACCAGGGAAGAAAAGTCAGTTACCACCTTCTCTACAGCTAGGTTTGGAAAGTAGACTGGGAAGTTCTGTATGACTGCCTGAGAGGAATAAAGACTTGACATTATCAGAAACAATATGGTTCTGCTTCAAGTCAAAGCACAACATAACTCTGCTTTTTCCTGGACTAGCCGTGTTTAGCTGTGATTGTTAGAAGGCAGTCTACAGGTGGCAACTTTCTCTTGTGAAAAAAGACTGCACAACTGGAGACTCCCCTGGGAGTCAAACTCTTCTGAACCTAAGAGTATCCCACCAACACAGAAATATGCTTTCTTCTATAATTTAATCTAAGGATCATACATGTCGTTGATTAAGACCAGCAGGTGTATAGATTAGCTAACTAAAAGATAGAAAACCAGGTGGATTCTCTCACAAGAAAAAGTATCTGAGTGTAATAAAGGATAGTAAAAATGCACAATTTAGAAATGAACAGTAAAAATGAACAATTTAGAAATAATAAAATCATGTACTGTTGAATATGCTTGACTTATTCAATATAAAAATAATAGTTCATAACAGATTAGTTCAACTAGGCTAGACTGGGTGTTCTCTGTGAAAAGACATGGTTAGAATGACATACACAGAGGAAGAGTATTTCTGAAATTATAATCACTGATACCTTGAGAGTTCCTGATTTGTTGCTGCTTTTCAAAATGAAAAAATAAAAAAAAAAAAAAAAGAAAGAAGGAAAAAGGAAAAAAGAAATCTGTCACAAATTTCAACTGAATTCAGGTTTTTGTGTCAGATTGACTGAACCATTCTATAATTCATTCAGAAAAGGTAGCCATGATGTTTGAAACTCAGTTCACACCACATATGGGTACATAGCCTCAAAGTTCTGAAGGTGGGGGGTTTGTTCTAGTCAAGACTTACCAAGATAGTCCTCATTCCTAGGCATACAATTCATTGAACATAAACATGAACTTGTTCAACAGGGATGGAATGAAAGATCAGAAAGTAACTTCCCTTGTAAAACAGTTATAAGAACACTCAAATGCTTTCTGGTTATATTATAGAACTAATAACAATTTTTATGAGTGAATACTACATAACTATGGACTGTAATAACATTCAAGGGATCTATTCACAGAGTTGATAAGACATTAAGAGTGTCTTATGTGAACAGCCAATTTTTATTTGTTTGGATACCATGCTGCTGGCACCCTGGTTTGCCTGAAGCAGATTCACACACTCAAATGACCCTTTTAGTTGGAAAACCTCAGGAGGAATAGAGGTGGAGGCAATACAGTGGCTTCCCAGGGTATACAGTTAAAATACTTCAGTCACCAACTGTGCATATATTAAACACCTAACTTGCATTATTTTCATGTGGATTTAAGCACTTCTGTTGCTACAGTTTTTACATTTGTCAACAGTGCAGTATTTGCAAGCACAACCTTGCATCATAAAATGCTAAATATTAAATAAACCAAGACTGCAGTAAGAAAGTCATATTGTCTGGATTGACTATCATTGCTATTATTAAGCAAACCCTATAGCAATTTTTCAGTTAGATGTCTCCCCACATATCAGAAATACATTAGAGCTTGTATTTCATTTTATAAAGCACGGTAATTCTACAGCATGCTATACTTAAGTCAAAACCCAGTACACCCTATTTCATTCCTACAAGGTGTCAACTAAAATAAAGTCCCTTGGTTGTGTCAGACAGAAGGTAGATGATGCTTAGAAGATTTTCTGAACAGCAGGTTTTAATGATCTGCATGCAGAACAAGAATATCTTACAGGACACTTTACTCTTTGAGAGACAACAGCCTTCGAAACCTTCTTTAAAGGCAGTCTGAGGTATTATCAGTTGCTGCTTCACAGCTACATGGAAGAACTTCTGCTTGCACATCATGAGTTAATACATGGTGTATATTTTTTAGAAAAACAAAGACTGCATGAGGTCCTCAAATTAATGGCAAAAGCTAGGCAAAGTTCTTTATCAAATTAAATCAGTTATTTTTATAAAATTAGGAATTACGTGCATTCAGCAAGATTTGAAGTCAGTAAAGATGCATTAAAGACCTTTGACTTACTACTCTAAAAGATCATGTCTTCAACAATTACCATGTGATAAAATACAGAGGAATTTATACACTGGGTTTAATTTAGAACTAGAAACTCTTCTAAAGAGATTTCTATTTTAATAATAGACTTCCTGTCATACAAGATTAAACCCTGTTTATCTCCTTCAAATATCTTCACATGCTTCTGCTTTGACATCAACTTTCCCTTCTACTAAAATCCTTGAGAGACCATATTCGAACTTAAGAGAGCTGTCTTTTTAACAAAACCCATACAGACCAGATGTGAACAGTCTCAGAATGCAGATACAGCCCTAAACTTGTCACAAACTGACAGCACTCAACAGCTTTGAATGACATTACCGGCACTAATTACTCTAGCTTGGCCTTCAAGAGGCTCTGGGCTGGGAGAGATAAGAACCAATGAACCTTGGCTTCAGAAAATTCTCTGAAGTTTTCAGTTCTAAATTGCAGAAATAAACCATGGTTGATTACTGTTTCCACATATACTCATCAAAGGATAAGGCTAAAAGCTCTATACACTTCTCTACTGAAAAGTCATGCTCTGCGAGAAAAGACATTAAATATTTATTCCTATTGGTCTATTAACATCAGTCTGTCATAAGGCAAAAACATAGAGTAGAAGTACTTTGATTTTTAAGTGTCTTTTACTATTGTTACAACTTCACCAAAGAACAAGAGCAAAGGCTAGAGTATCCCCTAAGTGGAATTTGCAGCTGGTTATTACAACAGAATTGAATCTATGCCCCTGTTTCCTGTAACATCCTGTGTTATTCATCAATTATGTTTACAACAGAAACGTAATTGCAACTGTCCAAGGTGGCCTTTGTGCATTTGCACTTAAATGATCAAAGGGTTTAAAGAGAGGTCAGGATGTTACATGATAGCAAATCTGGCTTAGCCCTTATGAACCAGATTATATTTTGTAGCCCTAAATTACATTTGCTTAAACCCACTCTGTTACATCAACTATTTTCCAAATAAGTGTTTGATAACTTCAACCCGCAGACCCCCTTTATTTGCTATCATATAAGCATACCAACAATGACACACCTGATTAAATCTCTAAAATCTAACCACTGATTATTCTGATATTCACTTCAGATTATGTTATCCTTCTTGTTAACTGGCTCAGACATATGTCTTGTATTGTTTGCATGGTATGCTTTTTCTACTCTGACCTATCCATGATTTTCAACCTTACTGCTAGGATCTCTGATCTGGAACCCATCACACTCTGATTGTGCTGTCACTGGCTAGATGCTAGCTATACCAGAAATGCCCTTCCTAATATTTGATATTAGTACAACCTAGGTCAACAGAGCCTTCACTTTCTGTCAGTATAGCTACCTGATCCCAACTATCTTGACTTCAAAAGATTACTCTGAGTTAGGTCAAATGGTACCAGAGCTCAGCTTACTTAACCAAGAGGCTCTGAAAGAACTGTAAGAGGCAGCCTGGGCTCTGAAAGAACTGCAAGCCTGTGTGTGTTTGACTTCTGTGCTCCATACCTCTTTCCCCTGTTTCAATAGGATCCACACAATGGGAACATGGGTCTAATGACACTGTGTTGTGGATAACCCACACATTTTTTATGCAGGTACCTGTTGTTGGGAGTAGTGAAGTCTGTGTCTGTATGTTAACAGACTGGCTCAGACTCCTGGCAAAACTTCCACATAAACTCTGGAATGAGATCACACAGAATGGTTTGGCCTAACAGTCTGTCTTGGTCCAAACCACCCAGTTGTAAAACAAAAACAGTGAACTATACTGCCCTCCCCAGCAACAACCTGAAATGAATCTTGCTGCTAATCCGATTCTTTAATTGAGAATCTGGACACTGGTTTGTTTGAGGGCAACCAATTTCTTCCCAAGTGAATAAGAAGTTAAGAACATAGATGAAACTACAGTGAGAGAGATGGCCATAGAAAAGGGTGATTTAGACAGCCAGGATTTAAGTGTGTGCCTTGTGAGGATGTGCAACAGAATAGCAGGAGAAACTTTCTATGCAAGCATAATTTAGTACCTGTACTTGGTTTTGGCGTGGAGAGAGTTAAATTTTTTCATATTAGCCTGCATGGGGCTCTGGTTTGGTTTTGTGCTGAATACAGTGTTGATAACACAGATATGTTTTGGTTATTGCCGAGCAGCACGTACCAGAGTCAAGGGCTTTTCTACTCCCCATTCCACCCATTAACAAACAGGTTGGAGGTGCACAGAAGTTGGGAGGGGACAAAGCCCACTAGAGGGATATTCCACACCACATGGCATCATGCTTAACGACAGAACTGAGGAGGAGATTTCAGCAGGGTGGCACTGCTCCTGGATTGTTTGGGCATTGTTTAGTTGGTGCTGAGCAGTTATTTTCATTTGTTCTTCTTTTCATTGTTTCATTTATTCTTCTTGCATTTTTCTTTCTCTCTGGTTTGCTTTTTTGGGTATTTTTCTCCCTTTTCCTTAGAATTTTTAAAATTCTTATGATATTTTTTTCAATTATTAAACTACTTTCATGTCAACCCACAAGTTTTTTCTCACTTTTTAATATCTACAATTCTCTCTCCTCACTGGGGGAGAGCTGATTGAGCGGCTGTGTGATGCTCAGTTACCAGCCATGGCTAAACCATGACAGCACCTTTTCCTTTCTCTCTACCATACCTGCTCTGCTGGACAGAGGTGTTTTTTAGGCATTAATGTACTTAGAGGATCACAGTAGGTTTACCAACTTGCTTCAACACAAGGAGCCTTCACCATCCTGCCCCAGGCTGTGCTTCATGTGTCACTTCTTATGTGCCCTGGGCAGTACCACTATGCACCTACACCTCAGCACACACCTATACTTCTTTTCAGCCTGCTTATGCCCAGACTACTCATTTTAGAAAGCAAGTTCTCAGCTTGACCAGATAATGGGGGAGGAAAGAAAAGAGGAGTTTGCAATGAAGGATGTGTTCCTTTGCTCCTCTCTACCACGTTATCCCAAGTGAAAAGACAAATATTAAAGGATGATAAAATTTAACAGTAGCTTGAAACAGCTAAGTAATATCCACTGGATTTTCTAAGACAATATACTCTGCAACGAAGTCAGCACAGGTCACTGCTTCCATCTAGGATAATAGATATCCTACAGAATAGTGGCATCATGGCACATTTAATACAGTTTATGTGAAGAAAGACCTCTGTTTCAGAGAGACAGCATATCAAACAGATGTAGGGATGTCCAACGTGTTTCATTACAGGAATGCACACTTTTCCACATGGAACCAATATGCAGTTCCTACTAGTAAATCGATGAGACATGCTCAAAATTTTCACTCTCTTCTGTTCAAACGAGCTTGTCCTTTGCCTTTGTTCATGAGCATTTCAGAAAGAGAGAACTCACTAGCCTTAATGAAGACTGTGCTTTTAGGGAGGGGGATTTTAGAAGTAGGCCAGAAAAAGTGAAGCCTGGACCTAGTGAATCCAGATCTATGTCAAGTAAATGCAGCTCTGTTGGGGTAGCTGGAGGACTGTCTGGAACTGGACTATCAACTAATTATGCAGGAACTGAAGAGAAGCTGCAGCAAGTAAACACCAGAAATGAGCAGCATATGCAGTTAAATTTTCAAGACAAGCAATTTCAGGGCATGTAGAGTTCAAATATTTTGCACAATTTGGCTGCCAGAATCCTGCACTGAACTGGATTTAGCCTGGGATCCTGGATGTCACAAGAAGTGCCCACACTGGCCAGGTCCATGGAATCAAATTAGGAAGTTACTGCCAGGAGTTGACATTTTAAACTTTCTGGATGTGTTACTTTAGCACTGCATGCTGTACAGGACTGCATGCACACCTTTCATGAACACAGGTTTTCTTTCAGAGTGCATAACAGAGCCCTCCAGTTCTTGCACTTAGCCCAGACTCAGTGTCTCTGCATGCAGACTGACCCCAAGCATAGACTTGGTCTCAGTGACTGCCTGACCCATAGCCTAGGCAAGCAAAATCCTGTAAGCAACGCTGTTCTTCCTATGCCTTCTTCCAAAACCTGTAAACCTGTCTTGATAATCTGATCCTTTGGGTATTCTATCTGCCTTTTCCTTATCTTGCTTATGACTTTTCCTCACAGTCTAGACAAAATGCTACCTGTAAATTCATCTTCTAGTGGTGCTGTTTGAACCACACTCTTAAGAACCATTCAATGTAATTTCTGAAGAAAATGCATAGTAAGTAACAGTTTGAGCTTTTTTCTCCTAGTAAGAGAAATAATAGAATAAACTCACAATTCATGTCATTCTGGGTTGAATGATGGGATCAAAATATATGATATCCATCTGTGCTTATTCAGCAAAAATACATATTGGAAAGCCTGTTCAACCACCATGGATAATTTTACTGTTTTTTTTCAATCTTGATATAATACATATAGTAGCATTAGTTCTGCTGTCATCGAGGGAAATAAGTTGCATTTCATGGCTGCATCATCGGCTAAAAACATTATGTCACAATATGGGCAGGTTAGCCAGGAAATATGGTGTTTTAAAAGTGTGAATAAATCCATTACCAACACTTTACTGGATTTTTTCCAAGACTCAGTTGAATAGGGATAAGAGGTTTTTGAGTAAGCAATCTGAAATATGGTAAGTAAGGAAAAAATGGCCCTCAGGAAAGACTAGACAAGTTGAAATTGAATGGATGCAGATGAACAAGAAGTTTATTTTCCTTATCTTATTCAAATGTGAGTGGTAGAGTGGAAAAAATCTTCCCAGTTTTTCCATTCTCTTAAAAATCAAAAGACTTTATATAAATATCCTATTTCTTCTCCCATTAATCTGAAAAATTCAAAAGGAAACACACAATGTTTTCCTCGACCAAAATGAAGGAACAGCTTCGTCTAACAACATGGAGATCTACGGAAACATTTAAACCCTATTTATAAAACAAAACCTCCTATTGTTTATCAAGTTAGGGTCTTTTTAAGAGAAAAATAAAAGTGACTTGCCTAAAGCTCATGGAAATCCATGACATGTCCTCAAACACATATTTGTTGACAGATCTGTCTTCATAAATCCATCTTACGTAAATATGATCTTGGTTCAATTAGAAAAAAGCTTAAGCTAAAATGAAATAAATTTTTTTAAGGCATGGACAGACAAGTTTGGACTACATTTATGAAATGTGTTTTCTTAAAAAACCAACATCATCAGGTAGACATCTATATTTCTGTCACGACAGTTTAAATAACCACTGTCCCTCAGCTGGAGGTTTCAACTGCACTTCAAACAGGTTCCCCCATCAGCTGACTAACAAAAACTGACCACATGCAAATACATTGCTATAAAATGTAAATGAACATATGTACAACTACACACAAAATTAGTTACCCTATCAGATCTACTAAGGCATTGATCAAACACCACATGAAAAACTTACCAGTTGAGGAGTGGTAACTTGTCTAAATAACTTATATGAGAACACAAACACTCACTTGAATATATAGCACCTTAAGATGTTGGAAAAGCTGTATGTAAAGACTTCAAAAGAAATTTTACTATAGAAATGAGTTACTGAATATGAAATGCACATTAAAATGTAAACAAAAGTGTTTGGAAAAGCTAAGTTAAACAATATTATAAAATTAGATCCTGAATAGCAAAAGAAAATATCATGCTAAAAAGACTACATCTAAATGTTATTTTTGGCAAAAGTCTGAAAAATAAAAAATATTTAGGTGGAAGAGGAAAAGTATCACAGGAAAAGTCTCAATTAATATAGACTTCTGTTTTATATTTGTGTAAAAATTGGGAATTTCAAAAGGTTTTAAATAATGTAAATAATTTCAATTTCTCCATTATGATGTATTTCCTTTTCTGCTTTAAAGAGGAAATTATTTTCAAGTCTAATTGTCCACAAATGGTTGAAGCATATCTATTCAGTACACAGTTTTCTTGAAAATAACTTAGAAGACAAAAACATCTGGCTACATGGGAGCTATGACAACTATTGAAGACATTTAAAATAAAACAAATAAAAACCCCAAACCATTCTTCAAAGCAGTGAAAAACCTCAGATTTCATTTATCTGTCCACTAGATACCAGATAGATCTGGTTCTGCCAAAACCAGAACTGACAAAATTAACTTCTTTCAGTAAGATCATACAAGTGTGTCTGAAGGAGCCTTTTCCCTATGACAGAATGATTGATACAATTTAATTTTGTGTGTAGTACTTTGTACTTTTGTGACTTTATACTTACCTCGAATTGGCAGTGGTACATTGCTTTCATACTGAAACTGTTCTAAGTGCTAGAATAGAGCATACATGATAGCTCTACAACCTTACAACATTACTGTAGTAATACAGTAACTTTATTTAAAATGTGTCTCCTTTCAAATATACAGTTACATTTTTAATTTCATCTCCTAAAATGACCTTTCAGCTTACTAATTATATCTGACAAGATATACAGGGATATCATCATAATTAGATTTAATTTATTATCTCTAACAAATAGTTTGCATCATCAATATTTAACCTGTAGCTAATATGATAGGTACATGCTTACCTAGTTATTAATTTTTTCTAAAACTGAACAAATCCATTAGTACTAATACATATTATTTGAACAGCAGTTCATGGGAATACTAGCATAATGTCAAATAACAATGCTTGAATCACACTTCAGGAAAAGCAGCATCTAGAGAAAATGCAAAGATCACAGTCTCTAGAGAGGAGTAAAAAAAAATACAATTTTTATGACTAAATGTGTGAGAAGAAGCATAAGGCTTTGAAGACCTTCCTGGTCTGTAGTCCTGAGTTTTTCAGCAGGAAACCTTTGGATACCCACAACTTCAACTTGATGGGAAATCTATGCCTTTCATTTTAACAAAAAAACTTTACTTTTTCAGTTTAGGATTCTGCCTCCATATAGTATCAATCAGAGTATTCACTCAGTCAAAACCTTAAATCTCAAATTTGTCCAGATATCAGATAGGTACAGAAAATGTCTACTATGGTTGGCATCTTGAAATTTAAACACAGTCTAGGCTTTGAAGTTGCTATATTTATTGAACTAATCTCCCTCCAAACTAAGCTGATCAGTTGTACAATCAGATGTCTGCATAAAGCCTGTCAGACTAGAACATAAGGGAATGACAGGACTATGAATATGTTTTGTTGTTATTCTGTTCTTTTCCATTGATTAGGTATTAAATGACATATCTCAATTAGTTCAAGCAGCCACTACGCTGCAAGATCATCTGCTTGGCTGGCCATAGGGACAGATAGCATCAGGATACCTAATCTAGCCACAGAAATACCAGTTCTCTTTTACAGTACAGCAGTAGGGAGACAAGTTGAGGCCTTATTCAGTTATTTTAACCTTTGAAGTTCTAGCAAGCATGCAGTGATATTTGTGCCTTATGGGTATAACTCTCAACAGCAACAGGCTTGGTTCTACTTGAATGGCATAACTGTTCCTCGCAACAATTACTATTTCTATCTTCATTGTTTTGAGATGACTGCATTGATGAATATCATAGGATGACACAGATGATTTTTTCCTCAAAGGCTACACTACTACCATGCTATTTTGATATGACTCCCGTGTATCTTTTAGGATATTAGGCTTCTAAGTTTACCCATGTGATGTTACGCACTTCCACCAGAGTGACTGGCATTTTGGGTCAGAAAAATATGTCTTAATACTGCTAAAATGCATTCTGAGCTTCCTCACATCACAGCAGAAACTTCCTCAGGCTCAAACACCTTTGACTTCTCATATAAACTGTAACTCAAATGAACACGAGGAACAAAATACAGGACTATTATCTTTTGATGTTCATAGAGCCACTTCTGTGCTCAAGAGCTGAACTAACTACTACACTACTGGCAAGGAGCTCTGAAACACATCCTGCATGGCAGAGGCTGGAAGGCCTCTGCAAGGGACTGCCTCTCTCACATCCAATTGATACATAAACAACATCCGAAACTGGAACATCTGGAAGATGATACATGTATTTTTTGTATTTTAAAATTATTTCTAATTTTACATTGATTCAATTAAGAGCATTTTGTTTCTAAATATTGACGAAATACAGAAAAAATGCTTTTAAGTTCTCACTCGTATTGATTTCCCTGACTTACTCTTCCTGGTAATCTCTCTATTCAGAATCACAGTAAATTGCATATGAAATAAGTTTTACAGCAAGCAGATATAAAGCACTACCATAAAACACTTTTTCTATTTGCAGTCACTAAACAAATACTTCTCTATAGTATCTTGTAAAACTTCTGCAGGAGACTCCTACAAAAAATAGAAGGCAGTAAGGAATGAGTAAATGACTTCAGAACCTGTCTGAATGTCTGTCTGATTTCTCCACAGACAAAGTCTGTGAGTTTTTTTGTTGTTGCTTTTTCTTTTTTAAAGAGCATATTAGTTTAAGCAATGTATTCTATAGAATTTTTTACACACTGATTTTCCCTTGCAAGGAGACTTCTTCTGTATGACTAATTCATGCTCATCTTCTTGACAGCCATCTTAAGAGACAGTTAAATTCTTCCACCTTGGAAGAAAATGCCGCAACTTTGAAACCAGCTACTCCAAAAACTCAATTTTACTCCTAAAATCCAAGTCACATGTAATGACACACCAATGCCTTCTCAGAGCTGCACAGGTGGGTGCAGCAGGGAGGAAGATCTGGGCTGTCAACTTACCACAGTCTGAACACTGGTGATGTAGCACATGACAAGAGAGCTGGCTAGGAAACTAGAAACTGCTAAAGTGTGCCATGGGCACCATGATCAAATGTCTTTTGGAAACTGAAGCTGAAATCAAATTATCTCTGAGAAAGTGAAAGGCAGAATATCTTCATAAGGTTTAGGTAGGTTAGAAACATTTGGGATCTATCTAGAGAGCTCAGAATTCATAGTCATCATTATGGTAGTAATAACTATAATTTTGTAAAGATCTGTGTATTTAAAAGACTTTTTTTATTTTTTTTCTTTCCCCCCCTCCCCCCCCCCCCCATAAAAAGGTTGATGATGGTCTCTCTTTAAAAATACAACACACAAACACACATTTGAAATCTAAGTAAACTCTTGATACCTGACTAAAAGTCAAAGCAGTGGACCACAAGATGAATAAGGATACTTTAGCTGTGAAAGTTGATCTTTCTTTCATGAGGAGCAAATGAGTTATGACCATCTGACTACAAACTTTACTGCAGATCTGTTCTTTTTAATAACTATCCCTGCTTTAAGCACCTAGTATGCTTTCTTAGTATAATATTGAATATTATCAATATTATCTGCTCTAAGACTATACAATATTATCAATGACTGCTGTAGCTGACATTCTATGCTTCCAAGAAAGGTCCTTTCTTAAGAACTTCAGGTTTTACACAAACTGGTTAAAGTAATGTGCTACTAATAGCAGTCACATTTTCACACAACTAAAAGACTAATTTTATTGTACTAGATGCCATAATCTCCCTTTTACTTTAGTTTCTGAGATTCAACATAATTAAGACATAAAGTTTAGGATATGCTTTACCTTATAATGGAAACTTGTTTTTAACATTCAGACAAACATCTCTGCTTATACTGCTAGTGATAGCTACTTCAGTATGGTAGCCAAACACAAGATCACAGCAGTATGGTCTGGAAAAGGTAATTAAATTCAACATGACTGTGTTGAACTTTATATGTAAATCACCTCCTTACATGACCATCATTAAAAAAATTGGTGACTCATTTATGGAGTATAAAAGGATATAGAAAAGCTAAAAGTGTAAACTCATTCATAAATAATGGGTTGAAAACAATTTACTAGATCAGCTTTGAGTAACAGTGGAAACTTGGAATTACTTTTTAAATACATTGAAAATAGCTTTTTATATAAACATAATACATTTGATGCATTATCAGGAATAAATAGCTGCAAACAGGCTATGAGAAGTTGTCCACTGCAGCCCATAAAATCTATTTTCCAACAAGATACTTTGTTCATTTCTTCAGAATGAAGATCCTTGAATTAAAGTCTTTGAAAGACATTTCTTTACAACTGAGTATGATATACCCAAACTCTTCCTATAAACAAAATGATGCAACAGCTAGAATGAAGAAATTTATTGCCTTTGGACAAACCATACTCAGAGCTGGAATGCACTGCTAACTAGACAATGATTCAACTTTTTCTATTTTTAATTAGTACAAACTACGTGAAAAACAAACCACGCCCCTCCCCCCCAAAAAAACACAAGTAAAGAAAGAAAAGCAACAAAGAGACTGAACTGAAAGAAAACCAAAAAGTTTATGTATCTGTGAATTGTACTTGAGTACAAGAATTTCACTACATTAAGTGCTGTGGTGCACTTTTATTAATCATCACATCCACATAATGAAGAAGCCTTGCACACTCACACCGCTCACTTATCAAGCAGCCAAACCTGATTTCACAGCTTGTCTTATGTCTAAATTTGACAGTATGTCAGTACTTGTCACTAGACACATATCTGAGACAATAAGTCCTTTCAAGAGACTGGTCTAGCACCTGATGGTCAACCACCATAGTCCTAACACTTGCTTAGGAACTCATAATTTTAACATCTAGAACAGGGTTTATATTTTAGGGTCAACAAATGTCAACCCTTTTAACATGACAGGCACAGAGTAATGCATAACTGCTTGTTTCATGATCAGTACAGCTAACAATATCTATCTTTGTACAGATCTGCATCTGCATACCTCCATGGCAGTTAAGTTACCATCCTCTTCACTGATGACTCCCTGCCCCTATTTCTGAAACCTTGGTGCTGCTTTGTCTCTCACCCAACTACAAGCACGCCCTCCAGCGTGAGTTGCTCTCATGCACTGACTGAGCCTGTGGAATCATTTCATTGGTACTCTCCTCAGGCACTGACAACACACCATTAAAATCAGTGGTTACAAACCTAAAACAGACTACAGAAATCCTAGGAAGAAAACAAGAAGTGAATACTGAAAATGCCATGGATATGTATTAATTAATATATCTTTACTGTATGTAATGTAAAAGTACACATCTATATTCTGCACGTCATGTATAACACTATTCTATTTGCTGAACACTAGTGAAGAATATTTGATAATCCTTTTGTCTTTCCCTAAATTATGGCATTAATGTGGGTCTCTGTCATAAGATACTGATTATTATAGATTGAATATTTATTTTGTATATTTGGACCTCTCTGCTCTCTCAAGCAAACTTAAAACTGTCTGACATTGAAACATGGGGAAATGGAGGAAAGAAAGACTGGCAGTCAGAAGCCAAGACAGAGGAAGAGAGGTGTTACTCTCTCAGAAGACCATGCTGAAAATGACCACAATTGTCTTGGCTTTTTAACATCTTCCTTTAACTATTCACATGGGACCCTATAATAATCCTAGCCTCCTTATTGAATTCCAGTCTCAGTAATTAAACAGAATCATATAATTCCCCTCTGATTATTAAGTGGAAATTGTCATTAATGTTAACAGAACAAAAGTTTAATAGCTGCTAACAAGTACAGGACATTTTAAATTCCCTCTGTGACTTCAGTTGCATATGTTATTCTTCATTTCACCTTTAAGCATTTTAAGTGGTTATCAGTACATGCCTGATGTACTGTAACACAAAAGGACACAGTTCAGGGAAGAGAGAAATTAATACTAGGCAATCCACCGTCTATGAAAGTTGCTGAAACACACAACCATATCATTTTTAATAACAGGAAATCACAGAAGTAGTAATGAAGAAAGTGCCATCATGCAAAATTTTCTTGAGAAAGGGGGAAGTTCAACATGTAAGCCACAGCCCTTTAAAAACATCTATCACCTCATACAACTCCTTTGAGCAAGTGAGAGTTCTAAAGGCCAACAGGCACAAAAAGAAACAGTCACGTGGTTCTCTAAATGATTAATCTGCAAAAAGACAGCTTCTTGACAGCTGAAGAAAGGCAAACACAAAATCCCAATCAAATCTTCATTGCTAGTGTCATGACTCTTAGATACAAAAACCTTGACAGCACTGACCACCTAAACTGAGTTCCTCTAATGTTCAGCAAGTATCTACATTTTTTAATTTCTAAAGCTCCATAAATACATGAATTAATTATCTCACTGTAACAGGGAAATAAGGGAAATTGAAGACCCATAATACTCTGCCTTCAGTCCTTTTTTTTTTTTTTAAACACAGGAGAATAGATGATGAATGTTGAATGCCTTCATTATCAGCAGAGACACAGTGTTAATAGGATGTATTAACATGCATGTTCAGCAAGTTTACAGATGACATTGAAATGAAGAAAGCAGCTGATGTGATGAAGAATTGAGAGATTTGGAAAGAGCTGAAGAGCTGAAAAAAAAAGGGCTGCCAGAAACCTTTTGTTTAACAAAGGCAAGTACAAAGCTCTGCACTTGGGAAGGAATACATTCATGTAATAGTAGAGGCTGAAAAAACACACATTGTGGTCCACTCTCCCAGACATCTTGGTTGCCCTTCTCTGGACGTGTTCCTGCTTGTCAATGTCTTTCTTGTAGTTTGGAGCTCAATACTAGCCACTACAATGAATGGAAGAAAATAATCACTTTCCTCAACCTTCCAGTTTTTCTTTCTCATCACAGCTCTTTTGCCTTGATGGCTGCAAATACACTGCTGACTCATATTCAACTTTTCTACTAGGAGTCCAGGATATTTTTCTGCAAGACAAAGCTCAGTTTTCATTTTACTAGATTGCATTTTTCTCCATCACACAAAAGTCATTCAAAAATGAGAAGCTAAATGCCAAAGATATGGAAGCAGAAGTTTAAGGTATTTTTCTGCTGTGAACACTATATATTTACAGATGGTGATGCAAAGGTTATAAAGCCCTTCAGTTTGCACAGAATAACTTCTCTCCCCTTTTAATTCAAAGAAAATCTAACAGTCTGCAATTACAAGATCAATATTCTCATAACATCCTTGGCAAAACAAATTTTATAAGTTCTTTACTTGACAATTAGGCCCTAAATCAATAAAGCACTGGCTAAAATCCAGGTTTCCAGTACTCTGACAATTAGTCAGTGGGGAAAAGGGATGAGAGAAGATGGGGACATTTGACTTGAGATAAATTATTTTTGGCTGCTGTGCTGCTTTCTCTAGTGTGGTTGCTGAAGTTCAGTGAGCCCAAGCTAGTGTTATCTTATCAGTATTAGTCTGAAAATATTACTGGAGTCATTATGACACAGCGCAAGAAAAAGACTTTAATATTATTTCTATGTTGCTTCCTTAATTTGGAAGCTAGCATGACTGAAGAGATGTGCTTTATTTTTGGAGCAGATGAGAAGTGCAAGAGCACAGACATACTATCAGCAGCATAAAAAGCACACGAGTTCACTCTGTAGGACAATAAAGAAGAGATATTTCGGGAATGGAGGTGTTTCTGCCATGCTGCTGAACAGTTTTGCACCTAATTTGCCAAACAGAAAGGCAGAGTGTATTACTTTAAGTAAGGTATGCCAATTATGTGGTTACAGTGCTTGTGGGATTTGAACAAACTTCTTTGCATTGTGCAGTTTTAACAAGTTACCCTGCTGCAACTCAGGTCAATGCTGACTTAGGATTTTGCCTGATAGAGAGCAGATGTGCCTAAAGATAGTAAAAGCAGCATATACATCTAAATTCCAATAAACTGCAAGCAATTCTAAGTGTGATAGGCAGTTTGATGAGAAATAACCAAAGAATCAGATACCTATGAACCAGCCCTTTCTAAATTAGTCATACTATTCTATTTTTTTTTTTTTCTGGCTCTGTTCTCCACTAATACACCATTAACTTCACAGTGAATCTGTTTGCAACAGAGGAGGGGAATATGTTATTAGCAACAATGTCAAGTTCCAGGTTGTCTCCTGAATATTGGCATTGCTCATTCAATACCTAAAGACTAGAATGGCTCAGGAATTCAGCTCTCTTGCTTTCTGGGTCTGTATTTTAACTATTATGGTTATTCTGAAAACGAGGACATGATTCCTACTACTCATCGTGATGGATTCATAGGTTGGTATGTGTACCAACAAATAGTACAAATTATAGCATAGAACTGTATTGCTACATGTCACTCACCCATTCATGATAAACAGAAAAAATGCTATCAAAATGTATGTGCTTAAACAAGCTTGTAATTTATATAGATTTCCAATAGCAGAAACCTTTTTTCAGAACCAAATTTTCAAATAAAATGAGCTTAGATTATAAAATCATGGAATCATAGAACATTTTGGGTTGGAAAGGACCTTTAAAGATCATCTAGTCCAAACCTCTTGCAATAAGCAGGGACATCTGCAGCTAGGTCAGATTGCTCAGAACCCTGTTCTGCCTGACCATGAAGACTCTCAAGGATGGGGCATCCACACAATCTCCTGGCAACTTATGCCTGGAGAGTGGTTGGATTTTTTATTATCCAACGTAGGTGGTAAACATTGGTTGGAGGTTTTATTACCCAGCTTAGGTGGTAAACATTTCATGAAGACATGCAATGGTTCATATACTAAGACTTCATGGTCAGTTTGGTTTCCACCCCATTAGTCTACATCACTGGACTGGAACAGAAGCTATTTCTTTAAAATGTGCACAAATATTGTACAACTTATCCTTTCACAGGTTTAACCAGTGAGAAAAGGAAGTCTCTCCATACTCTGCATTGTTATGATCCGAACTTTAGCCTATGCCTTTTTTCCCAAGCTATTTTTCAGGCATAATGTAATTTTCAGTTAGCAATTCTTATGTAAGCACATGTTCTTGGAAGAACAACTTTTTAAAAGCTAAATTTGTAAAAAATTGGTAAGGAAGGAAGAGGAAGTGACAAGGAGGACATCAGTTACACTGTGATTATCTAACAACCACTACAAAACCTAAATAAATAGAAGTTTAGTTTCACAGAGTACCAGATACTACAGACTGGGAAACACTTGAGAATAAAGGAGAATAAAGATAAAAATGACATACCTTGTTCAAAGAGTATCATCATGTTCATATTTTTGTTAGCAACGATATTATTCAGTAAGGCAATTAGAGTTTGCATTGTATTCCCTAGTATACTGTCCTGGTATCTCTGCAAAAAAAAAAAAAAAAAACCAAAAAAAAAAAACCAGTAAAAAAAAAAATCTAAAATCTAATATTCCTTTTGCAAGGTTAGAAGACTATTACCTTAAAAAATGTGCAATTAAAGCAATTAAAGCAATCTCTTAAAATTCAATATTTAAAACACTGTAAGCCAGCCAAATATCTTAGTAGATGACATCAATTTCAGGGACCCTGATCTACAACCTTAGATAAGAACTTCTCCTATGTTTTTTTAAACTAAAACAATTATTATCTTGGTCTAAAATGTTAGGACTTTAAAAAATGGCATAGAACTTTATCAGCCTAATCTCTGTATAGTCATAACTGGAAATATTTCCATTTGTATGATATTTATTTTATTAATGGCATTATTGTTACTCTTTTAAGCCTCAGGTTGATAACCTTACCATAAGTCTATTTGTTGTTTTTCTTTGTATACATTCATAATTTCACAGACATATTAAAGACCTATGACTGCATTGAATTGCATCACATTTTTAATGTCTTTCTTATGTTTGATGATTGCTTCAGTGATTTTTCACAATTGTTGAGACTACACTGAGAAGAGGAAGGCAGCAAGGTTTATAAAGAAATACATTTTCTTCAGTTATATTCACTACACTTGAACACTCAGGCTGAAAAGAGTGGATAAGGCAATGCAATCAATATGCATTTATATAGACACTAGGGATAGTAATAACTAAGATAACTTCCAAAATGCCAAAATAGGACAAGCCTTGACAAATCTTGAGTTTAGATATAAACATAAGCCTAAATACTTTTCAAATCTCCCTGGAAGGTTCAGGAAATATTTTGTCCAATTTTCAGACTCAAAGCCAAATAAATACATATATCCAAAGTGAAAATACCATCTAAGAAAAAATTACCATGTTTCACGCATTGCAGGAAGTTACATGCACTTAGGCAACTTCCACAAGTCCCTTTTCCAGCAAATCTCTCAGTATATTGGTATTGCTCAACTACTTCACTGCCACAGAATACACCATTTATTAGGGTCCATCTCCTGCCCGACTGTAGGCAATTGAAAAAAAATTTGAAGTTGAATATGATGAAACTTGTCTGAAGTTAAAAATTTCAGATGACAAAAATCACTTAAGTTCTTGAATGCAAGGGAGCACTTTCTGTTTCTGCACTAAAAAAATAAAATGCATTATTTCCTACAAATATCATGAAATATATATGTTAAGATATAATACATTAAAAGAAAATTAAACATACACAGCCTCCTATTCAACTTCATGTTATATGAATTTTCTATTCATAGTAAAGTGCTCTAAAATAGATTGTAAGGAAAAGAGACAAAGAAAATGCCTCACAGCCTTTTGAGGAACTGTAGTTTTCTAACCAAGCCTTAAAAATATATATCCAAGAGCTCTTAAATTATATTTACTTTATATAGCATTTTGAGATGTTATTTGTGATTTCCATACAGAACACAATAAATATCTGTTCCTCTAAAAGTATGAAATACAGCCTGGTATATTCAAAAGGAAAGTTGGAAAGTATAAACACCAGATTCCTCATAGGTAAGGTAACCAATATCGAAAACAGACACCATAAAGCCATGGCACTAAAAACAAATTTGAAGTTATTTTACTACAGATAGCTGAAGGATAAGAAAAACATCACTTTCAAAGATAAACAATGTGTTTCTCTCATAGTCTACCATCACAATATCTCACTAATTCTCCTAAAGAACACCTAGAAAACAATACATTAAACAGCAAGAATGACTATTTCCACTACTGAGGATAATGATACACACACTGAGAAAATAAAATTAACAAAAGCAAAAAAAATCCCCAAATGTCAAAACAAGAGCTGACTCAAATATTTATTTTGCAAGTACAATATTTCTATTATTGCTTCATATATTTGAAGTAAACACCTTCTAGTAAAATTTCCCTTTCAGATATGCAATTAGAAGAGAAGTTGTTAGTTGCTTATGATAACAGTTCTTTCACATTCACCAGGTTAGCTACATTTCAGTGAAGCCCCTTTTGCTTTTAATGGACATCAATTGCACTTTGCAACCCTCTGCTGAATGACCAACGCTGATGTTTTTACTTATATCAAAGCATAAATAACAAAACTTATTCTAAATACATATTAATTAGAATTTAAGATAAAATGCAGATATATTGAAGAAGGAAAATGGTATCTTAATAACTCAATAATCATAAAAATTATATACTCAGCTGTACTAGTAGTGACTTAACATATGTTCCATGATGGGTTTTGACAAGATATTAGGTCCCAAGAAGCTACAGGTATGCTTTACTTACCTAAGCCATCACTGATTGCTGTTAGACTCAATTTTAGAGGTCTAAATAGAAATATTTAACTTCATAATCTATCAAAGAGTAAAGCTGATCTAATTTGAGTGCACAGCACCACTGACTGTGGACATTTAATGAACAGTACACTTGACAGCTTTAATAAAATATAGCATTTGCCAGCATAGATAATTAGAATTGAAGCAGTAAAATTCTAGTGTTTGGCAACACAGATGAAACAACTTCATTAAAATGTACAGCTTTGGCGAATGAAAGGCAGGAAAGCACTGGACCCTGAAGAATCAGCCTTCTCAAAACTAATTGCTTCAGTGCTTAAAAAGGACAGCTATGAAATACCAAGGGCATAACAAGGAAATACTAGTATTAAAAAAAAGAAACCACAGCAGATAAATCAAGCTTTTCAAATAGGACTGAACTGTATTTAGGCCATTAAACTTTTCATTTTAATTTTGAAAGGTTGTACTTTCACAAAATAAATCAGTTGAAGCATTTATTTAAGCCAGTTAGGTAAAAGGGTGTGAATTAGCAAAGAGGGAGTAGGAATCTTGGCAAGATACTATGGCTAAAGCTGCCTTTTCTCTTCCTTTACGGGGATTAGATCTTAGAACAGTATTAGGCAAATAACAGTATTTTAATTACATTTTAGATAACAAAAGAGATTGCACTTGTGATAAGAGGTTTGCAATTTGAGAGACATCACATATGTCTCCTACTTATGCATCTAAGAACCCAGAAGAGAAAGTCCTAAATGCTATGTTTACAGATACGCTGTAATTAAATCTTACACTACATACCACAGTAGTCCTGCTCATTCAATATAATCAGAGAGCTTAAACTACACTTTCCTTCTCAAGCTTATATACGATCTATGAACACAAGTTAGGTAAGTAAGGCGACATAAGAAGCTAGAGGCTTGATTTTTCATACTAAATCCATTGAAAAAAGAAAATTAGAGAAATTAACAATATTCAAATTATATTTATTAAAATACGGCATTCTTGTCTGATGATTTTTTGTCACGGTATAGTTAAGATTAAAGAAAACATTGATGTCAACAAGGACCTCTTTATAGGAACATAGTTTAAGATTGCATTCAACCTAGCTTATTTTGATTTGCTATTGCTTTGTTTATGAAACAGGGGATCTGAACCTTTTCTACCTGGTTAATTTAATCTTTAATATTTTGTGGCTTTTCATTCATAAAACCAATTATGCACAAACCGAAAGCATGTAAATATGGATCTCTAACATTAAGGTAACACTATTTTCATTATTAATTATCTGAATCAGAAGTAAACACAGTCATATATCTTACTACTCTGCTTTTCAAAAATCAGACTTTTTCAAAAGTACAGTTCTACCAGAACTAATATTTCCATCGGGGAATGGTCACACAAAAAGGAGCAACTACTGATCTGACAACCAATTTCTAGAATGACTGTGCTTTTCAAATGTATCACAACAGTGACATATTCAGTTCACACACAAAGACTTTAGGTCTTGCAACTTTCACAGAAATTCCTGCTGAAATACTGAAAAATAAAGAGCATCTGTTTTCTTAGTCGATATGTGATTAGGCAAATAAAGGGGAAGAGTAGTGATTTTGAAGGATTAACTAAGCCAACAGAAAACAGCAGAATTAGTCTTTGATTTTGTTCTAATACCCACTGCAGCAGGCAATGTAAAATCTCCCAATCTTACATTCACTGTAACAGATGAATTGCAAAGCAATTCAACAGCAGCTCTTAAAATAGAGTAACATTTCTGCTTTCTACAAAATTGTACCTAAATTTCTAGCAGTGATGAAACATTGAAGCTTATCCTTTTGCACCTAAAAATCTTAGCGAAAGAACTCCACCCTCATGGAAAATTTTCTTTACCGTCAACAGAGGGAGTCTCAGTAGGCTCCTGTCTCAAGCACAGTCAGGCACTTTCACAGAGAGGACAGACAGAAGCAATTTCATATAAAAACAAATTTCCCCACTACCTAGAAAAAAGTAGTAAAGCAAATTAGCCTCCTGAGGATTAAAACTATTCATTGTAAATAACACTGAAGTTTCCCAAAAAAGAAACTCAACTGAAGAGACAGTATGGAAAAAAAACTATACAACTATCTCACTCTGGAGAATTAAACTTCCTGATATCAATGAAGATCCAGTATTCTGGAAGAATTCATTCTGGTATGTTCTGAAGCAATGAAACTCTACAATTAATAGATACCACCATATCAGTAACTTCAAATTTACTCATAAATCTGTAGATGCTTTGGAGAATCTCAAGAAGCAGTGAAGCATTTGAACTGCAAAATCACTTAGAAACCGCAAATGTTATGCCAAAAATTAACTAAAATATCCACTTATCAGACTTGCATTTCCAGCATTCATTAAAAGCTTCTTCTTAAAGAATTCAGACTGACAGATAACAATCAGTGGGCATCTTTTTTTCTACATGGATTTTGCCTTGATGCCAAAGACACTTTGCTACCACAAGAAAATTAAGTCTCCTATACTCCGTGTTCATTAATCCATCATCAGCTGTTAAGGAATGGGTCTCTATCTTTTTCCCCTCAGAACCTACTCCCATATCCATAGCTAACTAGTTGCTAAAGTAGTATTTAAAAGCAAATACTGATAATGACTCAGCTTCTGCTACCTACTGAGGTGTGCAAGATTGGGACTGAAAAGCCTTTCCTGACATTTTCTGTAACTGAAAAAAATCCTGACAAAAGAATGATCAGAGGAAAAGCTATGCTTCTAAAAAGAAGTAAAAAGGATAGAAAAAAATATCCAGTGTCCCTCTTAATCTCAAACTGAATGTTTTATTCTTTGTACTCACAGACTTCCTTAAAATTCAGTGGTGTTGGTGAAAAAGGTGTTGAATAAGAAGCCATGGGCTGACAGAGACATACAGGGAAATTGAACCTGTCTGAATGAGGAAAGAATTATTTTCTCTACCACAATTTAGTTGGGTTGGGAGATATATTCAAGCTGTCAAAAGTGGCAGAAGAAACACATTTACATGTTTAATATTTTTTACTTTACTCCTTGGTTTATGCCTTCTACCCTCAAAATACTATTTAGTTTGAAAAGCATTGTTTTTTACCACACATTCACATTTACTCAATCTGTAATTGCAACAGAGAAAGATAACTAGTTTATTCAAGTTACATTAAACTTGAAAACAATAAAGGACTGTCAAATCAAAAGGAAATGTATGCTGAATCTTCTGTTGCCAGGATCATGGTATAGTCTGATTATATTTGGCACCTCCAAAATACATCATTCCTCAATTTCTATTATTATTTATTTCAGTGATTATTTAAGTAGCTGATTACTAGTCTGAGAGAAACTAGGAAATTCTCTTCATATTTTATATCTCTTTTTTTGAAGTCAGTCTGTAAATCTCACTTGTGGACACCTGTTCATAGAGATTTTGCAAGTTCCCAAGGGACATGAATGTAGAAAATAAGCATACTCAACAACTAGAATCCACCAGCTATCAATCTACTCTGCTCAAAGGACACATACTACTATGCATGGATGTCCTAGGAAACTCATCTTCCATCCTTTCCTCATTCAAGTTACTCCTAGTGTAGCTACATGTGTTAGCTGGTACCAAGGTACCAAACCACATGGCAGGAAATGGGAGCACTGTCAATATTCCTCAGTGAACAGACGGGCAGGAATGCTAGAAAGTAACACAGCCAGGATTATTATCCCATGAGAGAGAGAGCACTTCTTTCATGTTTCTGTTCTGGGCTTAGACAGACAATCAATTTTGCTCTAAGCAAACTATATTCCTACTAGGACACTAAGCAGTCAGGGCAAGAGAAATTATGAACTGATTGCTGCAAATGAAAACTCTACATTGCAAAACACTGTATTTATTAAGTGTAAAAAAACCTAATAAATAAGTCTATTAATGACTACAGTGGTCATTGTGGTGTTATACTCAATAAATTATATCTCTTAAACAATAAGGTTGTTTGCTTAGTATTGAAATTCATGTGTACTCTAAAGAAATACCATATGGAGATTTTATTTGGAATGATTTTTCTGTGCTTAATATCCATGGTCACAATGAGACAATTCATGATTGATTCAACACTTAAATTATAACAACTTTTAAATGACTAATCTTGTCCCTTTCTTCTGACTTTGCAAAAGATTACAGAATTGGGTATCTGCTCCATTTTAATATCTTTGTTTCTGGATGACTAAACACTGAAAAAAAGCAGAATGCATAATAGACTAACATATGTGTTGGGTTTGTTGGTTTGGGTTTTTTTTATCAGTTAATTAAGGACCATGGACATTAGCAAATTTTTACCATAATCACACTATTAAATACAAACCAGAAAACAAAAATATTTTTAGTATGTTACAGTATCTTTGTGAACTACAGGAATGGAGTTTATGGGCAAACTATCTCTGTAAAGTTTCTTCTTCCATAAATTAGTGGTATATGATCTTTATTCTAAATTCTATCTCAAGTTAATGTTCCTGATAAACAGTATGTGGATTACACAAACACACTTTCATACCCCATGCATCACAGTGTTATCTTGGCACTTATTCAAGAACTTGAAGATGAATGCATTTGCTTCTTATGCCAGGCTGTGGATATGAATTCCAAGAATAAAAGGAGTGGAGCTGGAGTCAGAGGTCTGAACAGAATTGAACTATGATAGTGGAGCAAGGTTAGAATTCAGAGTAGTCCTAACTCTGTGCACCACAGTGATTAAAACTCTCCTGAGTGTAAGTGGATTTGATACACATATTTAAGGTAAATAAGACTTGAAGCATTTGTTACCTCTCTTAATGTCAGTTTACAAACATAACTGTTTTTATAATCCAGGTCTACAATACAATACAGTGTTTACATAGCCATCAAAAGCTTCATCTCTTTCTGAGGAAAAAGGAAATTAGTCTGGTATTAAGAGCCATGTTTGAATACATTTGGAAGGAGCAGTTGGCATTCAAAGCCAGAGAACTTCTCAGCTGGAACAAACAATAATAAAAAAAGAAACATAGCAAAAGAAAGTACAGTTGCTTATTCTATGTAAATACAACACTCTTTCTCTTGTAGACACAACAGGAAGGAAATCTACTCTTATCCAAAAATCTCCCACAGACATCCAAAACACTGATCAGCTTAACCTGGTATCCAACAAACAAGCCACCAACACCATTCCCTAATTAAATTCTGTACAAGATTAACATAATTTTGATTTTTTTTAACATAATTTATTACTGTTTACCAGAAGAAACCGGATGCAGTCAAGATGAAAAATTAAAAAGACCAGGAAAATAAATCTAGAGACCACAAAGAGAGAATTTCAAGTTTAAATAACGATTGCTTAAATTTTTCCAGGATATTGCTGCTGTTTCCAGACTCTACAGTAGAGTTGGCTTTCATATTAGCTATGCCTGTGGCACCAGAACCAAAGACACTGTATATATCTTGGTTATATTGGTCTGGGACATAAGTAGCATTTTTTTTATTACATTGTGATTTTCATTCTTTTATTTGTTTTCTTCCTGCATTGCATTTAATTCTTATTTTATCTGTACCTGTGACACTACAAAGAGTAATCATGATGTTCACTTTAAGTAGGTCATATTTCAGGTACATACATTTCAGAAACATACTTATGAAGTGACAGCACCATTTTAGCTTTATAAAATACTAACAGCATGAATACAATGTCAGTCCCAGGAATTATTTATCTTCCAGCCACAGGAATTCACTGATATTAAAAGATAACTGTTCCCTTAGCCAGCAACAGTCTGATGATGCTAGGCCACAGAACAGCATCTGAAAGGGAGTTGATGAGAAACAAGTAAAATGGAGAAAGAAATGACAGCTAACAAGAATAGCAATAATAGTAATTATTGTTACTCAAAATATGCTTACAATATGAGTTTTATAATACATTTTTATGCTCTAATAGATTATTATTCTTGTGAATTTAAGACGAGATCTAAGTAAAAGAGATATAGATTGCATATAAGAAATAGATTGTTTGCAACAAAGGTGCTGAAACACTGGCACAGGTTTCCTAGGAAAAGTTATGGATGCCCCATCCCTCTTAACTGTTCCAGGGCTGGTTGGACAGGGCTTTGAGCAAACTGGTCTAGTGAATGACATCCCTGCCCAGGGCAGGGGGGTTGGAACAAAATGATGGTTAAAGATTTTTTCCTACCGAAACTATTCTATGATTCTCTGATTTGGTTCTTAACACTCAGAATATTAATCTAAGAAGAAAGACAAAAAAAATTAATTGCTCCACTGAGTATATAAATCAGAATATAGCAAAATGAATTTTGGACTAGCCTTAGTCATGCTGCCATGGTGGCAATCTCAATAGCACCAGGCAGTAGACAGCTTGAAAAATTTACAGTCATCCAGCACTACAGGGTCACCTGATACCCCCTGAAGCACTCTATGCATCTGCGTGGCACAAATCAAGCACCACTTCTGAAAAATCCTACTCTCATCTATTCTAAAGCCAATTCTTACCTGGCAAAGAAAAGCAATGGCACAACTTACAATTTAAAAGCTTAACTCACATTTACAAGAACACAAGGAAAGGAAACCAATTCTGCTTTTCATAAACATTATCAGATAGAAACAGTATCAAAAGCTATGACTTGGAAAAACGTATACCTCTTGCTACTAAATATGATACCATGTTTAATTTGTATCATTTTCATCAGAAATTAATGGATGGTTCAAAGACAATCAGAAATTGATAAGTTCAGCAAAATAGAGGGCTCTTCTAAGCAACACCTATTTCTTTCTCAAAGAAGAGGAAGTTACACTGCATTTTGTTATTACTATTATTAAGGTAATATTAAACAGCACTTTTCTTTCTGCACATCTTTCCAGGGTAATCTGCAAATAATTTATTATAGTTTTCTTTGTCTATCTCTTGCCCCAAGTCATTTCTATTTAAATACCTACATACTGATTCAAGAAATCAACTTTAAGAATACAGACTTGAAAATTGCTATAGTTTACAAATGTAAATTCTAGTCAATGACACATATACATTCAGTCATCAACATGTAGGGCATAGCTTCGAACCAAATATTCCTGATTTTCATCACTGTTAAGGCAATTATTGCCTGGAAACACAGGAGATTCCAGTGCCTTCAGAGTGTAACAAAGTGCCTTCAATCCCCTAAAGAGTGAGGGCTTTTTTGTTCTTGTTGAAATAGCTTATTTCAGTAGCAAACAGGCACAAAATGATTATATTAGAACTTATACCTATTGCTTTATAAGGAGGACAGAATCCATTAAATATGTACATACAGACACATGAATATACATACACACACATTTTCTCATAAAGTATTTCAACTATGACATACAGAATTCAAATGAAACTATTCTAGCAATGTTGAGAAATAGATGATTTGAGACTCTATGGTGTTTCAGAATGGAGCTAGACTTTCAATTTCCTTAAATGTTTAAGACTTCAAACAAACATTCCCAGGATGCACTGACACACTTGCTAGGTTATCACACCACCTGTATCCCACAGTGGTTCGCTATCTTATGAAAAATATAGAGGACTTAGGTTCTTTCATTTCTCCTCATTTTTAGTCCAAGTCCAGATTGTCAGTAGGCTCTGGGCCAAGGAAAATCTGGCATATACAAACTGAAGCAACTTCAGTATGAGATGGTAAGAGATGTTAGATGGTAAGACCCTCAGTAGTCAAAATGCTTATTTAGAGCTTCAGAAACCCAGAGTCAGCCATTTCCTCTAGGGTGATTTTGAACTTGGATCTGCACATGGGCCCTTCCCCTAAAGCAGTCCTGATCGACATGCCACTGGATACCCTGATATCTGTCTATCTCCTCTGCCTTTCATGCAATTGTGCACAGAAACTTCATCCTGAACAAAAGAAGCTTTTCTCAGGGAAACATGCATCCAACTTGGAATAACATAATGAAACACTGAAACAACCCCTGTATTTCCTCCTTTAAACAAAAGACTGAAATTCTGAAAACAAATGGAGCCATGATCACTGAATCACAGAATATTCTGAAGCGGAAAGGACCCACAAGGCTCACTGAGTCAAACTCTGAAGTGAATGGCCCATACAGGGTTCAACCCCACAACCTTGGTGCTCTGGCCAAGTGAACTGATCAGCAAGGTTGTGCTGCTCTACCCAAGCTGTCTAGCAGCAAAGAGCAGCTTTATACTCATATGAATTCATAATCTGAAAAGGAGTTGGATATTTTTAGATCAAAGTAGCATTTTGATGCTAAGAGAGAGGCATAAAATATCAAGAACTGAATTTAATAACACTAGAGGCCAGATAGAAATTCTAGCCCATATGTGGTGGCCCACAATGTGTCATTGTACTGTAAAATGAAAGAATAAAGAAAAATAATAAAAAATAAACCAAAACCCAACTAAAAATCCCTCCAAAAACCAAACCAAAAAAAAGCCCACAAAAACCTGAAGAATTATAGCACTGGACTAAGACAGCATAGAAACATATCTTATATGAAGAAATTAAAATATGAACTTCGTTAGATCACAGAATCCTAGTAATAACTAAATTAAAATTTTTAAATACTCATAATAAGCCACCTCCCAATTATTAGGGAGCTATATTAGTCTTTTACTTCATTTCATTCAATCTGTACTCCTTGAACAGTTATTCATACTGAAAAATGTGTACAATAGATGTGAGGGAATAAAAGGATCAAAGAGGAAAACAGCTAAAATATATCTGAAAGGCAGGTAACAGAAATTTTACAAAAGCCAGGGAGAGGAGACTAGAGTATCATTAGCCATTTTCATATCCTAATGGAACATGCAAGTTTCAGTCTGTTACTAAGAGTGGGTCCATGGCGAAGAGCCCAAATGAGGTCTGAGAAAGCATAATGTACCTTTAATGATTGAAATAGCAAGAAAATTAAATCTAATCATGTTTCATTAAGCATACTTTAGCTCCCATTTTTACTAAATTATTCTATTATGATTCCCCAACTGTCTGTTGAAATAACCTTTTACAGCAATCTAATTCACCATCATAAACAAGTCTCATTTCTCACAATGAAGCCCCCTGGGATTAGTGAGAGGAGATGGAAAATCTAAACCTTGCCAATCCTGTAGCCACTAAGGTAACCACTCAGGGAGACAAAGATTTTTGTTTTCCTATTTGTGGCTGAGATCATTAAGATATAATTAGAAATGTATTCATGAGTATCAGAGTGTCTGTTATGGAGATACCATTTGCCCAACAAGGATCCTCTATACTAGTCTTTAATAAGCACAGGAGCAGGCATAATCCCCACTTCACTCTCTGGAGAGTTCTGCATTAAATGGACTGCATTAGACATCCCTCTCACTCCCTGCTTTTTAATGGAATCTTATACATGCATGCACTATTTTCCAGACTCCATTATTACCATCAAAACTGCTAGTCTGTTTGCTTTCAGCAATATGCTCCTGCCGTGCCATCCAGATGTGAGCCCTAAAGACAGCTACGTGAAGGGAATTTAAATCCTGCTCCAGAATTTGAAACAGGGCAAGCAAATGTAGAACTTGAGAATATACAGTACGAAATGGATTGTTTACAGAATAATCCTTGGCTCTCTGCAGCAATGTAAGGAGCTATCAGTCCTCATTAGTAAAATGAATGAAATATGCACCAAGGAGAAATTTTGCACTTTACTCCAATAGGTAACTGAGAGAAATCTGTTTTGGAAAGACTTTGTAAAGACGTTAATTATTGCCAAACTGCATATCAAATAACATGAGACAGCAACAGAAAACTAAAAGCAATGTCACCCTCTAAACAGTGCTTAACTATCTGCCACAGGGATCAATTTGGGGCCCTCAGACTGCAGAGTGTAAACTGTAAGTCACCCTATTGAGCACCACAATGTTTGAACAGGTTATAAAGACTATTTGGTAGTCAGGAGTTTAAAAGGAACCCAGTATATGAAATAGAACTTTGCTTCCTGTACCCATATGATAAGTAAAGAAATACTTGATCAAAACATCCAGTGGGCAGAAACTGAACCTTGTAATATAAACAGGGGACTCAAAAGAGAAGTAAGAGGAAAGAAAAAAAATTACCAAAATTTCAGCTATTTTTGAGATTATTCTAAATTGTAATTGTAACCAGAAAGTTACAGTAGGTAAACTAAGATTATGTTGTGGTAGGCTTAATCTTTTTGCATACATATAGCTAATGAATCTACCTTAGCAAAGTAATGATTTTTAAGCTTGCCTATAAAAACACTTTACCAAACAAAATATATTTAGAAACTAAGCCTTTACTACAATGACTAAATGACTACAGTTAAAAACAGAAAGTAAAAAGTAGAACATTAAGATTTAAATTGTTTTGCTTTGTGGAAGACTGACATTCTAAAATCTAATTATCACCCTGCAATACAAACTCTTCAGGAAGACATCAACACAATGAATAAAGAAAACACAACTGAAGCCAAACCAGACAAATTTCTAGATAAATGATCAGAGTTCTAATGCATAATGTGGAAACCTCTGCCAGCCAGAAACCATTCACGGACATTCAATATTCTTTTACAAACTCTATTGTGAAGCACACAATAGCTAGTACCTTAGTCATCAGAATGCAGCTGGTCAATAAAGGTACAATCAGCAACTGCCACATTCCTATCCCAATATTTATTTCGACGAGATTAAGAGATGTACCTCAGCTGTTTGACAGAACAGTGATAATGTCACAATCAAATTTTGTTCACAAGATCAATAAGCCTTACTCTGAAAAACATCCATCCATGATTTACTTCAATATATATTTTCCCTTAAATGCTTTCTCTTTGTCTTCACATTTACATTAGCAGGAACAGTAAATTAGCAATTTGCTCTTAATAAGCCTGATAAACACGAAGTGTGGACAAAGTGAGATTTTCCATTAATATTGCTTCTACAGCAAAAATAAATAAATTTTTAAATGTAGACATAATCACCTTGGGTGAACATTGATGGTGATTCCTTTCTGTACTACCCATTTAAATTTTTTCATAAAATTCAAAGAAACTCTGGTATAGTCGTGAATTCTCCCCACAACTTGATAGTTAAAGGTCACAGAGGACACACTTTGGTACTAGACTTGTGAAGTCTCATGTTAGAAACAATCTATCTTTCTGCAGCACCTGCCTTTCACACATTTGCATTGTGGTGCTATATCCCTCCTCTTCCATAGGTCTCCACGTGCCCCTCAGCTGCAGCTGTGACCCAGGGAGTGAGGCAGGAGAGAGGGAATGCTGCAGCACTGCACTGCAGCCAGCAGGCACTGACAGCCCTCTTGGCTTCCCCAGGTGTTCCACCGCTCCCTCTTCTGCTGCTCACAATCAACTGTCACAGAACCCTTGGCACCATTCTTCTTTTTTACATGACACAATACAGTATGAAGAACACTTACAATGTCACAAAGACTTTGAGACTGCTAACAAATAATCTGAGATTGTCACACACACATGTATATATGACTATTTCAAAATTATAATCTATGGGAAAATAACTAAATAAACAAAAAAAAGTTTCCAAGATGTGGGCACTGAAAGACTGTGAGAATAGGAAAAAAGCTTAAAGAATGGGAGGTGAGATTTATCAGACACTGATAAAAGTGTAGGAGGATGAACAAAAAAAGATAAAGAATTCGATTTGTTTAATCTTATTCACAGCAGAACCAGTTAGCAATGTAGAAGATTAACTACTTTAGTTGCATTGCTTAAATTAAAATATAGGAGAAAGGCAGTAAATGTTATGAACTTTTGGAGGAAAGGGGTGTGACAAAAACAAGATGGATTCTGAAGATGATGATGCTAGTTAAATCTCTATTTAAAAAAAAAAAAGAAAACAAAAACCAAAAAGCCAAAATTATCTCTTTACCCATCCCAAATCATGTCTCAAATATTTTTCCCCTAAGTGGGAAAATTGTCTAGTTATAATGACTGAGTGATGCTTTGATGCAATAAAAATTCTGCAAAAATGTGCTATGTTAAACATTGACAACTTGAAACTTGTTCATAAACAGTGGCTAAATATGAATTCTTAAAGAACATTCAGACTTCTTTGTGAATTCCCCAAATTACTGTTCATTTTTAACTCCAAAGCCAACCAAAGAAACAGCACAAACTGAAAATCAACCTCATAACTCAGAGTTGTGTATTTTTAACTAGCTAATTTCTCTAAGAAACAACTTGCTTCAGAAAACAAGTCTATCTGTTTAAGTCATAAAAAATTAAACTAGTTTTTCATATAAAAATGGGAGTAGTAAGACAAATTTCTTCAGCCATGAACTAAAATCTCACAATACAGAAAGGTTCTCATGCATTCATTTGTAATATATAAAGCACAAATCTGACTCAGTTCAAATAGGTCTACCTACCCTAACAACATATCTAAAATACTTGGCAACAGAAGAAGCCCTACATGACAGGCATACTGAACACTTTCCTCAGCCTCCAGGAATTCACAGCCAAAGACTTTGAGCCAGAATTAGATTTTATACACATAATAGCTTTCCATGGATTTTTGTTCCATTAATTTGGTCTATTCTTTAATTCAAGTAAACTGAGGATGCCATGGTGCAGAGCTGAAAGCTGAACATAACCTTACAGAAATTGACTTTTTGTCAATTTTTCAAATGTCAACTGCAAGCTTTCTTTATTTCTTATAGTACAGATCTTTTGTGAGTACCTGACTCACTCATATATGGTACATATATGTAAATATCACACTTGCCAAACACCTTCCAGATTAAAGCATACAGAAGGATAATCTCTTTCACAGTGGCCATTTCAGACTTTTGACAATCTCAGTTTTTTTTCTTTACGCTATTTGCAGTTCTACCACAAACATTTGGAGATGGGGAACACAAAATCCACACATGGAATAACAAGCACAATGTTTCTCTGCCTACCACTGCAATACTTCCTCTTACAACGAATAACATTTCAGTGTGTTTTCCAGATCAGGACAAAGGATTAACAGATGTTTTTATCAGACTGTGTTTCTGTCTAACCACAATATCTCATTCCTGAGTGATAATGGCAACACATCTTGCATCACTGCATATGTAGAGCTGTGACTGTAGACAGCAGTCTCACATTGTGTAATACACACATACAGGTTTCATATCTGCTTTGAAAAGGAGTGCAAATTAAACTGAAAGTGACTAGTATTAGGTGTCAAAAAAACTTGAGAGGATTTTAATTACATGAATAATCACAAGATCCTGAAGGTTATCCACAAAAATTCCATCAAAAAAGGTTCAAATCAGGTGTGATGAAATAATATGTGAATGCTGAACAGCTTTATGACTACAAATAGAACTAAACTAAAACCAACCCAACCAAATACTGTGGAAGAGGAGAAAAACCTTGCTTTAGAATCTCTGCACTGTGAACTTTTTAAGTTCTTAAAGGAGTGTGCTTGCTGAAAAAGTGAGAGGTAGAGAACATAAGCACCAATTATGTTTCTGTCCAAGCCTTAAGGATATCTGTGGTGGTGGTCAGTCCAGACCTCTCACTCCTACTGCTGTTGGTGAAATCCATCACTAAGGAACATAAACTCAATACCCTTCTGCCTTAAGTTCCCAAGACTGAGAGACTGATCTGTCATCTAAAATGAAATTCCTGATAAAATGTTCAGTGAGCATGGAAAAAGGTTATAAACTCTTCCTTCAGGCTGGACTGGGGAAACAATAACAGAATTATTCCTGATAGAAGGGGCTAGAAAGAGCAAAGTACTATAAAATGAAGAATTGAAGAATTTTTATTAAAGTTTTCTATCAATATAAAGGGACAAATAAAAGAAAAATTATTTCCCTATCAGGGTAAACAATAATGTTCCATACTTGAAGAAGTTTGGGGATTTTTTACACATGATTATTCACCTAAATACTATAGAAGTCTTCTTGTTACATATTTCAAATATTCTACAAATCTGTCCTAAAGCTCATAGAGTTTAAAAAAAAAAAGTCTTAGTTAACATTTAAGTAAACCTGTTTTCCAAGAAATAAAATCTAATAACATCAGCTCTATCTGTTAAGTGGGAAGCTGAAGTTAGCATGTTCCCTTAAAGGTCAGAGCTGCACTGTTTGTAAGTAAAAATATAATCATTAGAAAAAAAATTCCACAATAATATTCAAGATACTCAATCTCATAAAAAAAAATATTTAGAACACTGCTAAAAACCACAAGGCTTATATTTCAGGTAATAAATGAATTTCATAAATGTCCTAGTGTATTAAGAGACAAAAGAAGTTGGCAGAAACTCAGTGACTTTATACACCCATCCATTCAACCCTGACCTACAGTCTGCCTTGGATTTGGTTCATAAAACACCACCCTCCCTCATGCAGTATAAAATGTAGATGGCTCAGCTAGAGAAGAATTGGGAGTGAAGCCAAGCCAGCTGAATAAGCATTTCCACTTCAATCCATCCACTTTGCTTACTTAAAGGTCAAAGCATATTAGGAAGCAGGAAAAAGATGAAGACCTCAGAAACCCAAACTCACCTGAAAGACAGTGACATAGATCCTAGCCTAGAGGAGTTAATGTATCTAAGTACACATAAGACTCAGTGTATGGTGGCTACCATGCTAGGAGATAACGTGGGGTAATTTTTGTTCAGTTGGTTGATTTTTCGGGAGATGGACTGGACTGGACAATCAAATCACAAAATAATATATGGTAGAAGGTGCCTCTGCAGTTCTCCAGTCTAGCTGGCTGCTTGGCTCAGGCTGCACACAGTCTCCAAGCATGGAGTTATTACAACTTCCCTCACCTCTTATTCCAGTGTTTGACCACCCAGTCCATAGAAAAAAGTTTCTTTCTATATCAAGCTGAAATGTCCCATCTTCCAGCTTGTATTCATCCTGTTGTCCCTCCATGGTGCACTACTAAGTCAAGTCTGGCTTCATCTTCTCTGTACTGTACCATGAGGCAGCTACAGGCAGGTACAAGATCCCCCCAAGATTCTTTGCAAAGGTTGTATGAAACTTATTCTCTCATCCTCTCCATGTGTGCCATACCCCTGCTTACTACAAGATGCTGAAGTTTCAGGGCAAGCACTATTACATCTGTTACAATATATTTTAATCTTTTTTTCTGAACACAGTATTTGAGAACTATGTATTTCAAACAAGTTTAGCCTTCCAAGAATAACTAACTTTTAAGAGTTGTTCAGAATAACCACTATTACCGCATTTGTAACTGAAGGGGTTTAAGGGAAATGCCAACTACCAGCATCCAACAATGTCCAAAGGACAACAGGCAATCCTCTAAATACAGGACAAACCTAGTGGATTTGAGCAACAGCCAAGGGCCAATAACAGAATACAATAATAAGCAGATGCTCTACCCTTTGTAGGTGAAGAGACCTTTAAAACAACTGTTGTGTTGGATCTTAAATCATACCTGAAGGGATCATTCTGTACTTCATACCATAACTCTGGATAAATATTATAGTTAGTCATTAATTGCTTTGAACAGAGCTTAAACTGCATCATCACCATGCATCCCTGCAGAACCTTCTTTGTCCCAATCAACAGAAGATACAAAAAGACCAGAGACTCCAGATGGACTCTAGGTCACTTTGGAGCAACACTGTGAAATGTACTTGGGATGGTCAGAGCTCTGAGACAAAAAGTTTCATACAAGCTTTGCAAAGAAATCTTAGATGATTCATGTGATAAATACATGGATCTGCCATGCAAGGAACAACAGTGATCATTACTTTGTAACATTTTTTTCTTTGAAATTGCGAATATATTTTCTTTCAAAAAACAACTTGTAAGATCCTATACCTTAATACACAAAATAACTACCCACTCTGGACTACTGTAAAAACATTTATGAAAAAACCCACCTTCACAAAACCAGTATGTTTGCTTGCTTATTGAAGACCAGTGATAAATAACATGAAGAGCGAGATCAAAGAAATGCAAAACAGTCACAACATCATAAAACTCAGAATTGTGTTCTAGTATCAGCAGTAATCATGGTCACAATTTTTGCAAAGTACAGATAGCTATGCATATGCACTCCACTACCTGTTTGTGATTTTCTTATCCAATATGTTATAGCTAGCTCTAAAATCCTGCTACAGTCTTTTAGATTAATATTCATTATCTGTACAATTTTCAACTTTTAGGACAGGATAAATAAATAACTACAAACAAGCACATAAGAATATTGTTTATACATGAGTTTTCTTACATCCCTTAGCACTGCACATAAAATAAAATAAAAAAATAGCTAGTAGCATACACACCAAAATATTACTATCTAGCATTAGAAAGCAATTCCTTTAAGATGTAAATGGCTGAATTTTGTTCCTATACAAGAACATAATGTTGTCACAAATGCTGTGGACTCAATTTTTCTCTCAGAAGTCATGCTCCAGGTGATTTAGTAAGTAATTTTCCAGATAAGAAAGAGTGTGATAGAAAGATATGTTTCAGAATCACTTTTTTTTTTTTAACCCATTTTATTATGCAGAATATCAATTTATACTCTTAAAATTATTTAAGGGATGGCTCTGCTTCCTCTCACTTCTTTCTCCATCAGCAATCCTACTGGGACATACAGCAATCCTACTCAGACATACAGTTATAAAATAGGCTGCCCATATTGACTTAGTGCTTCTCCTAACAAAATCTGAATACCTTCTAAATATAAACCTTCATGAATTCATCTTAATGAATTAACCTTAATGAATTTACCTTAATGAATTCATCTTCCCTACATTCTTGTGATGTACATTTTTAGCTTAGACATTACCTTACTGTAAAAAAAAAAATCATTAAAGAATTTTGTTTGAATAAGGTACAGTTGGGACCTTAAACAGGCTTAGTTTCAGAATGATAAGAACCAATTGCTAAGTTTTCTCAGAGTGAAGGTGTTCATCAGACATCCAAAGGGCAGAAGCACAAAAAGCATATGATGAAAAAGAGGGCTTGTATACTTTTCCCAGGGTCCAGACCAGCAGCAGGAATAGGAAACAGTTCTCTAATTTCTCTCACTACTCTGTCAACAAGACCATTCTTCATCCCACAAACTATGTACTTCAAGTTTTCAGTTTTTTCATTAACCTGTTCTAAAACATTTATAACAAATACACATTTAACTACTTCAAAAAAAAAAAAGAAAGTTGAATTAAAGACAGCCAAAATTATTTGACTCAAGGAACCCTACAAGAAAGGCTAAAAATCAGCTATGAATACCATTCAAAAAAATCAATATCAAACCCCTAACAACAATAATTTTCTCAATGTGATGGATGGAAAGTAAATAATTTCATCTCTGCTTAAAGTTGGCAGCTGTTAGCCTGGAGTTAAACATCTTCATGAATTGCTGCTACACACTGACTGCAGCACAGACAACTCTTAAGCTCTGTGGTTGTAGCAAATGAACTGAAAGTCTGGCATACATCACAATGATATTGAAAAAGAAAAATGTTTCTTCCATCATTTGCAAGAAAATGCCTCTGCAAAGGGAACTTTTGTTCCCTTATCTTATCTCTGGGGAACAAAGCACTGGAGAGCACCACTATGGAAAGGGACCTTGAGTCCTGGTTGATGGCAAGTTGAATATGAGTCAGCAGTGCCCTGGGAGCCAGAAGGGCCAACCTGGGGTGTCCTGGGGGGCATCAGGGACAGCATCGCCAGCTGGGCAAGGGAGGGGATTGTCCCACTCAGCTCTGCACTGGGACAGCCTCACCCTGAGTGCTGTGGGCAGGTTTGGGCACTACAAGAGAACATCAAACTATTAAAGTGTGTCCAGAAAGGGGTGAATAAGACGGTGCAAGGCCTCAAGGGCAAGACCTACAAGGAGCACATGAGGCCACTTAGCTTGTTCAGCTTGGAGGAGAAAAGGCTCAGGGGAGACCTCATCACAGTCTATGACTTCCTCAAGTGAGGCAGCAGAGGTGGGAGGTTGATCTCTCTCTGGTCACCATCAACAAGAGGAAATGGAATGGAGCTGCATCAGGGGAAGTTCAGATTGGACATTAGGAAAAGATTCTTCACTGAGAACGTGGCTGGGCACTGGAAGAGGCTCTCCAGGGAAGAACAATGCCTGACAGAGTTCAAGGAGCATCTGGACAACATTCTTATTTATATGATAACTACGACAGTTGTAAAGGAAGCAGGAGTTGGACACTATGAGTCTTACTAGTCCCTTCCAACTGCAGACAATCTATGGTTCTGGGATTGCTTTATCCATATGCGAAACCACTGCATATCACATGACAACATCTGAGGAAAGGAATCAAATGTCATGGGTAGTAGTTATTAATCACAATCAGAAATAGTTTTTATACCAAGCATTTTGGCTTCTAATAGTGTTGCTGTCATCTGTTAAGAATACAATTGTTACACATGAATAACTATTAGGAATTCATTCCATGTACAGTGTTAATAATTGGAGAGATCAGTTGACCATAACAGATTACCAACCCAATTCAGCACTAATCAAACATGCATATGTATAAACACTTCCTCAGAAACTCCTGACTTAAAGATCACTAAAACAAAAGAAAAAATCTGTTTCTGAAAATAAAACTTCCTATCAGTAGGGTTCTCCTTCCTGCTAAAAAATTCTCAGGAGAGCTCCACTTAGACATGTTTATTTCCAGGAGTACAAATTCAGATGTCCAGCCTTATCCCTTTTAAGTATACAATATTTTCAAGTCACAATTTAAAAGAGATAAGTAGTCTCAGGAATCTTGTCCTTAAACTGAAAGTACTTAAGCAAGTTAACAGGGTAACAAAAAATTCTAACATTTCTACCAGATGAGCCATATCATATTATAAGCCTGGAAAACTGGAAGTTAACATACTGTACCCTACTGCCTTTTTTAAGTCTTCTTTGGTCTATAGAAAAAACCCTATTAATTTGATATTGCATTAAAAAGAAAATAAATATAATACCTTACTGAATGTTGATACAAGACTTCAATGCTTTGGTAATAAATTTGTCTGTTTAGAAAGGACACTCATTGGTGAAGTGTTCTACTCACAGTAAATTTTACACTTGAACTCTATTTATCTTCTTTAAATGATATCTAGTAATTTTTTCTCATTCCAAATACATAAATTCTAAGATAGTTCAACACATTTTCACTAGTTTTTCCTAAACTCATCTTTGGATATTGAATGTCTTTCAAAACCAGCAATTATTTTGCTTTATAATCTACCCATTAAAATAGGGTTTTGGCATTTTCACTTTCAGAAATCCTCATAGATTACATTCCTAACCTGTCACAGCCATTTTTAATATGCTGCCAGTGCATACAATTTGACTATTAAATATAGGAGATTTGAGGAAGTGTGCATACTTTAAAGAAAGACAAAAAAAAATAGAGATATTAATTATGAATACACTTAAGGTTTCTAACTAGAACTAATGTCCATCCTGTAGAAGCCATAAAAATCACTCCTAGAATCTAATTTCAGATACCTTATAAATGCAGGTTTTCCCTAACAGCAGTAATGAACTGGTGAAGTACACCAAAAAGAGACATTACATTGAATGTTTTCATAACAGGATTGAAAATACAGAGAGAAATAGGAATACCACACACAAGGGTATTAAAATAAATAGTATTTCCTGATCTTTAAAAGCCATATAAACTAAGCATTCCTAGATACCTCTGTGTTGGTTTTTGTACTAGAGAGCTGATTCTAAATTAAGGGTTGATATACCTGCAGACTAGAGCAAGATACCCAGAGCAATCAATCAGCTTTACTCTTCTCATGCAAGCACAGAGCTGAACGCTTTAAAGTCAAAGCTCAATTACAAAATAGAAGACCAGGGGCCCATTCACACTAAATGGTAGAGCTTTTACTATTTGCCAGATTTACTATCCTAATTTTCTCCAGCTGATGAGTTCCACAGTATAAGCTTGTACTTTACAGAATATAAGAGAAAGAGTCTCCTAGTCTTTTGTTTCAAGTACTCATCTTGGAGCATAAGCTTATGAGTATTTGCAAGTTAGAAACATTTTTCCCATTCTTTCAGAAAACCAACAAGATGTGCACCACACTGGACTAGGAGGTGCTTTCTTTAACAGACACAAGTAAACTAACGCTTCAAATGCTGCAGTAATGTCTGATCCATGTTCCTCTATACTTATCATCCATGTCGCTGCCAGACAGCAAAATACCTCTACATCTTCCCTCAAATGATATATGACTGTAATCTCTCACTAGGAAATAGAAACCCAGCAAAAGAGGAATGATGAGGCTCTTCTTTTCCCTCTCCAGTGTTTTTCTTCTCCATTGTTATAGTACTTTCACAGGTAAGACTGGCCATAAAACAACAATTATTTCTAAATCATTCTAAGTGGATGGTTTCGTTACTTTAACTGAATCACAAGGAGTAGCATCTCTGACTATAACCATTTCCTGTGGCCCTTTCCTCCTATTAAAATTCAAAAGGAAATACAGAATCCAACCATTGCTTCTACTTGGATGCCATGCAACTTCTTTATCTAGTTATACACGGCTGTGTATCCTCTACCTAGACAAAATTTCCACAAAATTGTTAGCTTTCTTGAAAAGAAGTTGTTACACAAGAAAGCTGGTGTGGCTTGTTTCTTCTTTTAAAGTACATGTTTATCTATTTTTTTCTATAACTATTACAATATTTCTTTCAATTATGCTTAGTTCATATCCTCCCCCTTAGTGATAAATGTAATACCGAACTCTATTTTCAACTGCAATTACAACAAAGTGAGCAAAGCACACCTTCTAAAAGGACTACAGACTGCCCTATAAAAATGATTTTGAAGCAGTTTTTGAGTGCTCAAGCATAGGTTGACTGCAGTCTATCAAAAACATGACTAGTTTATGATCCTCCAATTTAAGGTGTCCAATACAGCCATCCCAAAACACACACGGACAGCATAAAATTTCAAACTCATAAAATTTCAAACTAGGAAAAATAAACAAAAATATATGAACAGGACAAAGGAAAATCTATTTTGTATTTTCATACTAAGAGCTTTCCACTGTATTTGAAGGAAAATACTTTAAAATATGTAATTTTAAAATTAATTTTAATTACTTCATAAATGTAAACAGAAGAAGTGTTAAGAATAGAATGACAGTATAAATAAAACAATCACAGTATTTGAATCTTTAAAATAGACTGTGTAGTTTAGACATGAAGACACTATCTACTATTGATCATATTTAATAATAATATATAATTTCTAAATACAGTAATATTCAGTCTTATTATAAAGTAATTTTTATTGAAAGAATATGCCTTTGACTTTAACTGGCTGTTAAGATAATTTGAAAAAAAAAAAAAAACCCAGGAAAAACTGGTGTCTCTGATAATATGCTGGTGTGACTAAATGCTACACCAGAACTTTTAATAGGATAAGCACAGAATTGACTACTGGGCTTTAAAAACAGGGTAGCACTGAACTCCTAATCACAAGCATCATTACCTTTAGTTTTAAAACTTTGCAGCAGAAAAATAGAATTTCACCAACTACACAGAATTTCTTTTCTATGCAACAGCTTACATTCAGGTAACACTAAATGAAGACCAGGTAATATCTGTGATGTTACCCTTTTAAAAGTAACATAACACAGAAAATAACATTTATGCCAACTTCATTGCTTGCTACTCAGCAAAATCTTGGTAGCAACCTAAAATAAAAATAGCCATAGTTTGCAAAAATGGCAGTAAAACATTTCCAAATCCCTTATCAACCTCATTCCAGCATTATAACATAAAAATCAAAAACAGTATTCTGTATATCATAAACTGATATTGAAGGCAGATGAAATAGGTTTGACAGTGCAAAATATATTAGAAACACAATACTAAGGATGCAGGAGTAAAAGGCAGCAAGAAAGTAAAACATGAAATATATCCCACTTTTCTTGCTACAACCCCTCTTTCACCAACAGCAGCATTTCATATTTACACCTTATATCAACCCAATTTTTGGCATTATTTACAAAATCATGGAATTTGGCTCATTATATTTAAACTTGCTCAAGGGAAGTTTGCCCCTTTTAATTTTTTCATTTAGTGATGTCAGCTTTCCTTTTGCTTTTCAATCCCTTACTGTCCTGAAAATGCTTGTAAATTGTCAACATATCTCTCCATTTTTCCACAGATGCACATCACTACATTTTCACTGACCACATTAGACATTATTTTAAGATTAATGTCTACTCATATTGCAGTCATACCTTCATACTGCCTTGTAGGACTAGTAATAATCTACATAACCACTAGCACCAGGCATCTGAGATCTGATGAAATTAATTTGCATTCAGCTAAACCATAAAATTCGCCTCTGAAGTCCTGTGATGAAAAACTGTACTCAGGTTTTTCACACACTCACAAACCACATCATTAATGGGCATTTCCTAAATGAAACTGAGTATTGAGAGATGAATGAATGTAGAGGGTTTCCAAAGGAACTGGAACTCTATTTAGAGCCTCTTACTAACTAGCTCAGTGACTAAACCCTAGTTCAGGTGAAGATAAATTCTGGCTATTCTCTCAGAACAACTTTTTAGGTAGACAGTAAGATTTTTTTCACTGATCCAATTCTTTTTTGCTTGGCAACTATAGCATTTACTAAATTGCAGTCATAATTGACATGAAAGGATACTTTTCATATTCTTTGGCTGAATTTAGAGATCTAAGTGGTGCAGAGAGATGACAGAGGATAAAAACCTTACTAAATCTCAGTGTTACTGCTTAGACCAGAACACTGCATAGTGTGCAGTGTAAGAGCTAGTATAACTCTACACTGATGAGCAGTGAAAACCAGTCATATTAAAACTTTTTTTCTTGTGAACTGCTCAGTATCTGCAAGCCATCATGTCCTTACTACTATGCTAGCTAGATTAAAGCTAGTACATTCAATCCCACTTGGATTGCAGTACAGCCTAGAAACAAAGACTGCTCCTGGAAATGCTTTTCAATTTTGAGGTCACAGTATTTCCTGTCAGAGTCTAACAGAATCAATGTCCTGTCAGTTGCACTGCAGGAAGTAATATGAACTATATTTAATGATATATAGAAAATACACATTGGATATTAAGCTTTGGCATAGAAATTATTAAGTACTAATAATAAACTACTACTACTACTACTACTAATAATAATAAACTAATGGACTAGATAGTAATAGCTCTACATTAAATTACTGTCAGTATAAAAGAGAGTATTGACTCTGAAGCACAATTCAATAGTTTAGGGACTGCTAAAGGTCTAGGTATTATATCACAGAGCTCAACATTACTATTTGTGCTGATCCTTGAAACCAATAAGAGTATAAACCCACACAAAGGCTAGGTTATGGAGAATAATAGGAATCAAATTATATGCAACTCCCTTCACCCATATGACTGAAAATTATTTCAGAAACCTGTAATGAAGGAGTTTGCTAATGTGCCCTGTTCAATCCATTCTGTTCAGAAGAAGAATAGCTTAATAATGAATCCTTCCAGCCTGATTTAGTCCTGGCTTCTGAGTTTTTCCAAATGCCTACTAAAACAGAGAAACAGTTTGCCACCCTTCTTTGCTGTTTCTAGTGTTGCATCTCACATCCCTTGATCCAGACAAGACCACATCTCACAGCCACTGTACTGTTAAAGCTCAAATGCTGTATATGGCAACTGAAGCAATTATAGGTGTCCTCTATGAACAAAATATGTTGAAAGGGGATTATTTTTTCCTCCCTAAAAGCTACATGATTTTTCCCCAACTCCAACCATAAGCTCAAAGACAGCCATAGGGGTTCAAGACAGCTGTGAAACCTTGAGACCACTAGTCATGCAATTTTAAGCTAAACTGCTTTACTACCTCAGAAAACACTGGACTATTTCTAGAACTCATGAAGTTGAACTGCATGTGTGGAGGTCAGGAGGAAATATATATGACTGACTACAACTTGACTGACTGCAACTTACATGGTATGACATAAACACATTTTAAATTCCATGACTGCAGATACATTATTAAAAAAAAATTAATACCTGGGAATATTTTGAGAGATCATAACAATGTTCAAATACTCATAGCTATAGACCAACATATATATTATGTGTATATATATTATATATATAGTTAAATGTCCAGATTCTAGCACCTGAAGTCATTTTAAATATTAACTAAATATTTAAGAATATTAATATGAAACATTTGACTTCCATATTTTACTGTGTTTTTCTATTACTACTTAAAATCAGTACTCATCCAAGGTCAAGACTATTTATGAACTGCAGTAAAATGTATGGTTTTATTCTCAATACTTATCACAAAAAGAGATTTGTATCTATAGGTACACAAAATATCATAAAGACTGTGTTCTGTATGCTGCTGGAAAAATCTATCATCACTAACACGGTTACTTTAATAAAAAATGGCTTATCAGGGTATGCAGTATTAAATAGATTCAAAATGATAGGCAGTAAAATAAATCACTGGAAAGGAAGAGTGAAGATTAAAATACTGAAACTTAAGAAAGAATATCAAAGTTGATTCAGAATCCCATTTACTAACCTCATCTACTCTGAATAAGACTGAATCTCAAGAATGATACAAAAGCAAGTATGCAAGCTGCCTGCACTACATAAATTATGTGTATTTACTTATAATGCATATTTAGTATTCATCAGGAGCATGCTCACAAGACAGTACACTTACCTGATACAACTTCATAAACTTAAAAATTAAAAAAAGTAACAAGAGACTGGAATTTAACAATGAGAAGGGTAATGAATAGCACAGTACCCCAGCTTCCAAACTAGCCTAAAGATCTCTCTTCTTCATTTACATACTTGTTTTGCAACATTTCAGAGAAACAAAACCAACAGCTTTAATGACCTTTATAAGTGGCAGACTCTATTTAGGGATGGGAGTTCCACATATGACTATCCCAAAATCATATCCTTGATACCTTATAATGAAAGAAATTCTATAAGCAAATAGTGGGATTTGAGACTATCATGCCAACAGTATCAAATTTGTAGTTGAAGCTCTGAAATAAAAGTCAGCTTCCTCAGCACTTTTTATATGGACTAGGCAAATAAATAGTTCTAATTAGGAAACCAGGTCATTAATTCTATTTTTCAGGGCATTTTTTAATTCAAGACAGCAAAAAGTACTTATCTTGAAACTTGCTATACAGGTGGACTAGTTGGCAAGAACCTCCTAAATGTCTGCTTACTCTAGATTAATTTTGTTAGACTGTTTCTCTTGATTTCACCAACATCTTATTATTTTATCAACATTGCTAATGAAACTTACTAGTTAGCCATTATTTGGGAGATAGGATATCTATCTATCAGAATATATATCTATATTAAAAATTATTCTTACCAAGATGACTTGGAAAAGAACTGGAAAAAGATGGATTTCTTCCATGAAGCTGTAAAAACATATATTAAGATTTATTTAAAAACAGTGGAAGTGAATTCTTATTTAACACACTAAACTCACAAGAGGAACAGAGCAATAGAATAGCTGTTGCCAAGATCCATGACCCAGAACCATAGCCTTTGACTTGCTCTCAACAAACATGAATTCCATTTCAGATATTAAACAGAAATAGGAACATTATACTGCCTTGGAAATTACTTCTAGGCCTGCTTCACTGATGCAATTCAAGAGGTTAGAACAGTAATTAATTTAGCATTTTTTAATAGCAGTAATTAATAAAATACCACAACTATAGCATTATATATACTATGAAATACAGTGCACCATTAACTGTTTGAATTAATAGACTCAGCACACATAATGAAGCTATATATATGCTGTGTTTTTTTAAAGAATGCCATGTTGAGTAATTTCTTGGGTTTAACATACTTATATATTATACTTTAGTCAGATACTTGACAATGATGAGAAGTATGGCACAAAAGAAGTCGTCTATATTTTCTTGCATTTCAAAATCAGATAAAACCCAGCATATTCATGCTTAAAGAAAGAATATTCTCAATAATCAGTAATACTTTACACTAATGAAGTATTTTCTATTCTTAGAGCACAAAACACTGTATTAGGAAAGCATGTGTGTCTCACACACTATGGTGATATATGAGTCGTGATTACATGCTTTTTACTGCATTATATTGTCTAATTGGAAGAATGATTGTCACTTTTTCTTACACACTATACAAAATGCCTATTCACCAAACACTGCAGAGAACACCCAATTGTGTGTTTCAAAATTTTTTTCTTGTGTCACCATAATGTCACTGAAGTGCTTAATTGGTAGGTTTAGCTTTGTGACACAGTGTCCTGGTTTGAAAGGACAGGTGTCTGCCAGTAAGGGCAGAAGTTTCCCTTTGGAATAGAGACTTTGGTTCCACTCCCCCCCACCAAGTATTATAATTGTTTGAATCAAGGACTCTGAGGCAGAGATAAGGGGGTGGGAATAACAGCTCTTTTACTAATATATCTAACTGTACAAGCAGAAAACAATAACAGTTAAAATTGCTAACAGAACGAAATAGATAACTCGGTGTCAGTCCCTTTAGATGCAAGCACGTTGTCTCTGTGCTTAGTCCAGAGCCCGGATTTGCCTAGGGGCAGGCGGGAACGAAGGCAGGAGGGGGTGGGGCGGCAGCGGCCACGCCGGTCTCGGTGGGAACGGGCTGGAGCAGGCGGCTCCTCGCTCACCGTGTGTGTCCAGGTGATCAGCTGTGTCCGCAGAGGCAGGAGGCTGGAACGGGGCAGATGCAGGGCAGGTGATCGCAGAGGGTCTGGCTCTCCTGTGCTCCGCCGTGTGGCTGAAGATCCGGGTGTCCTCGTCCGAGCTCGCTGGAAACCCGAGTGCCCTCCCGGAAACCTCAGAGGCCCCTGCGGGAGTCGTTCCCACCCACCCCTTTTGTCTGGACTCATCAGAGACCCTGGGTGTAGCCCGGCCAGCTCCATTAGCATGATAACGGGAAAAATTCTTTCAATTGAAACAGTAACAGAAAAACACTCAACCCCCAACACACAGCAAAGATAAGACTGCATTAAGAAGCTCATGCAATAAATGCAGAACTCAAACACAGAGAGCACATCTGGGATCTCAGTGTACATCACTGCAAAATTGTCTTGCCAGTAGTACATCAGTTGAAAGTACTAAGTTATATTACACAGTTCACAGTGAATAAATAGGCGTTATATTTGACTAAAATAAGTATCTAATTTCATGTTTGAAGCTTTACCTTGTAAAACTCTATATTGGCTTCTGTTAAAACAATAATTCTGTTTGGTAAACTATTTGTTAAAAAGAACTCATATATACCTAAAATCACATAGTTTCATGTAAGAGTTTTTATTCATGTACAATAAGGTAAAAGGAGAAGGTGTTATTTTTAGGGATACTATAAGCTAAAATACTAGACTGTGAACTGAAGCAGCTAAAAAGAATTTCACATTCTCCCCTATGAACGTAATAAAAAAAAATCAGAGGGGGCTAGAACAGACATCCAAAGGTTATAAAATAAATGCTTCATTTAGATTAATGTCATCTGTAAGAGCCCTGACTGTTCATATTTGCTGGAATCACGTCTTGTAAAGGAAATATAATAAGGAATGAAAGTCATGCTAAGAGAATATCAGTGTCTATAAATAAACCAGAATTAGTTCTAGATAATGCAAATATATGCATTATGTATGAATAATGGTTTACTTTTTCCATATTGTTTTTCTATTTCTCTGATTCTTGCCTTCACCTAAATGAAATAATGATTTTGTGATATAAAATCTATATGAGTTAAAGGTGGGAATATCTGTTGCATTGTACAGCACTGGCATGTCGACCTGGAAACAAGTAAATCCACTAAAGTATTCAAAACACAACAAAACAGTATTATTTTATGCACTCACATATAGACATTTAACAAAACTAAGTAACAGCCTTGTTCAAACAAATATGTTCATTCTTTCTTGCATACAGAAGTGCTACACTCAAGAGAGGGAAAAGAGTTTAGGTAAGGAAAAATACTCATTATTTCTAAGCTTAGAAGCTTAAGTTTAAGGACAATTTCTCCCTTTATTAAATTGAGGGAAATTTTTTTCCATATGCAATGGAAGCAAGTTCCTTTCATAGGCCAGGAGAACATGCAAGCTAATCTCTGGGCCATCTAATAACCCTTAAATAGACAGTTATGGCATCTTGGACACAACCAGGTCATAATAGAGTCCCAGATAGGACCACTTAATTATATTTGAGGTGCATTCCAGAGCCAAATCTACTAGTTAAAAGCTTAATCCATGCCTGCAAAACAGAATTTTGCTGATGTAGATATAACAACAATAATGAATGTAAAGAAAGTAATTTAAACACCACAGACTCCCAAAAGGAGCAGCTACTGTAACAGCAATCATAGTGACAAAATGAAGTTTTACCAGCACAAGCCTACTTATGCTTAGGTCCTATTGGAATTACTTATCCCAGCAAAAGCTGCTCACTTTGCTACATAAGCAGCATTTAAACTGTGAACACATTAGCAGTAAAATACAATCAAATACCAAAAATAGCTAAGCCACCCCAGTTTAGGCAGAATCTAGAAAAACACTTCTGTGGTAGAGGGTAAATGATGAAATAATTGTGCTCAAACACTGGAAGCAGTCCCAATTGTTACAGCATAACAAAGACAGCTATACTTTCTGCTGAGATAATCTAAGATAAAACTAGAGCCAACAGGTCTGTTCTTAAAGGTCACCTGCCAAACCTTATGATTGAAACAATAAAAAGCTGCAGCAAGAAAATTATACACATAATTTGGCTAAAGCATAAAGTCTCATCAAGTACTGCATTAAGACAAAGCTTAAAGCTGATTTATCCCAACTTTGTATGTATGATCTTTGTATATATGATACATACAACTTTATTACACTCTTCATTGCTGTCTCGCATAGTTTTACAAAGGAATTGTCTTAAAGCTGGTGAAAGAGGAGTTTAGCTATGGGATTTATTGAATAGAATATTCTGAATCAAAAGTATTTTGGTTCTTCACAGACTGTTACATAATTTATACTAAATTAGGCTCTACCCTGTTTGGAAAACATACAGAATCATCATGATATACATATGGAAATCATAATACATAATACATAACAATATTATTTCCATCTCATTTAAATCTATATATAAATAAAGAGATCTGGCTCAAAATAACTGGTGATCAGATTTTAAAAAACTTGCAATCAGTACAATCTGAATTTTTAATATACTAACAATTTTCAGACTGAGATTTTGCCTCCAATTTTGCTTTCCAACAATATGTGAGATCTGTTTTTCTAAGAAATCCTAGTACTTTCTTGCACAACAAAAACCTACTGCGGGACACTAAACACAAAAGGCTTTTTGCAATATGTTTGATACCTTAAAAATTTAAAAGACAGAAAATATGATGTTATCAGAGAGACACTTTAGAGAAAAGTGGTGTGGAAGGATGTGGAAATCTGGGTAATAGATTCTGGAAATCTGTTACAGACATTCCAAGCTGAACAAATGAGTAGAAATTATTATGCAGAATAGAACTGGTGGACATGCACAAAGCAAGAACCAAGAAATTAATTTTAAAAGGAAGAAATGTCAAATCCATGACAGATTTTTGAACCCTATTAAGGGCTCTTAATAAATAGGCATTACTGTTCAGATTGCAAAGGGTAGGGGAGACAGCTAAAGGAGAAAATATTTCAGAAACTTATGAAGTACTGTGCTTCTTTTTAATTGTAAGATGATGGCAAGTGATCAGATCAGACAAAGAAACGGAAAAAAAAAAAGCCAAGAAGATGATAAATCTTTATATAGATGTGCTTATGTTATAGAATAACTGTTTATGCTGAAAGTGACTTGTGAAATATCTCTTTCAGTCCACATAAATGAAATGAAGATTACTCCTCAACAGCTATCTTCTATAGAGCACCACATAATCTTATTAATCTATATAGGTTCTGAAAAAAACTTCATAGGTGTCTGAAAAAGCCTCCAGAAAGTATTCCCACACACTTGACTTCCTGCAGTCTTCTCTGTGCACCAATGTGCTGGTTTTGCATAGAAGCCAAGTGCATTCTAGTGGATGCAGTGGCACTAGACCCACCACAACCCACTATTGAATACAAGAGAATGGACTGAACAGTAGGTTTGCTGAACAGACAATTCATGGCAGAACTGAATTCACTCAAGTCTGAAGCTCCACCTGTAGCAACCAGCTGTAGCAGTCAGTAACCAGCTGATTCTTCCTCATTTGCTACTTATATTCACAAAGTCAAAAATGCACAATTGAAAGTAAAAATAGAGAAGAATCAATGGCATTTGCCCCTTTTTAATGAATTACATTACTTGAACCTTCCAACATGACTCTTTTCAAAAATTCACTTAACAGTAACATCAAATGTTTGTCTCACATTTTACAAATCAGACATTCATTAATTGATCAGCAACACGAAAGAGGAAACAAAATTACAGGTTTAAGGTTAATAGCTTATTTCTTTACTATAGGGGAGCTTTTATAAAATGTAACACTAAGGAGTTGTGTTTTACATTAAAAACGGTGATTAGTATTACTGTCTGTACATGACTAGACTATGAGTACTCCCTTGCAATAATGAACTCTGACCACTGCCTTTGATATGAATTACAATGATGTATGACTTGACAACAGTGTTATTAGCTGACACAAAACTTAACATTTCAAGAGTCTATTCCCGGGCAAGTCTTCCTGCTTATGTTTTTCAACAAAGCAGTATATATGCAAACATTACACCAAACAATAGGAACAGCAAGATCATAAAAACTCTCTGCTGTTTTATATTAGCATTACTTCTCTAAAAGGAAAATCAGGGTTTTTTTAATTTGATTTCCATAGATGTGAAATTAGCATAATCAAAATAGGGTTCTAAATCTACATAAACATTCCCTAAAGTTCTAATAAAACAGTTTAATCCTCTGGCATTCCCTCTCAATCCATCTGGATTGTGATTTTTTCACTAATGTTGTACACCTCTAGCATGTAATTCTACTGCTCAGTTTAGCTGGACTAGGCCCTAAGGCTTACCTGTTACCAGAACTACTCCATTTTATTTTATTCACATTCATTATAGAAAATAAAACAACACATAAAAACAGAGAAGTAATTCAGCAGCAAATAGACCTACTTTTTAAAGTAAGCATTCCAACCTTAAACTAGAAAATTAAAATGACTAATGAGAAGAACAAAATGTTTTTAAAGCAATTTATATGAGCCTGCATTAATCAAGGAAAGCACTAAAGCACTAGTCCCACAGTATAATGGCAAACAAACTACCGCAGGTTCAAAGAATCTATGCACAACAACAACAAATGAACTGAACCACAATTCCAGCAATTAAAAACACCACATTGAATTCCAAAGAGTTTGGTTTTGGGTTGGGTTGGTTTGTAGTGTTTCACTGTTTTTTGAAATCAACAGCAAAGAATCTAGACAATTTCAGAATATAGTGGAATCTAACTAACACTGATGTAGATCATGATAGTGTATGAAAAGATGATCAACTTATCACTAGCACCAACCCTAAAATGTGCCTTTAATGGTCATTAATAAATACAAAGGTACAAAAAGTAGCATAAATGAAGTTTGAGAATTAGACAATTCTTAGATGATTCCAAAGACACTATGACAGTTACTTTGATTAGTCAAGACAATATGCTGCAACATATGAGGTTGATCCATCTATCATCTTCACAGGTACTAGATATGTGGCATTTAGATGCAGCAGATTTTCTTGTTGCTCTTCAGCACCTTCCTGTATTGGTTTCTGCTTTTTCCCACTTTTTAGTGCAGTCTAATGTTTGTTTGAAAAATCTATTTTTAAGGAAAGGAGGTGAGAAAGGTTACTTAATTTGGTCCCCCGTCCTTCACCATACATCTAAGAAGGGTGCCTTACTATTAGTTTTTAGTTAGTTTTAGAGGTGTTTCTCCCTCAGGAAATGACCTTAATAGAATACAGGAATGTGTCCCACTTCCATGATAATTATCTGATGCAATATCTGACATTACCTCCACTTCTATCCTATTACCTTTACTGTCTCCCTTCCTTGCAACCAAAACTGTCTACTTTAGCAACTCACAAATTTCAGACTCCATAGTTTAGAAGGTTTAGCTTTCAGATATATTAATGTCACCAAATGCTATGGGTTTCTGGCCAAAGGTAGGCCAAGTAGCTGCCTAAAAGAGCAGATAGCTACATTTCTTAAGGCTCTTTGTAAGGCCAATGGGCAGCTTAAGAATCATGATCCAGTAAAAGTTTCCATGAGTAGCACAATACAGATTCTATTATCACAGCCAAAACACTTAAGAGCAGCTAACTGGTATATCATATAGGTATAGGTATTGGTATAGGTATATCATTGTTTTAAGAGAAACTAAGAAATTCACATGAACTCCTCACTACTAGGAAAAAATCTAGCAATCTGATCATTACAGACTACAGCAAAGAGCATAAGACGCTCAAAGCAGGAGCCAAAAAAAACCCCAACCTTTTATAAATTCTCGGACTTCCTATCCATGCATATAACCTATACATTAAATTAGTAAACACACAAAAGGACAAGTTACCTATGATATAGTTTTTTCTGAATGCAGACTTTGCATAGTTATATCACACTTCAGCTTGCTGCAGACATTTGCTCTCACTGTGAGTTCTCTTCCTCCAAAAACTCTTTACAGAGGTGCAATTCACCAAGAGCAATTAATGCAAAGGGAAAAAAAACTAATGCAAATTTACAATAGTCCAGAAATTAATCATTAACTGAAGCTACACCTTTCTTTAATATCAATGATTTCTTTTGAAATCAGCAGTCACAATATAGCTAAATATGAACTCTGTTATTAATTCTCACACTGGTTTAAATGTTCTCAATTTTTCTTATCACAAAACACTAAAAATTCTTGAAGACAACATGGCAATAGGTACTTAGGAGAGCCATAATAGACTATTACTGAAAGGTTTAAAGCCAGACTGTTTGCTTTGAGCCAAATACAAAACAGGCAACTGATGGATAAATTCGGTTCAAAGCTCATTCTTCCAGTATCTGCTATTTTCTTAGTAAAAAAACCCTAAGTGAGGTTGTATCAGACAGCAATTGTTACGTGATGTAAAAGCAGGTACAAAAGGGTGCCTGATTCAATTATACTCTAACCCATTCAGGTCCAAAAAGACAAGGAAACACTCATCCTTTCCTGAAACCTCCTGTAGATGCTCATATGATCAGATGTCCAAATAATTTAAAAGTGTCCACAGAAACACATTTTTTACAGCTTTTTACAGCTACCATCTTTTTTAAAGCTACCATCATACAATAGAGAGAATTTACGTTGGTGAGAGATCTAATTCTGCAACACACTAATGAGATATCACTAGAGCTTTTTGCTGCTAAATTGAAAAGCAATGGAGTGGAAGAAGTCACACAACAGAGAATGTTAAAAATTACCTCAACAGTGAAGCAATGGCAAAGAGTACAAAGTATTTTTTGTATTCTTATAAAATGCTAATTAAAGGAATTCAAAACATGTATTGCAACTACAATATTTTATCATAAGCTTAAAAAACATAAAAACCCCACAAACTGTATTTGAATATCTGTGTCTATGCCATGTATAACAAACAACTGGTAACAGAAAACAGAAATGTCCAAAAATAGCAGGAAGATGAAATGTCTTTCCTCTGATATAATAATTTAACTAATTTACAGTATCAGCTATGAAAAAAGGGAAACAAAAAATGGAGCATATCTATCTCCTTTCAAGTGCTAAAATAAGAAGTACTCAAATGCAGATGCCTCTATAAGGGAGCACAGAGGTAAAACCTGAGGTGATAGTAAAATAGTAAGAGAGATACAAAAAAATTGGTAGAATTATAAAAGAGAGAAAGAAAGCAAAAATCTGTTAGGTGAACACCTCTGAGAACAAGCTATCATACAGAACGAAATAACAGCACACTAACCCTTGTCCTCCTCCCAATTCACTCTTTACTTCAAAATAATATTATTAATAACTATTTACAAAAGACATTGCAACAGCAAGGTAAATACTAATTTAAGATTTTGTCATTTTACAATCTTTTTGCTACTACCAATTTTATTAATTTAAAATTAAATCCCACAGGATTTGTGTCCAGTGTTATTTACTCCCCATCACAATTTTTCCATCTGTCTAATAAAAGGAGCAAAACAGCATATGCCTTGAGTAATTTTGAACTTTATGAATACTGATTAATTACTCATAGAACCAAAACAGAACCAACTGTGATATATTGTTCACTATAGCATGTACCTGGTTTCTATTTTGTTCACCAGCAATTTCTATGATTATGAATATATTATTCACCTCTCTCGTGCTTTTGAAGCATTTAGTACTTCCTGCAAAATTTATTGGGAAGCCAAAGATTAAGGAAAAAGACAGATCAATTGCCTAAACCGTGCTCCTTTAGCTACTTAGTATATTAAAGCACCCTTGCCAGCAGCATCATAAAAGATTAAAAGATGTTTCATCTTTTGTAATAAAAAGTAGGAAAACATTAAATTTCCTTATTGTTTTTTCTCCTTGTCCTCATTTCAATCAATCAGAGCAAAACAGTACAATGCTCAGCAACCTCTGAGAAATAACACTATCAGACAACACAAAAAGACAATGTTAAGAATAAGCACATTTTTTTGTGCATATCCAGGAAGGTAGAGAGATCCTTCCTTATCACGATCAACTCACACGGTTTAAGTTGTATGACACAGTTGTTTGCTTTTTTTTCTGTCAATCACAGCCTAAATTTTGGAACAAGAAGGAAGAGATATTAAGATAATGAGTCTACCTATACCAAAAACTAAAATCCCTATTTAGGAATTTTAAGGGTAGATATATTTACAGGAGAACTGACCACCTTTCAAGTGAATCGACTGCTGTAAATATTTAACAAACAAACCACCTTTGTCCGAGCCACAAGTATGTTTAGCTGAACAAGAATTTTGGTAATGTTTTAGGTTTGGTTTGGAGGTTTTTACATTTTTTAAAGATAATTTAAATGTTAAAATTTTTCCAATTTTGTCTCTAGCGTTTTCATTGGCTAATCCACATTAAAATAACCAGGATCAGATAAAATTGACACAAAAAGATGTAAGATGTGTTTGATAACAAACAGTCTCCAATGATTTTCACAAATCAGAGTGCTAGTCAAAGTAGTATCATAGTGAGATCTGTTATTGCTAATTCCTAATAGGAAAGAAGAAATTGAAACAGAAGGAACCCAGAGCAACAGAGAATGTGTAGTTGTATCACCTCATGAAAGCAGGGCTGCGCTCAGTCAGGGCCACCAGCAGTTTCAGAGCATACATTGGTACTGGGTCTGGAGCCAGCAGAATGTGCTCATACCTGAAAGGCAAGGTGGGAAAGGGGCATAAACAGTGGGAAAAGAGAAGTCAAGAGATACACATCAAAAATTGATATTAAAAATTCCTAATTTCCCATTTCCAAACTTTATAACTACAATGGAAATACAAGGCTCTTTCAATTTGTACAAAGCAACAAACAAGACACATTTAGAAACAGTATTTTAGAACCATCATCAGATTAGATTTAAATGTAGCATTAATAAGAGAATACATTTTTAGAGAGAGATAATTATAAAATATGAAATAATACACATGCTTCTGTGTATGTGTATTATATAGGCACATATATAGATGCAATATATTTATAAAACATTCACCTTGTCTACATGAGCAAGACTTATCTATCCTATATTATTTTATACATAAAAAATCTATTATTAAAGAGACAAGTAGTAGATGAGCCTCAAAATCAGGTAAAAGACTTACTGAGTGCTTTGGAAGATGATAAACCAAATTACACACAATTAAGCTCTATATTTTGTATACATAGTAATTTTTCTCAAAATTGAAAAAAACTCACATTGAGTTTTATATTTTATCTCAAATTTCAAAAAATATTGCTTTCACTACAGACCAGAGGAATATAAAAGTACTCCAACACAATGTTTCTTGAGAGCTGTGGCAGAAAACAAACCAAGAAGAATCTCTTTGAAACATTTCCAAGTTTCACCTGATGGAAAACTTGGTAAGGGAAAACAGGATGCTGAAAAACAAAATGGCTGTAGCTGTTGCTACTAACATTTTAGTGATGCCCACCCAATACACAGGGTTAATTTTACTGTATTTAACCAAAAATATATGTGGATAGCAGTAGGATACAGTGATGGAAGTGAGAAAGATTTAAGCATGGAAAATCACAGACTCAGCTATGTCAAAACACAGTCTTTGGTTATAACTAGTCCTACTCTAAATACATGGAAGCAATAAAACAGGAAGCATAAATCTCTTCATTTGCAAAAAAGCAAAAAACAAACAAACACACAAAAACCTATGAATAATTAATCAAGAACAAATGAAAGGATGAATTGCAGGAAACCACAGTAGGCTATCATGTTATAAGCAACAAAATGGTTCCACAAAAAAAACACCTGTAGTATTCTGGTAGAGGGAACCACGCAATTCACTGAAAATTTTACTTTGTATGTTGAGATCCCTAGAGCTGTCTGGACTGAGTGATCTAGATCACAGCCCATCACCTCCATGCCAGCATGTACCTTACTGTGTGTTAGCTCTTCCCCTCTCTGTAGGTACCACACCTCAGCACTGTGCAGGAAGGAACCTGACTTGTTCAGGAAGGAAATTGAGAGGGAGATGCTTTGCTTGCCTACAAGAAGAAGGGACAAGCACAGCAGTCATGCAGTCTTGATGTAGCCTGTGGGAGCTCCTTCACAAGGGCTAACACTCCCACGTGAGCACACAGCCTATGGGCAATGTGTTGTGGCTACTACACTTGAGTGTGCCACTGTAGGGTTGCAAACCCCATCAGTGTATCTACAGAATCATCAGTTATAAGTCAGCATTGGCTTCAGGTCCATAGTGATAAAACTCTCTCTTTTAAAAGAACAGATTGCAGTTTCCCAAAGAAAACCATTTCTCACTGGTCAATGAAAAGTCTCTTAAAAAAACCCGAAAATACTGTAATACATTAGTAGACATTGATTCCTACATACAGAGCCCTACCTATGAGCAATATGTATTCCTACCAAACATAATGGGACTTGCAATTTTATTTGTTTTCAGAGTCCATAACTGAATCTTCTGAGGCAAAGATGCTATCAGGTGACTCAGAGACCAGAAGTCATCTTTCACTGCATAAGACTTGGATTTAAGTCCCAAGACTGTAATTCCTAACAGTAGTAACAAATTAATCAGCCATGCTAGCTTAAAAATTTGACATTTGGCAATATACTTGTTTATATAAACACATCAGTACAATCCCTAAACAGGGTCCACCTTAAGAGTTTTAAGCTTTCTATGTATTACACCTGGGAGACACTATTATTACACAGCACAGTTAGCATCCTAATTTCTTGAAGTTCAATAAAAAAGTCTCACTTCACTTCCTTTTCCTTGAAATTCTCTTCTTCCCTCCCTCAAGACAATACCAGGAAAGTGTATTTCTAAGAGAAGGTGCAGTGATCCATCAAAACAAATACCACATGAGAAAATGCAGATTACTAGAGTCAATGTCTTAGCAATTAATATAAACACATTTCCTGAATAAAGGCCATTAGGAGCAATAAATATATGAATCTTCTCAGAAGGGAAAATATGCCATGCTTGAGATACTTTATTAAATGAATGAGTTATCAAATGATTTCACTGCCACTTAATAACACAGAACAGCTTAGTAACAGTAACTGTAGAGAGCATTTTATAAGAGTTTTGTGAACTCCAGGTACTACACTATAAAAAGTTGTTTTGTCAATCTTCTCTATAAACAACCTTGACAAAGGATTTAAAGATTTAGGGATGTAGACTCTCTTAAGCTCTTAAAAAATGAATATTATGTCAAGTATCCTGGATTTCATACTCGCAGAACTGACTTGGTAGTCTACTGAAAACAAGCTACATAAACCTTCAAATAAAATAAAACTTTATTACACACCTCTCTCTTTTTGCTGATTCAGGCTCAATTTTTAATGACATATAACTAGGAACATCAGGAATTAAAATGAAACACAGCTGATGTTTAAATTTTTGATTTAAAAATCGAGATATAAAGCATTTGTCAAGTATTCACTGTCTATCGCTGCGGGTTTCATTTTGGTTATGAAACGTTCAGGAAAATAATCTTTCAGTGAACTGAAATTTAATGACACTATTTCATTCAATTCAATCAAAACTCTATGAGGAAGCTAACTTTTTGATCTATACAGGCACAAATGTTTTATGGAATTACCATTTTATTGATGATGCAGAAGATGAGGAAAAAAGTAGTACGTCACATTTATCTCAAAGTGAAGTCTATGTATATTTTATGCATAGTGACCCACATTCTATTTCAAGGGTCAGTTTTACATTTAAACACATTAATTTGAGAAGGATATTTATAGGAATATAATATACACAGAAATATGTAAGATTACAATCTACCCTAAAAAGAACACCCCATATTAAAACCAGATGTCACTCCCTTCCATATCCAACAGCTCTCAGTTCTCAGTAGATTCAAAAGAGATTGAAATGTCTACTTGCCTCCACAGACTGCCCATGAACAAATGGCCATCACATACCTCCCCTCTTCTGACTGTCCTCCAGCTGAGTCAGATTCTGTCCCACCCCTTACCAGTAACAGAAAGACTAAACAGTATCAGCAAAAATTATTCAGCCTCCAATATATTCTATCTCAATTTCAAGAGATTTCAATTTTTACAGTAACCCATGCTTCTCAGGAGAGAGCTTTACATTATATTTACAAGTAGATTACGCTGACTCTTACAACCCCTCCCTTCTCATCTCTACTAATGAGATGGGGAAACTGATTCAAGAATTACTTAAACCCTGGATTCAAGATTTTGAGCTGCTTCAAGACCCTTTTTCATATATCTGCCACACAGCACATGCTAAGATGGCACAAATGAAGTCCCCAACATAGGATCATGTTTAGACTCAGGCCAAAAAGCCCTTCCACTCAATTGAGCTAGTAAGCTTGGAGACAGAAGTCTATTGGATGTTTTCCTTCTAGTTTGTAATTAGCATGACACATCCCTCCAAAAACACATCCCCCAGTTTAATAAGAAAAGTTGTATAAGATGGACGTGCCTACAAAGGGCAAGTTTCAGAGCAAGGACAGAACCCTGTCTCTTTTGACTTCAGGTCTCTTTGTCTATCTGAAGAAAATCATCTGACAGCTTTTAATAATGCAAACATATAATATTTCTAGCTGCCATTTTAGTTTGTACTGATACATTCTACATTTATCAGAGAAAAAAAATGTGAAGAAATGTGCTGGAAGGAAGTTTCTCTAGAGAACCCTTAAGATTTTCATCCAATTCTCTGTCATAGATGAAAGTTTACACACCTTGCATGGATAAAACTTTGGACCTCAAACTGTAAGAGCATTACTCAATTAGCAGAGAAAGTCTCATACTCAGAAAAGATACTGGGTTTCTAATCATAATCCAGCATTCATTCCTCCAACCTTCTCACATTTATTTAATGTAGGGGTGGAGAACAATTTTCTCACTTAGAGAAACTAAGTATTGACCATTATTAACTTCTGAGGACCAGATAGGAAAATACACTGTAGCTTCATTAGAATAACGTAAAAGACAACTGATGACTCATCACTACTGTACTCAACTCGTTTTCCCTCTCTCTACTTACAGATGTTCCCAGCTCACAGTCAATGAGTGCATAACACAGAGAGCTGTCTTTATGCTCACCTGAATGAAATGAGAGGCATCATTTTACCATAAACCATGTAAATGAAGTTCCATACATCTGGTCTATAGGCTGTATTTTACCCTGCTGCAGGGTTTTTCTGCTGCTTGGGACAGCAGGAAAGGACAGCAATTTAGAGGCAATAACCTCTGGGTGGATCATGAAAGATTAATCTGTGATGCACTGTTGCTTTTTAAAATATTGTATGTCATTCTATATGTTTTCAGAACATCTTAAATAAAGATACAATATCCTAAAGAGACAAAAGATGTTGTAGTTAGAATGTTCTTTATATTTATTAGAAGAACAAAGAAGAGTATTTAAAGACCAAAAGCTAGAGGGAATCCTGCTTTGCTCCAAGAGGAGCCAGAGGCACAGTACCAGAAGTGAATGTCAAACAGAAGTTGTGTCTGTGTTGCATACAACACAATACTAAATAAAACTAGGAGGAGATGTTAGCAAAGAACCTGGGCAGCAGTTAATTGCTATTCCCCTTTTGACTTAGCCATTTAAACATAGAAAGGATAGCTAAAACACATACACTGTCAAAATGGTTTGCATATCAAGCTATTCTCCTTTACAGGAGCATTATACTTACTGAGGCAGCAGTGAATCTCTAATGAGAGACAGAAGCTTGCTGTTTGAGTTGAGGCTCTCCCCCTTCTCCTCAGCCACGACTTCGTGGCTTAAAAGCAGTGATGTGGTTTCTGAGAGCAACCGCAAGCTGAAGAGTCTCCATTCCACTAGAAAATAAAGGTGCCAAGAATGTGACCACACTGAAATATAATTAAAACAAACTGTGGAACTCATGGAAACTGTATCTGATATATTGGTATACTTACCATTCTGACTGTGGGCCAAAGAAACAAGTGGTGGGAGGATAGAGTCTTCAACCTAAAACAGAGAATTAGAAAGATGTGGCTTAGATCATTCACAGAGGAAAAAGACAGACCAGAGATACACCGTCATCTATGTTTATTTTGCTGCTAGAGCCCTCAATCAAAGAGTTGAATAACCCTGGAAATCCAGCCATCAAGTTTATTTTTCTCTGGTAAACTGCCACAAAAATACAGGCATTAATGTACTTTTATATAGAAAACAACAGTAACTTTGGTATCATTTATTTACAGGGACTTTTAATTTAAAGTATAGAATTCAGTGCAGATATAAAATACTAAGAAAAAAGAGTATTAGAGTATCTTAATCCTGATGCTTTAATCCATAAACTAACCATTGAATAGAGTTAAGATGAAAAACAGAATGGCATAGAATTAAAATACATCAGAAAAGATGTACTACCTCTAATGAAATATCCCCAAGCTTAGTAGTGTCTTGAAAATATTTTAACTTCTTCCCTTCTGGTAATATACAGTCTTCCACTAAAATGTAAACTTACAGTACTAAAGATTTGCACTATGAAAAAATATAATCCAGTCAACTGTTTATTGTCCATGAGGATATTGTTACAAATCTATGATCTGTCACAGGACTAGTCAGCTTAGCTCTATTTGAAATCAAGTGATGATAACTAGGCTATGGTGCAGCTACAAAAATAGTGCATTATTAGTCTTCGCTATAGGAGAGTTTCTAATTCTTAAATTATTGTTAAAATATAATTTATTTAGTCAGGTCATGCTTGGGTTTTGGGGAGAGGATGAATGGACAGCCGTGAAATTTTTCAGCGTGCATCATGGATGCACACCTTGTCCTATGATTTACTGACACAAATAAAATTAGTGTGCAGATTCTCACTGCACCATGGACAGGATTTGGTGCAACATGACTGCATTGTAATCCCCCATGTGCTTTGTTTCAGTAATTAATACGAGAAGATAAAATTTCCCTAGATACATGCAGCTACTAATAAGAAACATCTACAGAAGTTGAAAGTATGTATGAAAAGGGTAACTAACTGAAGTTAGCCTCTAGCCAGCAATAACTGCAGTTAGCAACTATTCCACTGCTGGTTGGTGGACTCTGTTAAATCAACCTCTAGCATTAAGGGACTCATTTACTTTAGCTTTTCTCATTTCTGAAGAAAGCTACTACAAAATGCTTTTGTTACAGACTTTCAATAAAAAGAGTAAAAGGAATCTGCTTGAAATATGGAAGCCAAACTAATCTTGCCTGTACAAATAGCCTTTATACCTATATAGATAATGCTATGTATCATATATGTAGTGACTTTTGCAATATTTCATAATTTTGAAATACTTCCTTGTCTTTTTGGTTAATAATAAAACTATACTGCATTTCAACAACTCCATTAATGCAGGTTTCTAATCTGCTTTACAAATCATAATGTATCAGTTATAACAAACTAACGAGGTAGGAAAAAACTGTAAGTACTTAAGATCTTTCAGTCCAAGAAAACAATTCCACTTCTGCAAAGCTTCTCAAATGAAGAAGTACATGTAAGTTGTAAATTAAAGGTGTGAAACAGAAAAGAGGAAAAAAAGCAGGTCTTGATTATCTGTACCAACCTAGAGTCCCTGGATATTATGAATCATTCAACAGAGGAGCCTTGACTCAGACTTATACCAATTAAGATGACAGTACACAACAGTACAATGCAACTTCAATTCCTAAAACTCAAAATCTTCTTTCACTTTAATCTAACATTAACAGCAGTCTTTCCATATTATTGAATGTAGTTAACCCATTCATAAGTCTTTTTTAAGATAAATGTATTTTTGACTGTCATTGTAAAGAAGATTCATTAGGTCTTAAATGACTGTCGTAGCTTATTCTGAACTTTTTCTAACACAAATCTAAGCTTTATTACACAAACTGTTTAGAAAGGAATTCTCCATAGAAGGTTTTTGCCTCATGTCAGTTCAGTGTGATGGGGAGATCAACTAAATGAAGCATTATGCCTATGGAAAATTATTTTGTTATGCAAAAGCATAACAGAATGCATATGCTGAAAGGGGAAGCATGTATTGAATTTTCTATGAACCTTAAATCAGATACTTCTTAACTCCACAACCCTAATCTTCTTTCCATGCCATTTGGATCACTGTTTTTCAATAATGTGCATATAACTTCGTGATCATTAACTGAAGTGCAAATATTTTTAACAAATTCACCAGTAAATTGCAAATGGGTCTGTCATTTATGTATAGAGAAGAACAGTACTAGTATTTTGGCACTGAAATAAATAGAATAATATTCAGACAAGGATTTATTTCTTCCTCTTTTGAATGGCTGCTGATATCTGTGTGGAATCAAATCTTTATAGATGCACGAAGATAAATCAGATACAGGATTTTCATCTCAGTCTTTATCACTAAGATTGCTTAACAAAAAAAGGAAATTATTATTCTTTAAGCCTAAACAGACTAAATAGGTTGAGTATGATCGTAACCCTAGATGAGTTCCTACCACCTTTTAAATAGCCTGATATTCAGTTCATGATGCACCCTTAGCTGCACAAAGCCACCTCTTTATTATTCTGTAATGATGGTATTCCAAGGCTGTGCTGCCATAACTGTGCAGTTATCAGTATCCAAAACAGCAATGGCAAATTCTAGAAACTTCCATACAAACTACAATCAACTCTCCCAACCATAATATATATGTATAGGACAAAAAAAAAACATAGCTCAAACCTGGTAATCCTGTTTCTGACAGCTGGAATGGAGTAGAAGAAGAAGAGTATGAGAAATAGACCAAACATAAAATATACCTCTAGTTTCTAGAAAAGTACCTGTTGAATTAAGAAGCTTCCTAAGTTAATGTTGCATCTGTATTTTTGCATTTAGCCTTTTCTCCTGTATATTAGTCACTTCCTATTTTAAATGTATTTAATCTTTCAGCATGTGCAGTACTTACAGCACTACATTTTACGCTTCAATTATGCCTTATGAAGACATATCCTTGCCTATTTTAAAGCTTAATATCCACATATTCTTAGTTGACAAAAACTATGACTGATTATTTATCTTTCCCATGCCATTCATAATACTACACTACAGAGTATTTTGTCTTCAATATGAAGTTCTTTTCTACTCAGACCATCCTTGGATCATTGAGCTGTACTTTTTCCTGATAAACTTAATTCCCTTTGAGAGTGAATGGCCACAACTGAATTCAGTATTTGAGACCTGAGTGCACCATGGCACAACAGCGTTTTATGCTTCTTTTATGACCTTCATCTTCATCTAGCTGTCTTTCTGATTACTGCTGAATATAAAGCTATCATTTCCATAGAAAAATAATGCCAAAAGATTTCTAGAAGTTGCAAGTAGTTTAGAGTTTGACACCACATATGTTCAGTAGAAATTATTTTCTCCATGCCCATTACATGTTGAATTGCATGTCATTGTTTTCCTTTCACTTCAGTCTCAAAAACTTACGCAACTTCTCTGTCAGTTTTACCTTTTGCTACTATGAATGTTTTAGTGTCATCAGTCAGTTCTGTCACCTCCCTATTCATTCCCTTTTCTGGATTAGCAGCAAATGTTTCAACAAACCTTGGGTAAGATACCACCCTTAAAATACCTAAATTTTTAAAAGCTGATCTCCATTCCCCACTCAATAAATTTTAGCTAGTTAGAAGCTGATTAGCCTGCAGGTAAGAGGGAAGGGCCACTAATGAATGTGAAGTCTTTGGTTCATGACTTTGTCAAAACCTTTTTGGAAATACAAGTATTCTATCCAGAACCAGAACATCTGTCTCCATAATACTGAGTAATTTCTGCAAGGAAAACCTGACTAGTGAGGTATGAGCACCACTGAGAAGAGCCTGGCTCCATCCTCTTGACAGTCCTTCGCCTTTTAGATATCTATACTCATTAATGAGGTCTCCTCTCAACTGTCTTCTCCAGGCTGAACAGGTCCAACTCCCTCAGTCTTTCCTCATAGAGATATGCTCCAACCCCAAATCATCTTTCTTTCTGCCTTCAAATTTCTCAAAACATTTGCTCAAAGCACAGCACACTCCTCAGTGTTTTAGTAACATCAGTAATCTCTCAGAATGTAATAGAAAAAAAAAAACTAATGCATGTTAGAATGGGTTGGGAAAAAGTCTTCAAGAATCTTCATTGAGGATTTGGCTTCTCTTACTTCTGGGAAGAGACAGCACTGATTGCCTGACTCATATGTCAATTAGTAGAGAAATGGTTTCACAAAAAAGTCTCATGTCAGCTGAATTAGCTTAATGGTCAGAAAGCCACATGCAGTGTAGTATTTTCATCTACTTGAAAAGGGAATGTGATTGAAAACTTCTGCACAGCATGTTCATATAGTCACATCCTACACTGACAAAATTAAGATGTCAGTGGTTAGATTAGAATAGTGTCTGGATGAAGAACACCACTGATGCTGAATCAAGAAAAAAGCACTTGCAGAAGTTTCTAACCCTTGTGTTGTCATCTTTATTGAAACTAATAACTCCCACATTGTCAAAACAGTAGGTTTCCCTGTCATACAACTTTTCCCTTGACTTCCCATCAAGCAACTCATCATGTTCTAGATGCTTTCATTTTAGTTTGATTTTTAAAAGTAAGTTTTAAAACTTTGAGGAAGAGAATTACTGCTGACAACTTTTGCCTTAACCAGAGAACAACTTTAATCTTTTGTGTAAAAGATAGTATGTGCAGTACACATAATTTTTGGGAGCTAGCTGAAGTGTAAGAAAGTTGTAGTATAAGAAAGGACTCCCACAGGAATGGTCTGCCATCATGAACTTCTTCATTGCTCTGAATTTGCATATGTCCTTCTTCAGGCAAATAAATATACTTAACACAAAAAAGAAAAATGCGAATTATACAGTCAGCATGAATTCTTCCAGTTAATTATACCTAAACTTTCACCAAAATTGGAAAAACCAATATTATTATAACACTTAGTATCTGAGTTAAGGAAGTATGTTTACATTTTAGGTAAGTAGAAGAAACAGGTAGCTGGACTTGAGAAACTGGGGTTATTCCACTCGAGTCTATACAGACTTTTCTTAATGACCTTCAACATCACATTTGCATACCTGAAAATCTAGATTTGTAAAAATTTGGCAAGTTCCATTTACTGTTATTCTTTACTTCATATCTTGCAAAAATGTACACAACTGCATGCAAAATGAAGTTATTGCTCACTGATGGCTTTCATTGAAGCACTTTCAATTAATTTCCATTGACTTTATCACACTTTCCAATATCTAATACAGTCAATCGCCACAGAAATTAATCTCCTCAATAACTGACTTCAGGTTGGTGGTAATCAGAAATTTGACCACAAAACCCCACAATTTATTTTATTTTCTTTGTTAAAAGTACAAATACAAAAGTAAATCAAACATGAATTAAAACCCAGAACAAGTAATTCTTCTGAAAGTGAGAAAGAAACTGAGATGTGGCTCTTAAATTCCCATTAATTTAAAAAATTTTCGTTTTACTTAAATTAAAATCAGAACTTAAATGAAAATCTTCCTGGTTCTGCTTGCTCAGTACAGCCCCACTTTTTATTACATTAATTAAACTTTATTAGAAATGCATTTAATTTCTGATTAGAGATTTTAAAGCAATGTCACAGTAAGAGTAGAAAAAATTGCATTCTCTTAAGAAGGTTTTGGTCTTCACCCAGCCTCATTCCCTAAAATCCTGCTTGTAAACAACTTGGTCTAAATGAGCAATCCAGGCTCATCCTTCCAAGCTCAGCCTAGGATTCCAATTTCTCTCCAGTTAAAGAGTGTCCTATTAACCACTGTTATACTTAAATATTGATCTGGAAGCTTGAACATGTCTTGCTTTAAAAGGCTTTGTGCCTTTTAAAAAGGCAGAAAGTTCTGCTGTGTGCTGGAATTTATATTCATAGATTCCAGTCATGCTCAGCCAGCAGCAATTAGAAGATATCCCTCGAGCAACAGCAAGTCCAAAAATAGTCTGTATGCATCACAGAAGATGAAGTACCACTTTCCTCTAAAGTAATGTATGCTGTACATTCAAGTATAATTAGCACACTAGACTTCGTAAATAGTATTAAACTAATTACTGTTTGCACCACTAGTGGCAGATGTGGTTAGAGATTATTAATTACAATGGACAATTTCTTGAATTTAACATACAAAATGCAAGGCAATTTCTCCAATTTATTTTATATCTGAATGACTATTTGCTGAGTGTCAGGAGGGCTCTTTTAAATTAGCAAGAACTGTTATTTATGAAAATCAGTGAGTGAAGTAATAGATTTTTTAAAAAAAATTTAAAAACCCCTAAAAAGCTGTTCATTGACAATGATATAATTTTATACCCAAACCAGGAAAACTAGAAAAGTGGTATGTGTCAAAATTACTGGAAAAGCTATGTTGAGATGGATTTTAAATAAACATCTAAAACTTTCAACACATGAAATTAAGTAAACTGCTCCCCAGAAATCTAGATACTTTAAAACTCCCCAACTGTGACCCTTAGGTTACTTAACAGACTAGGATAGTCACTCCCTGACTTCAAGAAAAAATTCTGCTAAATGTGGAGATGGGCCCAGGAAAAGGAGAGTTGTAAAGAGGAATTGTCTCTTACAGAGAAAATCCCCAGACCATTAAAGTTGAAACAGGTAATTTTATTTAATGTGGTGACACAAGTATTGCAATTTCAGTGCTGATGGACCCCCATAAAAAATGGCACATATATCTGTCAGTATAAGACACACTGATAACTCACAAAAGTAAAGCAATTATTTCTTAAAATTTCAGTGATTCTAAAGGATACAGATACAGTGAGAGGCAGGCTGACAGGCATGTAGGGAGATATCAGTAGGCATTCATACTTCACCTACACTTAACATTTCATTTCTATCACATTAAAGTAAATGGAACAGTTCTGTATTATTTCCCCTCTGACTATTAATTGATCAGATGTTTTTGCATAAGGACCATCTCCTTGAATACCACTCTTGTGAGCATTCATGAAAAAAAATCCTATAACTTATTTAAATTCCGATTTATATTTTGGATTCATTTTACTATTAGCACTTCTTAGGACTTGATAATCTAAATACTCAACTAACACACACAGCAAATAGGATTCAACTTTGAAAAACATTTGATTTCTACCCCTTCTTATCTAGCACAATCCCTAACATCCCTCATTCTTTGCTGATGTCTTTCTTGATATAAGAGCTGTATTGAGTGTGTTTTCTTAACCTAATTCCAATACAAACATGCAAGATTCAGTTTTAATCAAATGGCCATCTCAGTGAGTATGGTGGATTGTATCCTGGTGAAGCTTCAAGCACAAAAATGCATTGGTACAGGTTATGATGATTTGTTAAACACTGACTCAACCATTGAGACCACCTAATTTGCTAACAACTGTTTCACAATGTAATTGTTCTGCCTTCAACTAGCTTAGCTCACAGTAGAATGTTTTAACCAAGAACTTCAAAGAAAATAAATCTCAGTGATGTAAGAAGCTTACAGTCTGGTAATTCTAATGAAATTTTTAAGTAAGAAATCTGCTAGACTTGAAAAAGCAAGTAAATAAACAACAACAGAAAAATCCCAACATCATAACTACTACTGATGACCACATCAGTAGATATGAGTAAGGGTATGGTACGGGTATGGGTATAATATGGTATGATATCTACTGATATCTACTGATATTTACTACCCCCTCATATGATAGAATGGGATCAATCCTCAGAGGTAGTCTTTCCAAGACATGTTGTTGTTAAAAGCCTATGTTTATGTAAAAAGCAGAGTGGCAAAATTTTCACTAATATATAACAACATATTGCGTTGAAACAGAAGAAACACTGACATAATGAAGAACCACTACTGCTAAACTCAAAGTCCTTCTCATTCTCCCTCTAATTTCTCAACTAAATACAGTAAACTGAATGCCTTGCGGCTTCTTTGAAAATTCACTATAAACAATAAGCATTTTTCCTGTCAAATAGAACCACAATACATTTAAAACCATATTTCAAATGGTTTCTTAATCTTTGAAATCTTTTATTTGTAAATGGAATTAGGCCTATTAGCCTGCAACTACTTAAATTGCTGTCCGACTTACAGTCAAGCGATGGGTCATCAGCAAGGTGGGATGCTCTGTTACTGCTTCAAAGGTCAATAAAGTAGTCTTAATCAATTCCTCTGATGCAGCTTGCCCTGTTGGTAAAAGTAATCATATTCCTTCAAAAAATTTAATAGTTAGAATATCTGTGCCTAAAAGTACTGCAATATCATAGGTTACCCCACCTATTGCTCTATCCAAGTTTGTTTCTCCTGAATCTATTGATCTGATGAACTCCTACAAAAGAAGCAGCATGTATGTTAAAACACTTTAGCAAAAAAAAAATTAAAAGCATAATCACTGCATAATTACAAAAAGAAATTATTTGAAGAACTGTGTAAATACAAAATATTGCACCCACATTAAGATAAACGTTCATATTAATTAACTAAAACTGAAAGTACCAATGATCTAGTTGCTATAATTTTGCAAGTCTGTATTGCTGTTGGAACCTTGAATGTGGAGCACGGTAAGGATTATTACTCTGACTAATATCAGAAATCATAACATTTCTAGCTAAATAGCCAGTAGTTAAATGTCTTCACTGTTAACAGAAAACTGTAATTTCTTAGAAGATTTTGAACTTCCTTGGATGTGGCTATGTAAAAATAGCTCACTAAAATGACCAAAGACCCTTCAAAAAATGCAATTTTCTTTTATTTGTACCATCTTTTTGATCTCCATGCATGTTATGGACACAGTTACACTCAGGAGAACATGCAAAAATGCATATAAAACTTTCTACTACAAATCACCTAAATTAATCATCACATTAAGGAATAGGGTCAATAAAATATTAATAATCTGGATTAAGTAAATATTGAACAATTAGACCCACTGCTCTTTTGCTTTCATTTCTATGCATAGCTGTTTGTTTCACTGGGATGCAAAAGATGTTATTAAGACCTGTTAAGGAAGGAAAATTCTCAGCAGAATGTCTAGTATGCTCTGTTCTACTACTATATTTAGAAAAATAGTGTCATTTTACATTTCACCACCAATTAAATTCTCCTTATTACATATTAAATTGGAAGAAGTTCCTACGTGGATAATCTCTTTCACAATATGTATGAAACATCTGAAGGATTCTTCTCTAATTAAAAATAGAGTTAGAAACCAACCATATATTTCATTATTTAAAAGCACCTTGGAAGGAGTCATAAAAAACAAGCGCTTCTATTAAAAATGTTATCTTCCTGATTATTTGAAGAAAATTATTAGGTATTATCTAATTAATTTGATTTGGAAGAGAGCAAATTATTTTGTTTGCTCATTTTTAGACAGTTTCATACAACCTGCAGTCTCAAGAGTGATTTGGAAACATCAAAATAGTTGGCACAAAATTTGGTTTGGCTACTAATGCTTATTAATTTCATATTAGAAACACAGGGAAAATATGTGTGATTTAAAGAAATGCAACTATCTGGGGTTTCTCAAGCAACAGAGAGAAATGTGTATTTCATATAGGTGAGCCTGTGCCCTGTGCACACCACCAGGAGCCTGTTATTAGCTGTGCCTTTGGGGCATGGCGTGTCCTCCATGTACTTCTGTTCATAGCAGAAAACATGAAAGGACTGTTCCGACTCCCTCTCAATTTCTTTGCTCAACACTACTGAAAATTACAGTGATGATGGAAGTAACTTCAAAGTAGCAAGGAAAAAAAATTCTCAATGAACAACCATTACAGGAAAATAACTTATTTTCCATGCAGATCCCAAGCACACATCTTTCCACTCTGCATAATTTTCTTATGGTTAAGAACAAGACCTTTGAATAAACCAGGGAAAAAAGAGAACAAAACAAACAAACAGACTGCCTCACTAAAGTCTCAGGGGCCCCAGTTATAGCACAAAATTTTGAAAAAATAAAAGGTGATGATCTAATGTCCCTTTATAGGTGTCAGTGAGAATGTTGCTAAACACAAATTTCCTGAGTAGATTGTTGTATGACAGAACAGGCATTCATTACATGGATAGTTACTCTTCCAGATGCAATTATATTAGTCATATCATAACACAGTTACATAAAATGGATTACAATTTGATATTAATTTTTCAGATATACTACTGTTCCTCCCTTTTTCATGTGTAAATTTAAATAGTGTAAGTTCCTGAATTGCCTTTTTCAGTGGAGACAGGACAAGATGCAAGAAAGATTGAGTAATGTACTTCTTGATTTGAGAGGAAAGCTGTACGAGTATAACTAGACTGACTTCCTCACTCAGTAGCTCATACAAGCTGGAGTAACATCAAAAGAAAACTCTCCTTGTACCTGGTCTGCTGTACCTATATTGTTGACAGAAGAATTTCACCTTCTAGAAGGTTGATTGAAAACTACTAATAGATCTACTGCCTAGTTACAAATGCTTCAAAGGGAGAAAGAGCTTTTTAATTCAACATCTACAGTTTCAATTTTTTTCATCATTCTAATGCTAATATTTACACAAATATTTTAGTAGAGCTAAATTAAACCACATTTTCTTGGAAGAACGTGTCGAAGGACAAAGATAACGGAATTTGAACACATAACTTGAATCAAATTGTTTATAGCAAACCATTTCTTCATACTGTTTGGAGATAATTACCTAGTTGTCATTTATGAACTCATGCACTTAAAAGTATTGGCCTAACTCTGATATGCAATTTAGAATATCCTTTTTTTCTCAGTTAGCATAAACAATTGTTTTCAAATGAGGAAATTACATTAGAACTGTACTACTTCATGTTTTCCTGTACTATCCAATGGCACAGCTAAAAAGTTCATTTCCCATGGATAATGTCAGAAATAGGTTGTAAATGTTAACATGAGTTCAGTATCTTAGCTCCAGAGATTTCCATCAATTAAACACAGCTTAGAAGTACTGGCAAAAAGAAAAAGGTGACAAGAAGAAACAAACCTTAAATATAGATTAATCACAATTTCTCTTTAATTTCTGCTCATAAAATACTAGTATGAAATTCCAGAGAGAATATTCTGTGTAATTTAGAGCTAAACTTTTCTATTCAGAAATAAAGCACACAGGAAATTCTTAGTTTATCGAATATGTAGTCTTTCTTTGAATAAATAGACCACTACAAAAATATCTTCTGATTATATATAAAGTTTTGAATACAACCAAAGTTTAAAACATACATTCAGAGAAACTTCTCTCTCCAATTTAGAATTTTAATGTAATTTTATTCATTAAAGTAATTTCCAAAACTATATGTATAGGGATATCTTGTAAAAATATTTATTTTCTACTTCATACTCACAAGTAAGATGCCATAGTTGAAAAGAAACTCCTTTGTGACTATGTGGGGACGAAATACCTATTTGAAATTAGTGAAAGTTGAAAAAAACTATATTAAATGCATATCTTATAACCAGAAAAAGTAAAACAATTATTTCACATGTTAACAAACAAAAAGAGGACAAAATATACATTTCCTTCTGTTATTACAGTTGTTATATAATACACATTTATCAAATGCCACTTTGTAGCTGGAATACTCATCAACATATCTATGCATTAACAAAGCATCAATTTTACTTATTCTGATCATGATTGACAGAAATTAAATTTTGGGAAACTATGAGTTTGTCCTCTGTGCAACAAATTCTGGGGGGAAAAAAATCTACCTGTGATGTCACAAGATGAAGTACTACAGGCATCATAGGAAGGCACATCTTCAACTGTTTGGCCTGAACAGTTGATGGGTGTTTACGTCCAGAGACATTAGTTAGGGAACTGAGAATGTCACCTACAGAAAACATCATTACAGGCTGATCCAACATAAAAACATCACCAAACAATAGCAAATTATATATAAAATATCTCTGTTCCAGTAGACTCTGTTCACCCCTGTCTTCTCTGTCTGCCAGTAATGTTCATGATGAACTCAGCACTTCTTTCCTAGTTCAGTCTTCAAACAAATTCCCTACTCTGGCTACAGGGACAGGCAAAGGTGACCTCTGGCAAAACAGTGAGGATAGAAGTATAAGGTGAGAGCTGAAGTAAAGATGAAATTACTCTTCCTGGCAGAGTGGACTTGTGCTGGCTAAATTATGCAGATGCAGTTTCACTTCCAGTGAAGTAAAAAATTAAATTCTCATGACTTTCAGCTAACCAAGAACTGAATGAACCAAGATTAGCGGGTGACATAATACTGAAGCAGTATGTTTCCCCTGCAGCACAGTTCAACAGGAAAAAGATCCCAAACATCCTTCCCCTCCAAAAAAAGAGATCCTTCCACTAGCCATGCACACACACGTTCTCATGCACTGATTTAACTGTGACACAAGTGACCTAAAGCTACAGGAATTCTAATAAAAAGAGATAGCAACAGATTAGTGAATGAACTTAGCTGCCTCCATAACAAAGCTCAGATGTAATAATAAGCTAACAAAATTTTAATTGCTATAGTGAAAATTATACTTCAGACTCAGAAGAGTCACACAAAAATCAAGGAACATTATGCTAAATTTGTGGTACACTTCCTATTGTCTACAAAAAGCAAGACCTCTTCTGCATGGGACAAAGAACAGAAGCAGGATGAGAAAAGTTAGCTCATACAAAAAGAAGGAAAATTCTGTCCCTATAACCTGAAAATACTAGAAGCCAAATACTGTCTTGAAAAAGCACCTGTTATATTTTTTTCCCCTAAAAAGATAGTTGCTCAAAAGTGCAAAAGGGAATTCACATATATACGTTAAGCAAATAAAGAATGGGACTCTGTATATTATATGATTTTTCAGGCCAGAAAAGGCCTTTCCTTTCAGAGTAAGTCAGAGTGTAATCATGTTGAATAGTATCAATGCTTTTCTTCTGTTCCCATGGAGTTCAGTTCTCAATATAAGCAGAAATGACAGAGACTGGTGCTAAAGTAGGCCTTAAAGATTAGACTCATTCACTGGTAAAGAAAATGAAGTGCTGCTTAAAACACTTCAAACACATAAAACACTTTTTTCATCAATCCATTTTTGTTTTCAATTACACACAATGTCCCAATTCACTAAGACCTCTGTGATTAGTAAATGATTTACTGAACAAACTCTCTTCATGTATTTTAAAGAATATATATCCATCATATTTGGAAATTTTGCATTTGATAAATAGATATGGCTACCTATAATTGTAGCATGAACTAAACAATTTATAACTACTTCCTAAAACTAGGTTAACTATTATAAATGCAGAAATAAAATTACTTTCTTATTTGCAACTGCCAAATTTTTAAAATTAACCAGAAGATTAACAATTTCTTTCTTTTGTTCAAATGTATCTTAAAGAACAATTTCTACAACATGTTAATCTATTAGGTTTATAGCTACATCTGGTGGAAGAAGATGGGATCAGTAAGGAGCTTACATGAATGGCATATTAAAAAACCCAGCTAGGATTAATTCTAAATCAACAGTTAAACTGCTTTTCACTGCTCCAATTTTCAAATCTGATTATTATTCTTAGCTGCCCATAGCTTTTACCACCTCAAGCAGTACATGCTCCTTCATCATACAGTCATAAAAAGAAAAAGACTTGTGACAAATATGGACAAACACTGAGAGATAACTTCAGATTACAGAAAACAATAAACATACATGTCCACCTTAGAAAAGAAAAAGTGTATGCTTGATATCTGTTCTCAAAAATGCATTTTGAATCATAAATCAGTAGTAATTACATGTCTAAGCAATTGATATACTATGTATTATGATGATAACTATGTATTTGAAACTTTCAGATTCTGAGGAAATATCCAAACCTACTATATTAGTTGCATATGGTATATATACACAGTAGGAGGTGAATTTGAGCTTAAAACATTTATAGTCTGAGACTTCCAACCTGAAATATTGCCAGTATGTAAACCTGATATTTAACTAGGAAAAAGGGATCAGGTGTTTCCAGTAAGGCAAAAATTTGCATTAGAAAAGGAAATAAAGTTGATTTTAAAATAGCAGCATGACATTTAGGGCTACAAACCTTTGCAGTGCTACCACTTCATTTTTAACATCCTAGTGGTAATGTAGAGAAGATGAAAAACACATCAAGCATCATCTCATCAGAAAATAATTTTATGAAAATAAACTTCATGTGCATGAGCAAATCAGTTTCAGGCATCTAAAACAACTGAAATATGTCGGCTGAAATTTTGAAGAAAAAACATCTGTAGCAAATAATATATAAATTTCAGTATAAGTGATTAAAATGTACTCAAGAGATATGCCCTCTTGCATCTCTCCTATGCTTCTGCTTTATGGGGCAAATTTACTCTTAGATTGTACAATGTTTATAGATTTTACAATATCTTTAGAACACAGATAAAACTTCTTGTACCTATGGGCTTCATTCCTGACTGTGCTGGTGAGGCTTACCATTCCACAAACACAAAACATTCATATACAAAATCTAAAAATTTCAGGAAGCTGATATCATGTGAACTCTATGTAATCAGAAAATATAGTCTTTCTGCCTGTATATATAAGGAGATATCTGTTTCTTGACAGAGTAATCAAAGGTAAGATCTGTTTGGTCAACAAACTGCATTTACCTAGAATTCCTGGCAGCTCCCGCACAATGTGATAGATGAGAAGATCGAGGCATTTTGACAGATATTCACTGCCACCTTGCTGATCTTTTCCTGGCATGGTCTTTCTGCTGTCTCTTTCAACATACATCATGAGTCTACATTTAAATAAGTGCAAAACATTAACCCTCATACCAAAGAAAATAACACTGTATCTCAAAAAAAGTACTGAACTAGACATTTCTGGTATATGTGGTTACAATCAAGACAACACATTAGTTTTGTCTCTGTTATTTTGTTGAAATTTTACACTTTTATTTTAATCAACTCTAAAACCAATACAAATTACTGAGTCAAAGAAAGAAACCCTTAAGCTGCTTTAAGTAAGCACAACTCTACTAAGTTTAAATGAACACATTATGTTAACATAAGGAGTAAATATTTCTGCAAACTTAGATTAATTTTACAATCCACTTTATTTTGAAATACATAATTGATATGTGCAATATACGTGAAAGACTAAAGACACTAATTTTCAACTCATAAGAATTCCAAATGCAAGGATAATTAAAGTCAATGTAATAAGAAATCAATCTTTCATTCCAGAAAAATCAAACTACACAGATTACACTGCAGCCTATTAAAATGTTAGTACTAATTGAAATGGTCACATTGAAAGAGATAAAAGCCCAAACTAGTCTTACATCCTTTCTCTAGAAATTTGGTGTTCACAATTTCTAAATACAAACTCAGTGCACACATTCCAGCTGGTAAGGGCTCTATGGCTGTTGCCATTCTGCAGAATGACATTTCTCACAGTAAAATGGTAACTGATTTATTAGCCACTGGCTAACTTACAAGAGATTGCTTTAATAATACACCTGTAACAGAGTGCTTCAGGCAAAATTTTAAAATGCTTATTTGAATAGACAGAAGGGCCAGACTTCCCTTTAGGGCCATACTATTGACATCTTTGTTTCACACTCAAACTCCCTCTGGGTCCTGTGCAAAGAACCATCAATCACTGGTGAGGGAAATCCATGATCTGGATTTTAAGTATGCACTTCAGTACTATCTTTTTAAATACCCTTCTGATAATCAATGCTCTTTTGCAGAACTATGAAAATTACTTATTTATACTGCCTCCAATGTTTATAACAATACTACTAGGAAATACACCTTTCCATCAAAAAGATGATACACTCAACAAAGTAAAAACTACCTAACAATCCATTCTATATATTTCTATAGAAATACAGTTATTAAATTAATTTAGTGCACATTTGTCAATAATACATGAAAAAATATTTAGATGTTAATATAAATAAACTAAATATGATGAGGAGTAAATCACTGTTTATGAAGTGAAGGTTTGGTTTAAAAAAATTAAATTCAAGTGTCTGTATTGCAAGATACGGCCATCAGTGAGTTTTTCCACTAAAAAAGCAAAACAATCAAAGTTTTCTGAAAAAATGTGAAAGAGTGGAGCAAAAAAGGGAAAATTCCAGAGTTAACAGTCTGGAGTGATAGAACAGGAGTCAAGTCTACTACTGAACAGAATAAGAACTGTTCTCTTAACAGGATGATCAACATGAAGAAAAGATAGTAAGTTCACAGAGAATGACAGACCTAACTAAGAGCTAAAAGGTCTCAAATACTCTGAGGACATATACAGTCCATTTACTCCAAGAAATCAAGGACTATTTTTTAGTTTTATTATTTATTATTATTAGACTATTATTATCAATGTCTGCTAACAGAAAATGATGAAGATTTTTAAAGGATACTTAATATAGATATATTGTTTATTTACAGATGTGTAACATCAAATAGCATATCATGCTAATAGGAGGGTCAATCTCTACTTCTTGCCTTCTCTTACTTTTTTCTTCTTTTCATTTGATACCAGCTTGCTGGGTTCTTTTCCAGGAATCACTGACTTACATCATTGTTTCTTCCTGCCTTCCATTTTCATGTTTTTTCCCGTGACTGAGCATCAAGCTTTTCAGTTCCTTTCCTCACCACTTTTCTAGATCAATCTTAAGATGTATAAGGCACACAGGCTATGCTAGATGTGAGACTGTAGTAGGTTTTCAGGCAAAGCTTTTCCTTTCAGGGCACATAGAAGATTTGAAAATTAATAAATATGGGAGGTGGGCACAGGAAACAGAGAATTATTTTGCTCAGAGGCCATGCTGTTGTACATAGTTACATTTCTGCAGACTGTGAAATGTGTTGGGAATATCACTCTATCTTTCTGCAAGTGTCCACCCCTGCAGACAGTAGAAAACAAGAAGTTTGAATACATTATTTTGGGAGAAGTTCAATCTCCAAGGACAATTCAGTGAGACTAATTGGAAATTATTGCTAGTTCAGAAAAGAGTGAAATGAAAAGTCTCAATAAAACTTCAGGTTGTATCCCTCCCCTGAAGAACAGGTAGCCTGCCTCTGCAACTCAAGGAGAAAAGGAGGAGACTGGTAAACTCAATGTGATTAGCAAAATGAATTAATTTGTGTAGGGTACGTAAACCAGTGCTACTCCAGCCTAAAGGATCTTTTATCTTCTCTAGCTGTATCACGTGTGGAAGAACCAAAGCTATGTAATTTTCTACCACAGAACAGGTAGAAAAAAGGAGTAACAGGTGAATTGTCACAATGCTATGGAACAATGAATTCACTTCAAAATTACATTTCTTATTATATATCAATACTTTTCATCCACAGAACTCAAAATCTGCACAAGCAAAGCAAAACAAGGAATTAATTCACCACTTCCCATGGGCAGACAGGTGTTCAGCCATTCTCAGGAACAAAGAGCTCCATCACATGTAATGGTTACTTGGAAAGACAAGGGCCATCACTACTACTGTCTTACAGCCCTTCCTTTCTTCTTTTCCCCATGAGGCCACATGGTGTGGAGTATCCCTTTGATCAGCTGGGATCAACTGTTACTCCACTTTTATTTGGAATTATAAAGGTGTTTTCATACTTTTTGAGTAAGGAGAGACTTTTGGAAAGAGGTACAAAAAGAAACCTGAAACCAGATCGTGTAAACTCAGCTAATCAATAGGCATTAGAGAGATATGCATGGGGGATTGCATGTACAAATACTCAAAACTAATGGCAACTGCTGGTACCATGGCCAAAGCCAGTATGTTCTGTAAACAGTAAAAACAAATAGGCAGATAGTCTTAACATTGCATTCCAGGAATCAAGACTTGCAATACTGGATATTGCCCATTTCCCCATCCCAGAGGCACCATTACTGCTTGCAATAAAAAGGAGTTTTAGCAAGTGCCTACTTCTGCTGCCTTTTATTTCCTGATACCTGTGCACAAACTGGAAGGAAAACACAAAGAAATCCATTTTGGTAACACCAGTTCAGCTAAAATAAACTTGCCATTACCCTTCCACTTCCTCTTTCCCTACTCCTCCTTCCCTTTCTTCCCCTCCTTTCCCTGTCCCATGTCCTTTCCTCTCAATGAGATGAATAATTAGGAAACTTATTTTCCTCACATGCCACACTTTTTTCAGCTTCAAAACCACTTCCAAGGACAAATATCACAAAGGTTACACACAGGCTGGGGACGAGGAATAATTACCCTCTGAGAGGCGGAAAATGGAAGAGAGCTTCAGGGACATTGTTCATTTGGAAATGTGAATTTCAAAGAGGCGTGCCCAGCTCTTTCACTGTTTCACCGGGTTATCAGTTCTCAAATCCAATCATGGATTGGTTATGTCAGACATGGAGGAAGCTCAGCTGTTCCTCTCAGAAAAAAATCACTTGCATGGATTGTCTTTAGTGCCAAAGCAGCCCAGTGAGTTACAGCTGGAAACCAATCTGGGAGAGAAGGGGATTTTTGGAAGGGTTTTCCTGCTGCATCTTTACCATCTTATCGCAATATATTCTAGGGAAAAAGCCCTAGGCACATCAAAATACCATGCCAAGCTTCTTGAACCCGCAAAATTCCTCACCTCAGTCACTGCCACCATAGCAGGAGTTTAATTCATGGTCAGAGTGAATTAAAGAAAAAGCCATGTTCCTGCTGCCTTGATGAATGAGCCCAGTAAGCAGGGTTCTCTCTTGGGGGAATGTGGATGAGTGGGTCAGTCTGAGCATTTTCCTTGCCCTTTCCCTGAATGGCCCTCATTCAGTTCTGTGGGCAGCACCAAACTATAATCTGTTCCCTGCATGTGTCCAGAATATTGTCATTTAGAGGAGCAAGATCTTTTAAAAATCCCTGGAAGAGTTTTGATTTATGATGAGAGGCAAAGGGTAAAAAATCCAATCAATCATACATCTGTTTGGATCAGGGTCTGTATTGACCTGCTAAGAACAGGTCGCAAAAGCAGCCTGCGCAATCAGGTCTGGGGCATCATCTCCTAGGAGGTTGATGAGTGATGTAGGGACAGGTTTTTGTTTGGAAATACAGAGGCTGGTTTATTTACATATAGCTTAAATAGAAGTCCGGGACAAGAACACGAATGGGCTGAGAGTACAAGGCTGAGCGATCATATATGGAGCAAGAGTGGGGGTTCGGGGGTTAAAGTCCAATTGGGACAGGGCAAGATACTGCATAGGACGAGTCAGGGATAGGGAAAGCCAATGGGCAATGACAGGGTGGGGCAATGAACCAGAACAGAACCAATAGAGACCCAGGGAATACAGAACATTCAAGGGGATGTGCATAAATGGGAGAAAGGGGCTGACCCAGGGTGGTCAGAGCCAAGAGGCCAATGGGACACTGAAATTATGGGACAATTAACATATGAGTGCAAAGATTTTGAGAAGGAGGCTTTTCCCCCCAGAACCTCGGGCAATATTGCTTATGATTCTTACCAAAGGTGAAAGATGACTTCAGCCATTAGATCGTGATCCCCCACAGCTGCTGTGAAGTTGACTCTGGTTAACAAGAAAGATGGGATGTGGTTCTCTAAGGAGTATAGTATTTCCACTGTTTTCCTTCATTCCAAAGCCCATTTGCAGGACGGCCAACCAGGAGAACTGGGTTCCAGAAGGAATTTTCCCCCAGGGCAGATTGGCACTGGCTGCCAGAGTTTTGCCTTCCTGTACAGCACTGAGCATGATCACTGCTCAGGGCTATTTCAGTCCCTGTTGGCTCAGTTGCTGCCTGCAGCTCATGCCCCATGAAGATGGCCTGGCCTGCCCTGCAGCTGAGGGCAGGAAGCTTTCCAGACACCCAGGATGGGCCCAAGGATGGCCTGCGAGTTGCTTGTCGTCTTTCTGTAGCACTGGGCACAGTCCCATCCCAGGGCTCTTCTGGGCCTCTGTGGCTCCATTGCTGCCTGATGCTTCCCCTCACCTCCCATTCCAAGTTGCCACCCACAGTGGGGTGGGAGAGGAGCCAGAAAATACACCAGGATAAGAGAAAGAAAGGAAACCTCAGAGACTGTGTCAAAGAAACAACAATTTATTTCCTACTTCTACAATTATTTTCATACTTCTAAAATTCATTTCCTAGTTCTAAATTCATTTCCTACATCTACATTTTATTTCCTACGCCTATTGCTACTTCTACAATCAGGGGTTTTTGGCTTCTGCCGCCGCCGTGGGGCCTGCCTCTTTGGGGGCTGGGGACAGTCCTGAGGGCCAGAGCCCTTCCTCTTTGCGGGGCGTCGGGGCTCCTCGGACAAGCAGTCCCTGTGCCGGCCAGGAGCGCAAGGGCTGCGGCTGCAGCCCTGGGCAGAGGGGCCGGCTCCTGCTGCTGCTGCTGTCCCGCTGGGCTCCTGCTGGGGCTGCTCCCGCTCGGCAGGGACGGGCACGGATGGAGACTGGGAGGGACGGTCACAGAGGGTGTCTTCCAATGTCCCAATGTCCACTTCCACCCTGGACATGACTGGGCTGTGGGAGGAGGGCAGGATGAGGGTGGCAGTCCCCTGGCTTGAGGCAGGGATGCCTGTGGGACCCTCCTCCTCATTATCCTCCTCCTGCTGCTCCTGCTGAACCTCCTGCTCCTGGTCCGCCTCCTCATCCTCATGGGAGTTCAGGAGGTTCATCAGCCGCTGGATCTCAGCACTGCACCTGTCAGCAGCAGTGTCGATGAGCCGCCGCACAAATGGCACCGTCTGCTCCTGCAGCAGGGGTTGCAGCTCCCGCACCAAGGCCTCCTCACTCAGCCCATAGTAGCACAAATCGGCTACGATGACACTCTGGGCCAGAGCCACCTCCCACCAGCGGGTCCTGAG